>NW_028139110.1:0-493635 GCF_964270905.1 Leucopleurus acutus
GGTACTCGGGTGCAAACTCCAGACGCTTTACTAACACTCTCCCCACTTGGAGAGTCAGTGCCTTTAACCTCCTGTTTGGCCCAGTTTGCAATTTCTGCGGAAAATGTACAGGAATGGGGAGAACCAATGAGAGACTAGCTGGGGGTGTCTGGACGGGCAAATTTAACTCTCATTTCCCACCAGGAAGAGGAATTAACCAAAGGCTCAGCGTGCCGTGCCGGAACCACACTAGGGCCTGAAGCAATCCTGCGGTGTTGCGGCCAGCTCACAAGAAAGCGAGTTGAAGAAAGGAGCTCAGGGGCACTGTAATTCACAAACCTGCAGAGTTATAAATGACAGCTATCGTCCAAAAATATATTGAAGTAAGGCTGCCAAGAGGACTTGAAAGCGGGGCAGAATTGCAGGAAACCGATTTCAGGAGGTAGACGGGAATTGCATGTAAAGCATAGGAAAAGAGGCAGAACGTCCACAATGATGCACTTGGCCAAAAAGGGCGTATGCGTTTTTTCCTGAATATATTCAGGAAAAAACGCATACGCCCTTTTTGGCCAACCAAGCAAGCTTGCAAAGGAAATCTGCACTACAATGAAGTCTCACTGCCCCCCGGTCAAAAGGGCCATCTGAAAAAAGTGTAAAATCCAGAAAGGCAAGACAGGACATGGAGAATTGGGAGCCTTGTTATGCTGATGGGCGGGATGTAAATTGCCAACAGCCACTCTGGAGAAGTGTATGCTGTTTCCTGAAACATCTAAAAAACAAAGCAACAGAGCCTAGGGCACTTCCACTTATGGTCCTATAGCTTAGGGAAATTAAAATCAAAAAGACACAGCCACCCCAAAGGTTGGGACGGCTCTGTTTACAAGAACCTCGTTTACGGTACAAGTTCAATATCACAGAAAGCGAAAAATGGATAAAGAAGTTGTGGTACTTACGTACAATGCAATATCACTCAGCAATGAAATCTATGTCATCAGGCCCGTAGCAGCATAATGAGTGGATTAAGGTACGATGATTGTAAGTGAAATAAGTCACACAGAAAAAGAAACATCATAAGATATCACTACTACACGGAATGTAAACTTGGCTACACAGGAACTGAATTACAAAACAGAACAGGGTCTCAAATGTAGAAAACCAACTTACGCTAGCTTAAGGGGAAAGGTGAGTTGGGGTGCTGCATGAAACCAGAGATTGAAATTAGCACAGATACCGTTCCATAAGCCAAATATGTAATAGACAAGAGCTACTCCTTGCTCAACGAAGTGGACTCAACACCCCATATTAAACGCCTAAGAATATACCTGACTAGAAATAATCTTAAAACCTACGGATTTATATGTCTCCGAAAGACAATCAAGCGTGTGTACAGCGGCATAAATGCAGCAGTGATAGGATTGGTGAGGTTCGGTGAGCAAATGCAGACCCTTTGAAGTCATATTGCATGGTACCCATTCCATGGGTCTCAACTCTCCAGGTTTAAGGGATTCTTCCTTCAGCTAAAACATGCATGTGGAACCCAGAGTATGATCCACCGTGTGATCGGGAAACGTGTTCAAATGTGTCTCAGTTTTCGTCCCCTGGTACTCGGGTGCAAACTCCAGACGCTTTACTAACACTCTCCCCACTTGGAGAGTCAGTGCCTTTAACCTCCTGTTTGGCCCAGTTTGCAATTTCTGCGGAAAATGTACAGGAATAGGGAGAACCAATGAGAGACTAGCTGGGGGTGTCTGGACGGGCAAATTTAACTCTCATTTCCCACCAGGAAGAGGAATTAACCAAAGGCTCAGCGTGCCGTGCCGGAACCACACTAGGGCCTGAAGCAATCCTGCGGTGTTGCGGCCAGCTCACAAGAAAGCGAGTTGAAGAAAGGAGCTCAGGGGCACTGTAATTCACAAACCTGCAGAGTTATAAATGACAGCTATCGTCCAAAAATATATTGAAGTAAGGCTGCCAAGAGGACTTGAAAGCGGGGCAGAATTGCAGGAAACCGATTTCAGGAGGTAGACGGGAATTGCATGTAAAGCATAGGAAAAGAGGCAGAACGTCCACAATGATGCACTTGGCCAAAAAGGGCGTATGCGTTTTTTCCTGAATATATTCAGGAAAAAACGCATACGCCCTTTTTGGCCAACCAAGCAAGCTTGCAAAGGAAATCTGCACTACAATGAAGTCTCACTGCCCCCCGGTCAAAAGGGCCATCTGAAAAAAGTGTAAAATCCAGAAAGGCAAGACAGGACATGGAGAATTGGGAGCCTTGTTATGCTGATGGGCGGGATGTAAATTGCCAACAGCCACTCTGGAGAAGTGTATGCTGTTTCCTGAAACATCTAAAAAACAAAGCAACAGAGCCTAGGGCACTTCCACTTATGGTCCTATAGCTTAGGGAAATTAAAATCAAAAAGACACAGCCACCCCAAAGGTTGGGACGGCTCTGTTTACAAGAACCTCGTTTACGGTACAAGTTCAATATCACAGAAAGCGAAAAATGGATAAAGAAGTTGTGGTACTTACGTACAATGCAATATCACTCAGCAATGAAATCTATGTCATCAGGCCCGTAGCAGCATAATGAGTGGATTAAGGTACGATGATTGTAAGTGAAATAAGTCACACAGAAAAAGAAACATCGTAAGATATCACTACTACACGGAATGTAAACTTGGCTACACAGGAACTGAATTACAAAACAGAACAGGGTCTCAAATGTAGAAAACCAACTTACGCTAGCTTAAGGGGAAAGGTGAGTTGGGGTGCTGCATGAAACCAGAGATTGAAATTAGCACAGATACCGTTCCATAAGCCAAATATGTAATAGACAAGAGCTACTCCTTGCTCAACGAAGTGGACTCAACACCCCATATTAAACGCCTAAGAATATACCTGACTAGAAATAATCTTAAAACCTACGGATTTATATGTCTCCGAAAGACAATCAAGCGTGTGTACAGCGGCATAAACGCAGCAGTGATAGGATTGGTGAGGTTCGGTGAGCAAATGCAGACCCTTTGAAGTCATATTGCATGGTACCCATTCCATGGGTCTCAACTCTCCAGGTTTAAGGGATTCTTCCTTCAGCTAAAACATGCATGTGGAACCCAGAGTATGATCCACCGTGTGATCGGGAAACGTGTTCAAATGTGTCTCAGTTTTCGTCCCTGGTACTCGGGTGCAAACTCCAGACGCTTTACTAACACTCTCCCCACTTGGAGAGTCAGTGCCTTTAACCTCCTGTTTGGCCCAGTTTGCAATTTCTGCGGAAAATGTACAGGAATGGGGAGAACCAATGAGAGACTAGCTGGGGGTGTCTGGACGGGCAAATTTAACTCTCATTTCCCACCAGGAAGAGGAATTAACCAAAGGCTCAGCGTGCCGTGCCGGAACCACACTAGGGCCTGAAGCAATCCTGCGGTGTTGCGGCCAGCTCACAAGAAAGCGAGTTGAAGAAAGGAGCTCAGGGGCACTGTAATTCACAAACCTGCAGAGTTATAAATGACAGCTATCGTCCAAAAATATATTGAAGTAAGGCTGCCAAGAGGACTTGAAAGCGGGGCAGAATTGCAGGAAACCGATTTCAGGAGGTAGACGGGAATTGCATGTAAAGCATAGGAAAAGAGGCAGAACGTCCACAATGATGCACTTGGCCAAAAAGGGCGTATGCGTTTTTTCCTGAATATATTCAGGAAAAAACGCATACGCCCTTTTTGGCCAACCAAGCAAGCTTGCAAAGGAAATCTGCACTACAATGAAGTCTCACTGCCCCCCGGTCAAAAGGGCCATCTGAAAAAAGTGTAAAATCCAGAAAGGCAAGACAGGACATGGAGAATTGGGAGCCTTGTTATGCTGATGGGCGGGATGTAAATTGCCAACAGCCACTCTGGAGAAGTGTATGCTGTTTCCTGAAACATCTAAAAAACAAAGCAACAGAGCCTAGGGCACTTCCACTTATGGTCCTATAGCTTAGGGAAATTAAAATCAAAAAGACACAGCCACCCCAAAGTTTGGGACGGCTCTGTTTACAAGAACCTCGTTTACGGTACAAGTTCAATATCACAGAAAGCGAAAAATGGATAAAGAAGTTGTGGTACTTACGTACAATGCAATATCACTCAGCAATGAAATCTATGTCATCAGGCCCGTAGCAGCATAATGAGTGGATTAAGGTACGATGATTGTAAGTGAAATAAGTCACACAGAAAAAGAAACATCATAAGATATCACTACTACACGGAATGTAAACTTGGCTACACAGGAACTGAATTACAAAACAGAACAGGGTCTCAAATGTAGAAAACCAACTTACGCTAGCTTAAGGGGAAAGGTGAGTTGGGGTGCTGCATGAAACCAGAGATTGAAATTAGCACAGATACCGTTCCATAAGCCAAATATGTAATAGACAAGAGCTACTCCTTGCTCAACGAAGTGGACTCAACACCCCATATTAAACGCCTAAGAATATACCTGACTAGAAATAATCTTAAAACCTACGGATTTATATGTCTCCGAAAGACAATCAAGCGTGTGTACAGCGGCATAAACGCAGCAGTGATAGGATTGGTGAGGTTCGGTGAGCAAATGCAGACCCTTTGAAGTCATATTGCATGGTACCCATTCCATGGGTCTCAACTCTCCAGGTTTAAGGGATTCTTCCTTCAGCTAAAACATGCATGTGGAACCCAGAGTATGATCCACCGTGTGATCGGGAAACGTGTTCAAATGTGTCTCAGTTTTCGTCCCCTGGTACTCGGGTGCAAACTCCAGACGCTTTACTAACACTCTCCCCACTTGGAGAGTCAGTGCCTTTAACCTCCTGTTTGGCCCAGTTTGCAATTTCTGCGGAAAATGTACAGGAATAGGGAGAACCAATGAGAGACTAGCTGGGGGTGTCTGGACGGGCAAATTTAACTCTCATTTCCCACCAGGAAGAGGAATTAACCAAAGGCTCAGCGTGCCGTGCCAGAACCACACTAGGGCCTGAAGCAATCCTGCGGTGTTGCGGCCAGCTCACAAGAAAGCGAGTTGAAGAAAGGAGCTCAGGGGCACTGTAATTCACAAACCTGCAGAGTTATAAATGACAGCTATCGTCCAAAAATATATTGAAGTAAGGCTGCCAAGAGGACTTGAAAGCGGGGCAGAATTGCAGGAAACCGATTTCAGGAGGTAGACGGGAATTGCATGTAAAGCATAGGAAAAGAGGCAGAACGTCCACAATGATGCACTTGGCCAAAAAGGGCGTATGCGTTTTTTCCTGAATATATTCAGGAAAAAACGCATACGCCCTTTTTGGCCAACCAAGCAAGCTTGCAAAGGAAATCTGCACTACAATGAAGTCTCACTGCCCCCCGGTCAAAAGGGCCATCTGAAAAAAGTGTAAAATCCAGAAAGGCAAGACAGGACATGGAGAATTGGGAGCCTTGTTATGCTGATGGGCGGGATGTAAATTGCCAACAGCCACTCTGGAGAAGTGTATGCTGTTTCCTGAAACATCTAAAAAACAAAGCAACAGAGCCTAGGGCACTTCCACTTATGGTCCTATAGCTTAGGGAAATTAAAATCAAAAAGACACAGCCACCCCAAAGGTTGGGACGGCTCTGTTTACAAGAACCTCGTTTACGGTACAAGTTCAATATCACAGAAAGTGAAAAATGGATAAAGAAGTTGTGGTACTTACGTACAATGCAATATCACTCAGCAATGAAATCTATGTCATCAGGCCCGTAGCAGCATAATGAGTGGATTAAGGTACGATGATTGTAAGTGAAATAAGTCACACAGAAAAAGAAACATCGTAAGATATCACTACTACACGGAATGTAAACTTGGCTACACAGGAACTGAATTACAAAACAGAACAGGGTCTCAAATGTAGAAAACCAACTTACGCTAGCTTAAGGGGAAAGGTGAGTTGGGGTGCTGCATGAAACCAGAGATTGAAATTAGCACAGATACCGTTCCATAAGCCAAATATGTAATAGACAAGAGCTACTCCTTGCTCAACGAAGTGGACTCAACACCCCATATTAAACGCCTAAGAATATACCTGACTAGAAATAATCTTAAAACCTACGGATTTATATGTCTCCGAAAGACAATCAAGCGTGTGTACAGCGGCATAAACGCAGCAGTGATAGGATTGGTGAGGTTCGGTGAGCAAATGCAGACCCTTTGAAGTCATATTGCATGGTACCCATTCCATGGGTCTCAACTCTCCAGGTTTAAGGGATTCTTCCTTCAGCTAAAACATGCATGTGGAACCCAGAGTATGATCCACCGTGTGATCGGGAAACGTGTTCAAATGTGTCTCAGTTTTCGTCCCCTGGTACTCGGGTGCAAACTCCAGACGCTTTACTAACACTCTCCCCACTTGGAGAGTCAGTGCCTTTAACCTCCTGTTTGGCCCAGTTTGCAATTTCTGCGGAAAATGTACAGGAATGGGGAGAACCAATGAGAGACTAGCTGGGGGTGTCTGGACGGGCAAATTTAACTCTCATTTCCCACCAGGAAGAGGAATTAACCAAAGGCTCAGCGTGCCGTGCCGGAACCACACTAGGGCCTGAAGCAATCCTGCGGTGTTGCGGCCAGCTCACAAGAAAGCGAGTTGAAGAAAGGAGCTCAGGGGCACTGTAATTCACAAACCTGCAGAGTTATAAATGACAGCTATCGTCCAAAAATATATTGAAGTAAGGCTGCCAAGAGGACTTGAAAGCGGGGCAGAATTGCAGGAAACCGATTTCAGGAGGTAGACGGGAATTGCATGTAAAGCATAGGAAAAGAGGCAGAACGTCCACAATGATGCACTTGGCCAAAAAGGGCGTATGCGTTTTTTCCTGAATATATTCAGGAAAAAACGCATACGCCCTTTTTGGCCAACCAAGCAAGCTTGCAAAGGAAATCTGCACTACAATGAAGTCTCACTGCCCCCCGGTCAAAAGGGCCATCTGAAAAAAGTGTAAAATCCAGAAAGGCAAGACAGGACATGGAGAATTGGGAGCCTTGTTATGCTGATGGGCGGGATGTAAATTGCCAACAGCCACTCTGGAGAAGTGTATGCTGTTTCCTGAAACATCTAAAAAACAAAGCAACAGAGCCTAGGGCACTTCCACTTATGGTCCTATAGCTTAGGGAAATTAAAATCAAAAAGACACAGCCACCCCAAAGTTTGGGACGGCTCTGTTTACAAGAACCTCGTTTACGGTACAAGTTCAATATCACAGAAAGCGAAAAATGGATAAAGAAGTTGTGGTACTTACGTACAATGCAATATCACTCAGCAATGAAATCTATGTCATCAGGCCCGTAGCAGCATAATGAGTGGATTAAGGTACGATGATTGTAAGTGAAATAAGTCACACAGAAAAAGAAACATCATAAGATATCACTACTACACGGAATGTAAACTTGGCTACACAGGAACTGAATTACAAAACAGAACAGGGTCTCAAATGTAGAAAACCAACTTACGCTAGCTTAAGGGGAAAGGTGAGTTGGGGTGCTGCATGAAACCAGAGATTGAAATTAGCACAGATACCGTTCCATAAGCCAAATATGTAATAGACAAGAGCTACTCCTTGCTCAACGAAGTGGACTCAACACCCCATATTAAACGCCTAAGAATATACCTGACTAGAAATAATCTTAAAACCTACGGATTTATATGTCTCCGAAAGACAATCAAGCGTGTGTACAGCGGCATAAACGCAGCAGTGATAGGATTGGTGAGGTTCGGTGAGCAAATGCAGACCCTTTGAAGTCATATTGCATGGTACCCATTCCATGGGTCTCAACTCTCCAGGTTTAAGGGATTCTTCCTTCAGCTAAAACATGCATGTGGAACCCAGAGTATGATCCACCGTGTGATCGGGAAACGTGTTCAAATGTGTCTCAGTTTTCGTCCCCTGGTACTCGGGTGCAAACTCCAGACGCTTTACTAACACTCTCCCCACTTGGAGAGTCAGTGCCTTTAACCTCCTGTTTGGCCCAGTTTGCAATTTCTGCGGAAAATGTACAGGAATAGGGAGAACCAATGAGAGACTAGCTGGGGGTGTCTGGACGGGCAAATTTAACTCTCATTTCCCACCAGGAAGAGGAATTAACCAAAGGCTCAGCGTGCCGTGCCGGAACCACACTAGGGCCTGAAGCAATCCTGCGGTGTTGCGGCCAGCTCACAAGAAAGCGAGTTGAAGAAAGGAGCTCAGGGGCACTGTAATTCACAAACCTGCAGAGTTATAAATGACAGCTATCGTCCAAAAATATATTGAAGTAAGGCTGCCAAGAGGACTTGAAAGCGGGGCAGAATTGCAGGAAACCGATTTCAGGAGGTAGACGGGAATTGCATGTAAAGCATAGGAAAAGAGGCAGAACGTCCACAATGATGCACTTGGCCAAAAAGGGCGTATGCGTTTTTTCCTGAATATATTCAGGAAAAAACGCATACGCCCTTTTTGGCCAACCAAGCAAGCTTGCAAAGGAAATCTGCACTACAATGAAGTCTCACTGCCCCCCGGTCAAAAGGGCCATCTGAAAAAAGTGTAAAATCCAGAAAGGCAAGACAGGACATGGAGAATTGGGAGCCTTGTTATGCTGATGGGCGGGATGTAAATTGCCAACAGCCACTCTGGAGAAGTGTATGCTGTTTCCTGAAACATCTAAAAAACAAAGCAACAGAGCCTAGGGCACTTCCACTTATGGTCCTATAGCTTAGGGAAATTAAAATCAAAAAGACACAGCCACCCCAAAGTTTGGGACGGCTCTGTTTACAAGAACCTCGTTTACGGTACAAGTTCAATATCACAGAAAGCGAAAAATGGATAAAGAAGTTGTGGTACTTACGTACAATGCAATATCACTCAGCAATGAAATCTATGTCATCAGGCCCGTAGCAGCATAATGAGTGGATTAAGGTACGATGATTGTAAGTGAAATAAGTCACACAGAAAAAGAAACATCATAAGATATCACTACTACACGGAATGTAAACTTGGCTACACAGGAACTGAATTACAAAACAGAACAGGGTCTCAAATGTAGAAAACCAACTTACGCTAGCTTAAGGGGAAAGGTGAGTTGGGGTGCTGCATGAAACCAGAGATTGAAATTAGCACAGATACCGTTCCATAAGCCAAATATGTAATAGACAAGAGCTACTCCTTGCTCAACGAAGTGGACTCAACACCCCATATTAAACGCCTAAGAATATACCTGACTAGAAATAATCTTAAAACCTACGGATTTATATGTCTCCGAAAGACAATCAAGCGTGTGTACAGCGGCATAAACGCAGCAGTGATAGGATTGGTGAGGTTCGGTGAGCAAATGCAGACCCTTTGAAGTCATATTGCATGGTACCCATTCCATGGGTCTCAACTCTCCAGGTTTAAGGGATTCTTCCTTCAGCTAAAACATGCATGTGGAACCCAGAGTATGATCCACCGTGTGATCGGGAAACGTGTTCAAATGTGTCTCAGTTTTCGTCCCCTGGTACTCGGGTGCAAACTCCAGACGCTTTACTAACACTCTCCCCACTTGGAGAGTCAGTGCCTTTAACCTCCTGTTTGGCCCAGTTTGCAATTTCTGCGGAAAATGTACAGGAATGGGGAGAACCAATGAGAGACTAGCTGGGGGTGTCTGGACGGGCAAATTTAACTCTCATTTCCCACCAGGAAGAGGAATTAACCAAAGGCTCAGCGTGCCGTGCCGGAACCACACTAGGGCCTGAAGCAATCCTGCGGTGTTGCGGCCAGCTCACAAGAAAGCGAGTTGAAGAAAGGAGCTCAGGGGCACTGTAATTCACAAACCTGCAGAGTTATAAATGACAGCTATCGTCCAAAAATATATTGAAGTAAGGCTGCCAAGAGGACTTGAAAGCGGGGCAGAATTGCAGGAAACCGATTTCAGGAGGTAGACGGGAATTGCATGTAAAGCATAGGAAAAGAGGCAGAACGTCCACAATGATGCACTTGGCCAAAAAGGGCGTATGCGTTTTTTCCTGAATATATTCAGGAAAAAACGCATACGCCCTTTTTGGCCAACCAAGCAAGCTTGCAAAGGAAATCTGCACTACAATGAAGTCTCACTGCCCCCCGGTCAAAAGGGCCATCTGAAAAAAGTGTAAAATCCAGAAAGGCAAGACAGGACATGGAGAATTGGGAGCCTTGTTATGCTGATGGGCGGGATGTAAATTGCCAACAGCCACTCTGGAGAAGTGTATGCTGTTTCCTGAAACATCTAAAAAACAAAGCAACAGAGCCTAGGGCACTTCCACTTATGGTCCTATAGCTTAGGGAAATTAAAATCAAAAAGACACAGCCACCCCAAAGGTTGGGACGGCTCTGTTTACAAGAACCTCGTTTACGGTACAAGTTCAATATCACAGAAAGCGAAAAATGGATAAAGAAGTTGTGGTACTTACGTACAATGCAATATCACTCAGCAATGAAATCTATGTCATCAGGCCCGTAGCAGCATAATGAGTGGATTAAGGTACGATGATTGTAAGTGAAATAAGTCACACAGAAAAAGAAACATCATAAGATATCACTACTACACGGAATGTAAACTTGGCTACACAGGAACTGAATTACAAAACAGAACAGGGTCTCAAATGTAGAAAACCAACTTACGCTAGCTTAAGGGGAAAGGTGAGTTGGGGTGCTGCATGAAACCAGAGATTGAAATTAGCACAGATACCGTTCCATAAGCCAAATATGTAATAGACAAGAGCTACTCCTTGCTCAACGAAGTGGACTCAACACCCCATATTAAACGCCTAAGAATATACCTGACTAGAAATAATCTTAAAACCTACGGATTTATATGTCTCCGAAAGACAATCAAGCGTGTGTACAGCGGCATAAACGCAGCAGTGATAGGATTGGTGAGGTTCGGTGAGCAAATGCAGACCCTTTGAAGTCATATTGCATGGTACCCATTCCATGGGTCTCAACTCTCCAGGTTTAAGGGATTCTTCCTTCAGCTAAAACATGCATGTGGAACCCAGAGTATGATCCACCGTGTGATCGGGAAACGTGTTCAAATGTGTCTCAGTTTTCGTCCCCTGGTACTCGGGTGCAAACTCCAGACGCTTTACTAACACTCTCCCCACTTGGAGAGTCAGTGCCTTTAACCTCCTGTTTGGCCCAGTTTGCAATTTCTGCGGAAAATGTACAGGAATAGGGAGAACCAATGAGAGACTAGCTGGGGGTGTCTGGACGGGCAAATTTAACTCTCATTTCCCACCAGGAAGAGGAATTAACCAAAGGCTCAGCGTGCCGTGCCGGAACCACACTAGGGCCTGAAGCAATCCTGCGGTGTTGCGGCCAGCTCACAAGAAAGCGAGTTGAAGAAAGGAGCTCAGGGGCACTGTAATTCACAAACCTGCAGAGTTATAAATGACAGCTATCGTCCAAAAATATATTGAAGTAAGGCTGCCAAGAGGACTTGAAAGCGGGGCAGAATTGCAGGAAACCGATTTCAGGAGGTAGACGGGAATTGCATGTAAAGCATAGGAAAAGAGGCAGAACGTCCACAATGATGCACTTGGCCAAAAAGGGCGTATGCGTTTTTTCCTGAATATATTCAGGAAAAAACGCATACGCCCTTTTTGGCCAACCAAGCAAGCTTGCAAAGGAAATCTGCACTACAATGAAGTCTCACTGCCCCCCGGTCAAAAGGGCCATCTGAAAAAAGTGTAAAATCCAGAAAGGCAAGACAGGACATGGAGAATTGGGAGCCTTGTTATGCTGATGGGCGGGATGTAAATTGCCAACAGCCACTCTGGAGAAGTGTATGCTGTTTCCTGAAACATCTAAAAAACAAAGCAACAGAGCCTAGGGCACTTCCACTTATGGTCCTATAGCTTAGGGAAATTAAAATCAAAAAGACACAGCCACCCCAAAGTTTGGGACGGCTCTGTTTACAAGAACCTCGTTTACGGTACAAGTTCAATATCACAGAAAGCGAAAAATGGATAAAGAAGTTGTGGTACTTACGTACAATGCAATATCACTCAGCAATGAAATCTATGTCATCAGGCCCGTAGCAGCATAATGAGTGGATTAAGGTACGATGATTGTAAGTGAAATAAGTCACACAGAAAAAGAAACATCATAAGATATCACTACTACACGGAATGTAAACTTGGCTACACAGGAACTGAATTACAAAACAGAACAGGGTCTCAAATGTAGAAAACCAACTTACGCTAGCTTAAGGGGAAAGGTGAGTTGGGGTGCTGCATGAAACCAGAGATTGAAATTAGCACAGATACCGTTCCATAAGCCAAATATGTAATAGACAAGAGCTACTCCTTGCTCAACGAAGTGGACTCAACACCCCATATTAAACGCCTAAGAATATACCTGACTAGAAATAATCTTAAAACCTACGGATTTATATGTCTCCGAAAGACAATCAAGCGTGTGTACAGCGGCATAAACGCAGCAGTGATAGGATTGGTGAGGTTCGGTGAGCAAATGCAGACCCTTTGAAGTCATATTGCATGGTACCCATTCCATGGGTCTCAACTCTCCAGGTTTAAGGGATTCTTCCTTCAGCTAAAACATGCATGTGGAACCCAGAGTATGATCCACCGTGTGATCGGGAAACGTGTTCAAATGTGTCTCAGTTTTCGTCCCCTGGTACTCGGGTGCAAACTCCAGACGCTTTACTAACACTCTCCCCACTTGGAGAGTCAGTGCCTTTAACCTCCTGTTTGGCCCAGTTTGCAATTTCTGCGGAAAATGTACAGGAATAGGGAGAACCAATGAGAGACTAGCTGGGGGTGTCTGGACGGGCAAATTTAACTCTCATTTCCCACCAGGAAGAGGAATTAACCAAAGGCTCAGCGTGCCGTGCCGGAACCACACTAGGGCCTGAAGCAATCCTGCGGTGTTGCGGCCAGCTCACAAGAAAGCGAGTTGAAGAAAGGAGCTCAGGGGCACTGTAATTCACAAACCTGCAGAGTTATAAATGACAGGTATCGTCCAAAAATATATTGAAGTAAGGCTGCCAAGAGGACTTGAAAGCGGGGCAGAATTGCAGGAAACCGATTTCAGGAGGTAGACGGGAATTGCATGTAAAGCATAGGAAAAGAGGCAGAACGTCCACAATGATGCACTTGGCCAAAAAGGGCGTATGCGTTTTTTCCTGAATATATTCAGGAAAAAACGCATACGCCCTTTTTGGCCAACCAAGCAAGCTTGCAAAGGAAATCTGCACTACAATGAAGTCTCACTGCCCCCCGGTCAAAAGGGCCATCTGAAAAAAGTGTAAAATCCAGAAAGGCAAGACAGGACATGGAGAATTGGGAGCCTTGTTATGCTGATGGGCGGGATGTAAATTGCCAACAGCCACTCTGGAGAAGTGTATGCTGTTTCCTGAAACATCTAAAAAACAAAGCAACAGAGCCTAGGGCACTTCCACTTATGGTCCTATAGCTTAGGGAAATTAAAATCAAAAAGACACAGCCACCCCAAAGGTTGGGACGGCTCTGTTTACAAGAACCTCGTTTACGGTACAAGTTCAATATCACAGAAAGCGAAAAATGGATAAAGAAGTTGTGGTACTTACGTACAATGCAATATCACTCAGCAATGAAATCTATGTCATCAGGCCCGTAGCAGCATAATGAGTGGATTAAGGTACGATGATTGTAAGTGAAATAAGTCACACAGAAAAAGAAACATCATAAGATATCACTACTACACGGAATGTAAACTTGGCTACACAGGAACTGAATTACAAAACAGAACAGGGTCTCAAATGTAGAAAACCAACTTACGCTAGCTTAAGGGGAAAGGTGAGTTGGGGTGCTGCATGAAACCAGAGATTGAAATTAGCACAGATACCGTTCCATAAGCCAAATATGTAATAGACAAGAGCTACTCCTTGCTCAACGAAGTGGACTCAACACCCCATATTAAACGCCTAAGAATATACCTGACTAGAAATAATCTTAAAACCTACGGATTTATATGTCTCCGAAAGACAATCAAGCGTGTGTACAGCGGCATAAACGCAGCAGTGATAGGATTGGTGAGGTTCGGTGAGCAAATGCAGACCCTTTGAAGTCATATTGCATGGTACCCATTCCATGGGTCTCAACTCTCCAGGTTTAAGGGATTCTTCCTTCAGCTAAAACATGCATGTGGAACCCAGAGTATGATCCACCGTGTGATCGGGAAACGTGTTCAAATGTGTCTCAGTTTTCGTCCCCTGGTACTCGGGTGCAAACTCCAGACGCTTTACTAACACTCTCCCCACTTGGAGAGTCAGTGCCTTTAACCTCCTGTTTGGCCCAGTTTGCAATTTCTGCGGAAAATGTACAGGAATAGGGAGAACCAATGAGAGACTAGCTGGGGGTGTCTGGACGGGCAAATTTAACTCTCATTTCCCACCAGGAAGAGGAATTAACCAAAGGCTCAGCGTGCCGTGCCGGAACCACACTAGGGCCTGAAGCAATCCTGCGGTGTTGCGGCCAGCTCACAAGAAAGCGAGTTGAAGAAAGGAGCTCAGGGGCACTGTAATTCACAAACCTGCAGAGTTATAAATGACAGCTATCGTCCAAAAATATATTGAAGTAAGGCTGCCAAGAGGACTTGAAAGCGGGGCAGAATTGCAGGAAACCGATTTCAGGAGGTAGACGGGAATTGCATGTAAAGCATAGGAAAAGAGGCAGAACGTCCACAATGATGCACTTGGCCAAAAAGGGCGTATGCGTTTTTTCCTGAATATATTCAGGAAAAAACGCATACGCCCTTTTTGGCCAACCAAGCAAGCTTGCAAAGGAAATCTGCACTACAATGAAGTCTCACTGCCCCCCGGTCAAAAGGGCCATCTGAAAAAAGTGTAAAATCCAGAAAGGCAAGACAGGACATGGAGAATTGGGAGCCTTGTTATGCTGATGGGCGGGATGTAAATTGCCAACAGCCACTCTGGAGAAGTGTATGCTGTTTCCTGAAACATCTAAAAAACAAAGCAACAGAGCCTAGGGCACTTCCACTTATGGTCCTATAGCTTAGGGAAATTAAAATCAAAAAGACACAGCCACCCCAAAGGTTGGGACGGCTCTGTTTACAAGAACCTCGTTTACGGTACAAGTTCAATATCACAGAAAGTGAAAAATGGATAAAGAAGTTGTGGTACTTACGTACAATGCAATATCACTCAGCAATGAAATCTATGTCATCAGGCCCGTAGCAGCATAATGAGTGGATTAAGGTACGATGATTGTAAGTGAAATAAGTCACACAGAAAAAGAAACATCATAAGATATCACTACTACACGGAATGTAAACTTGGCTACACAGGAACTGAATTACAAAACAGAACAGGGTCTCAAATGTAGAAAACCAACTTACGCTAGCTTAAGGGGAAAGGTGAGTTGGGGTGCTGCATGAAACCAGAGATTGAAATTAGCACAGATACCGTTCCATAAGCCAAATATGTAATAGACAAGAGCTACTCCTTGCTCAACGAAGTGGACTCAACACCCCATATTAAACGCCTAAGAATATACCTGACTAGAAATAATCTTAAAACCTACGGATTTATATGTCTCCGAAAGACAATCAAGCGTGTGTACAGCGGCATAAACGCAGCAGTGATAGGATTGGTGAGGTTCGGTGAGCAAATGCAGACCCTTTGAAGTCATATTGCATGGTACCCATTCCATGGGTCTCAACTCTCCAGGTTTAAGGGATTCTTCCTTCAGCTAAAACATGCATGTGGAACCCAGAGTATGATCCACCGTGTGATCGGGAAACGTGTTCAAATGTGTCTCAGTTTTCGTCCCCTGGTACTCGGGTGCAAACTCCAGACGCTTTACTAACACTCTCCCCACTTGGAGAGTCAGTGCCTTTAACCTCCTGTTTGGCCCAGTTTGCAATTTCTGCGGAAAATGTACAGGAATGGGGAGAACCAATGAGAGACTAGCTGGGGGTGTCTGGACGGGCAAATTTAACTCTCATTTCCCACCAGGAAGAGGAATTAACCAAAGGCTCAGCGTGCCGTGCCGGAACCACACTAGGGCCTGAAGCAATCCTGCGGTGTTGCGGCCAGCTCACAAGAAAGCGAGTTGAAGAAAGGAGCTCAGGGGCACTGTAATTCACAAACCTGCAGAGTTATAAATGACAGCTATCGTCCAAAAATATATTGAAGTAAGGCTGCCAAGAGGACTTGAAAGCGGGGCAGAATTGCAGGAAACCGATTTCAGGAGGTAGACGGGAATTGCATGTAAAGCATAGGAAAAGAGGCAGAACGTCCACAATGATGCACTTGGCCAAAAAGGGCGTATGCGTTTTTTCCTGAATATATTCAGGAAAAAACGCATACGCCCTTTTTGGCCAACCAAGCAAGCTTGCAAAGGAAATCTGCACTACAATGAAGTCTCACTGCCCCCCGGTCAAAAGGGCCATCTGAAAAAAGTGTAAAATCCAGAAAGGCAAGACAGGACATGGAGAATTGGGAGCCTTGTTATGCTGATGGGCGGGATGTAAATTGCCAACAGCCACTCTGGAGAAGTGTATGCTGTTTCCTGAAACATCTAAAAAACAAAGCAACAGAGCCTAGGGCACTTCCACTTATGGTCCTATAGCTTAGGGAAATTAAAATCAAAAAGACACAGCCACCCCAAAGGTTGGGACGGCTCTGTTTACAAGAACCTCGTTTACGGTACAAGTTCAATATCACAGAAAGCGAAAAATGGATAAAGAAGTTGTGGTACTTACGTACAATGCAATATCACTCAGCAATGAAATCTATGTCATCAGGCCCGTAGCAGCATAATGAGTGGATTAAGGTACGATGATTGTAAGTGAAATAAGTCACACAGAAAAAGAAACATCATAAGATATCACTACTACACGGAATGTAAACTTGGCTACACAGGAACTGAATTACAAAACAGAACAGGGTCTCAAATGTAGAAAACCAACTTACGCTAGCTTAAGGGGAAAGGTGAGTTGGGGTGCTGCATGAAACCAGAGATTGAAATTAGCACAGATACCGTTCCATAAGCCAAATATGTAATAGACAAGAGCTACTCCTTGCTCAACGAAGTGGACTCAACACCCCATATTAAACGCCTAAGAATATACCTGACTAGAAATAATCTTAAAACCTACGGATTTATATGTCTCCGAAAGACAATCAAGCGTGTGTACAGCGGCATAAACGCAGCAGTGATAGGATTGGTGAGGTTCGGTGAGCAAATGCAGACCCTTTGAAGTCATATTGCATGGTACCCATTCCATGGGTCTCAACTCTCCAGGTTTAAGGGATTCTTCCTTCAGCTAAAACATGCATGTGGAACCCAGAGTATGATCCACCGTGTGATCGGGAAACGTGTTCAAATGTGTCTCAGTTTTCGTCCCCTGGTACTCGGGTGCAAACTCCAGACGCTTTACTAACACTCTCCCCACTTGGAGAGTCAGTGCCTTTAACCTCCTGTTTGGCCCAGTTTGCAATTTCTGCGGAAAATGTACAGGAATAGGGAGAACCAATGAGAGACTAGCTGGGGGTGTCTGGACGGGCAAATTTAACTCTCATTTCCCACCAGGAAGAGGAATTAACCAAAGGCTCAGCGTGCCGTGCCGGAACCACACTAGGGCCTGAAGCAATCCTGCGGTGTTGCGGCCAGCTCACAAGAAAGCGAGTTGAAGAAAGGAGCTCAGGGGCACTGTAATTCACAAACCTGCAGAGTTATAAATGACAGCTATCGTCCAAAAATATATTGAAGTAAGGCTGCCAAGAGGACTTGAAAGCGGGGCAGAATTGCAGGAAACCGATTTCAGGAGGTAGACGGGAATTGCATGTAAAGCATAGGAAAAGAGGCAGAACGTCCACAATGATGCACTTGGCCAAAAAGGGCGTATGCGTTTTTTCCTGAATCAGGAAAAAACGCATACGCCCTTTTTGGCCAACCAAGCAAGCTTGCAAAGGAAATCTGCACTACAATGAAGTCTCACTGCCCCCCGGTAAAAAGGGCCATCTGAAAAAAGTGTAAAATCCAGAAAGGCAAGACAGGACATGGAGAATTGGGAGCCTTGTTATGCTGATGGGCGGGATGTAAATTGCCAACAGCCACTCTGGAGAAGTGTATGCTGTTTCCTGAAACATCTAAAAAACAAAGCAACAGAGCCTAGGGCACTTCCACTTATGGTCCTATAGCTTAGGGAAATTAAAATCAAAAAGACACAGCCACCCCAAAGTTTGGGACGGCTCTGTTTACAAGAACCTCGTTTACGGTACAAGTTCAATATCACAGAAAGCGAAAAATGGATAAAGAAGTTGTGGTACTTACGTACAATGCAATATCACTCAGCAATGAAATCTATGTCATCAGGCCCGTAGCAGCATAATGAGTGGATTAAGGTACGATGATTGTAAGTGAAATAAGTCACACAGAAAAAGAAACATCATAAGATATCACTACTACACGGAATATAAACTGGGCTACCCAGGAACTGAATTACAAAACAGAACAGGGTCTCAAATGTAGAAAACCAACTTACGCTAGCTTAAGGGGAAAGGTGAGTTGGGGTGCTGCATGAAACCAGAGATTGAAATTAGCACAGATACCGTTCCATAAGCCAAATATGTAATAGACAAGAGCTACTCCTTGCTCAACGAAGTGGACTCAACACCCCATATTAAACGCCTAAGAATATACCTGACTAGAAATAATCTTAAAACCTACGGATTTATATGTCTCCGAAAGACAATCAAGCGTGTGTACAGCGGCATAAACGCAGCAGTGATAGGATTGGTGAGGTTCGGTGAGCAAATGCAGACCCTTTGAAGTCATATTGCATGGTACCCATTCCATGGGTCTCAACTCTCCAGGTTTAAGGGATTCTTCCTTCAGCTAAAACATGCATGTGGAACCCAGAGTATGATCCACCGTGTGATCGGGAAACGTGTTCAAATGTGTCTCAGTTTTCGTCCCCTGGTACTCGGGTGCAAACTCCAGACGCTTTACTAACACTCTCCCCACTTGGAGAGTCAGTGCCTTTAACCTCCTGTTTGGCCCAGTTTGCAATTTCTGCGGAAAATGTACAGGAATGGGGAGAACCAATGAGAGACTAGCTGGGGGTGTCTGGACGGGCAAATTTAACTCTCATTTCCCACCAGGAAGAGGAATTAACCAAAGGCTCAGCGTGCCGTGCCGGAACCACACTAGGGCCTGAAGCAATCCTGCGGTGTTGCGGCCAGCTCACAAGAAAGCGAGTTGAAGAAAGGAGCTCAGGGGCACTGTAATTCACAAACCTGCAGAGTTATAAATGACAGCTATCGTCCAAAAATATATTGAAGTAAGGCTGCCAAGAGGACTTGAAAGCGGGGCAGAATTGCAGGAAACCGATTTCAGGAGGTAGACGGGAATTGCATGTAAAGCATAGGAAAAGAGGCAGAACGTCCACAATGATGCACTTGGCCAAAAAGGGCGTATGCGTTTTTTCCTGAATATATTCAGGAAAAAACGCATACGCCCTTTTTGGCCAACCAAGCAAGCTTGCAAAGGAAATCTGCACTACAATGAAGTCTCACTGCCCCCCGGTCAAAAGGGCCATCTGAAAAAAGTGTAAAATCCAGAAAGGCAAGACAGGACATGGAGAATTGGGAGCCTTGTTATGCTGATGGGCGGGATGTAAATTGCCAACAGCCACTCTGGAGAAGTGTATGCTGTTTCCTGAAACATCTAAAAAACAAAGCAACAGAGCCTAGGGCACTTCCACTTATGGTCCTATAGCTTAGGGAAATTAAAATCAAAAAGACACAGCCACCCCAAAGGTTGGGACGGCTCTGTTTACAAGAACCTCGTTTACGGTACAAGTTCAATATCACAGAAAGCGAAAAATGGATAAAGAAGTTGTGGTACTTACGTACAATGCAATATCACTCAGCAATGAAATCTATGTCATCAGGCCCGTAGCAGCATAATGAGTGGATTAAGGTACGATGATTGTAAGTGAAATAAGTCACACAGAAAAAGAAACATCATAAGATATCACTACTACACGGAATGTAAACTTGGCTACACAGGAACTGAATTACAAAACAGAACAGGGTCTCAAATGTAGAAAACCAACTTACACTAGCTTAAGGGGAAAGGTGAGTTGGGGTGCTGCATGAAACCAGAGATTGAAATTAGCACAGATACCGTTCCATAAGCCAAATATGTAATAGACAAGAGCTACTCCTTGCTCAACGAAGTGGACTCAACACCCCATATTAAACGCCTAAGAATATACCTGACTAGAAATAATCTTAAAACCTACGGATTTATATGTCTCCGAAAGACAATCAAGCGTGTGTACAGCGGCATAAACGCAGCAGTGATAGGATTGGTGAGGTTCGGTGAGCAAATGCAGACCCTTTGAAGTCATATTGCATGGTACCCATTCCATGGGTCTCAACTCTCCAGGTTTAAGGGATTCTTCCTTCAGCTAAAACATGCATGTGGAACCCAGAGTATGATCCACCGTGTGATCGGGAAACGTGTTCAAATGTGTCTCAGTTTTCGTCCCCTGGTACTCGGGTGCAAACTCCAGACGCTTTACTAACACTCTCCCCACTTGGAGAGTCAGTGCCTTTAACCTCCTGTTTGGCCCAGTTTGCAATTTCTGCGGAAAATGTACAGGAATAGGGAGAACCAATGAGAGACTAGCTGGGGGTGTCTGGACGGGCAAATTTAACTCTCATTTCCCACCAGGAAGAGGAATTAACCAAAGGCTCAGCGTGCCGTGCCGGAACCACACTAGGGCCTGAAGCAATCCTGCGGTGTTGCGGCCAGCTCACAAGAAAGCGAGTTGAAGAAAGGAGCTCAGGGGCACTGTAATTCACAAACCTGCAGAGTTATAAATGACAGCTATCGTCCAAAAATATATTGAAGTAAGGCTGCCAAGAGGACTTGAAAGCGGGGCAGAATTGCAGGAAACCGATTTCAGGAGGTAGACTGGAATTGCATGTAAAGCATAGGAAAAGAGGCAGAACGTCCACAATGATGCACTTGGCCAAAAAGGGCGTATGTGTTTTTTCCTGAATATATTCAGGAAAAAACGCATACGCCCTTTTTGGCCAACCAAGCAAGCTTGCAAAGGAAATCTGCACTACAATGAAGTCTCACTGCCCCCCGGTCAAAAGGGCCATCTGAAAAAAGTGTAAAATCCAGAAAGGCAAGACAGGACATGGAGAATTGGGAGCCTTGTTATGCTGATGGGCGGGATGTAAATTGCCAACAGCCACTCTGGAGAAGTGTATGCTGTTTCCTGAAACATCTAAAAAACAAAGCAACAGAGCCTAGGGCACTTCCACTTATGGTCCTATAGCTTAGGGAAATTAAAATCAAAAAGACACAGCCACCCCAAAGTTTGGGACGGCTCTGTTTACAAGAACCTCGTTTACGGTACAAGTTCAATATCACAGAAAGCGAAAAATGGATAAAGAAGTTGTGGTACTTACGTACAATGCAATATCACTCAGCAATGAAATCTATGTCATCAGGCCCGTAGCAGCATAATGAGTGGATTAAGGTACGATGATTGTAAGTGAAATAAGTCACACAGAAAAAGAAACATCATAAGATATCACTACTACACGGAATGTAAACTTGGCTACACAGGAACTGAATTACAAAACAGAACAGGGTCTCAAATGTAGAAAACCAACTTACGCTAGCTTAAGGGGAAAGGTGAGTTGGGGTGCTGCATGAAACCAGAGATTGAAATTAGCACAGATACCGTTCCATAAGCCAAATATGTAATAGACAAGAGCTACTCCTTGCTCAACGAAGTGGACTCAACACCCCATATTAAACGCCTAAGAATATACCTGACTAGAAATAATCTTAAAACCTACGGATTTATATGTCTCCGAAAGACAATCAAGCGTGTGTACAGCGGCATAAACGCAGCAGTGATAGGATTGGTGAGGTTCGGTGAGCAAATGCAGACCCTTTGAAGTCATATTGCATGGTACCCATTCCATGGGTCTCAACTCTCCAGGTTTAAGGGATTCTTCCTTCAGCTAAAACATGCATGTGGAACCCAGAGTATGATCCACCGTGTGATCGGGAAACGTGTTCAAATGTGTCTCAGTTTTCGTCCCCTGGTACTCGGGTGCAAACTCCAGACGCTTTACTAACACTCTCCCCACTTGGAGAGTCAGTGCCTTTAACCTCCTGTTTGGCCCAGTTTGCAATTTCTGCGGAAAATGTACAGGAATAGGGAGAACCAATGAGAGACTAGCTGGGGGTGTCTGGACGGGCAAATTTAACTCTCATTTCCCACCAGGAAGAGGAATTAACCAAAGGCTCAGCGTGCCGTGCCGGAACCACACTAGGGCCTGAAGCAATCCTGCGGTGTTGCGGCCAGCTCACAAGAAAGCGAGTTGAAGAAAGGAGCTCAGGGGCACTGTAATTCACAAACCTGCAGAGTTATAAATGACAGCTATCGTCCAAAAATATATTGAAGTAAGGCTGCCAAGAGGACTTGAAAGCGGGGCAGAATTGCAGGAAACCGATTTCAGGAGGTAGACTGGAATTGCATGTAAAGCATAGGAAAAGAGGCAGAACGTCCACAATGATGCACTTGGCCAAAAAGGGCGTATGCGTTTTTTCCTGAATATATTCAGGAAAAAACGCATACGCCCTTTTTGGCCAACCAAGCAAGCTTGCAAAGGAAATCTGCACTACAATGAAGTCTCACTGCCCCCCGGTCAAAAGGGCCATCTGAAAAAAGTGTAAAATCCAGAAAGGCAAGACAGGACATGGAGAATTGGGAGCCTTGTTATGCTGATGGGCGGGATGTAAATTGCCAACAGCCACTCTGGAGAAGTGTATGCTGTTTCCTGAAACATCTAAAAAACAAAGCAACAGAGCCTAGGGCACTTCCACTTATGGTCCTATAGCTTAGGGAAATTAAAATCAAAAAGACACAGCAACCCCAAAGGTTGGGACGGCTCTGTTTACAAGAACCTCGTTTACGGTACAAGTTCAATATCACAGAAAGTGAAAAATGGATAAAGAAGTTGTGGTACTTACGTACAATGCAATATCACTCAGCAATGAAATCTATGTCATCAGGCCCGTAGCAGCATAATGAGTGGATTAAGGTACGATGATTGTAAGTGAAATAAGTCACACAGAAAAAGAAACATCATAAGATATCACTACTACACGGAATGTAAACTTGGCTACACAGGAACTGAATTACAAAACAGAACAGGGTCTCAAATGTAGAAAACCAACTTACGCTAGCTTAAGGGGAAAGGTGAGTTGGGGTGCTGCATGAAACCAGAGATTGAAATTAGCACAGATACCGTTCCATAAGCCAAATATGTAATAGACAAGAGCTACTCCTTGCTCAACGAAGTGGACTCAACACCCCATATTAAACGCCTAAGAATATACCTGACTAGAAATAATCTTAAAACCTACGGATTTATATGTCTCCGAAAGACAATCAAGCGTGTGTACAGCGGCATAAACGCAGCAGTGATAGGATTGGTGAGGTTCGGTGAGCAAATGCAGACCCTTTGAAGTCATATTGCATGGTACCCATTCCATGGGTCTCAACTCTCCAGGTTTAAGGGATTCTTCCTTCAGCTAAAACATGCATGTGGAACCCAGAGTATGATCCACCGTGTGATCGGGAAACGTGTTCAAATGTGTCTCAGTTTTCGTCCCCTGGTACTCGGGTGCAAACTCCAGACGCTTTACTAACACTCTCCCCACTTGGAGAGTCAGTGCCTTTAACCTCCTGTTTGGCCCAGTTTGCAATTTCTGCGGAAAATGTACAGGAATAGGGAGAACCAATGAGAGACTAGCTGGGGGTGTCTGGACGGGCAAATTTAACTCTCATTTCCCACCAGGAAGAGGAATTAACCAAAGGCTCAGCGTGCCGTGCCGGAACCACACTAGGGCCTGAAGCAATCCTGCGGTGTTGCGGCCAGCTCACAAGAAAGCGAGTTGAAGAAAGGAGCTCAGGGGCACTGTAATTCACAAACCTGCAGAGTTATAAATGACAGCTATCGTCCAAAAATATATTGAAGTAAGGCAGCCAAGAGGAGTTGAAAGCGGGGCAGAATTGCAGGAAACCGATTTCAGGAGGTAGACTGGAATTGCATGTAAAGCATAGGAAAAGAGGCAGAACGTCCACAATGATGCACTTGGCCAAAAAGGGCGTATGCGTTTTTTCCTGAATATATTCAGGAAAAAACGCATACGCCCTTTTTGGCCAACCAAGCAAGCTTGCAAAGGAAATCTGCACTACAATGAAGTCTCACTGCCCCCCGGTCAAAAGGGTCATCTGAAAAAAGTGTAAAATCCAGAAAGGCAAGACAGGACATGGAGAATTGGGAGCCTTGTTATGCTGATGGGCGGGATGTAAATTGCCAACAGCCACTCTGGAGAAGTGTATGCTGTTTCCTGAAACATCTAAAAAACAAAGCAACAGAGCCTAGGGCACTTCCACTTATGGTCCTATAGCTTAGGGAAATTAAAATCAAAAAGACACAGCCACCCCAAAGTTTGGGACGGCTCTGTTTACAAGAACCTCGTTTACGGTACAAGTTCAATATCACAGAAAGTGAAAAATGGATAAAGAAGTTGTGGTACTTACGTACAATGCAATATCACTCAGCAATGAAATCTATGTCATCAGGCCCGTAGCAGCATAATGAGTGGATTAAGGTACGATGATTGTAAGTGAAATAAGTCACACAGAAAAAGAAACATCATAAGATATCACTACTACACGGAATGTAAACTTGGCTACACAGGAACTGAATTACAAAACAGAACAGGGTCTCAAATGTAGAAAACCAACTTACGCTAGCTTAAGGGGAAAGGTGAGTTGGGGTGCTGCATGAAACCAGAGATTGAAATTAGCACAGATACCGTTCCATAAGCCAAATATGTAATAGACAAGAGCTACTCCTTGCTCAACGAAGTGGACTCAACACCCCATATTAAACGCCTAAGAATATACCTGACTAGAAATAATCTTAAAACCTACGGATTTATATGTCTCCGAAAGACAATCAAGCGTGTGTACAGCGGCATAAACGCAGCAGTGATAGGATTGGTGAGGTTCGGTGAGCAAATGCAGACCCTTTGAAGTCATATTGCATGGTACCCATTCCATGGGTCTCAACTCTCCAGGTTTAAGGGATTCTTCCTTCAGCTAAAACATGCATGTGGAACCCAGAGTATGATCCACCGTGTGATCGGGAAACGTGTTCAAATGTGTCTCAGTTTTCGTCCCCTGGTACTCGGGTGCAAACTCCAGACGCTTTACTAACACTCTCCCCACTTGGAGAGTCAGTGCCTTTAACCTCCTGTTTGGCCCAGTTTGCAATTTCTGCGGAAAATGTACAGGAATAGGGAGAACCAATGAGAGACTAGCTGGGGGTGTCTGGACGGGCAAATTTAACTCTCATTTCCCACCAGGAAGAGGAATTAACCAAAGGCTCAGCGTGCCGTGCCGGAACCACACTAGGGCCTGAAGCAATCCTGCGGTGTTGCGGCCAGCTCACAAGAAAGCGAGTTGAAGAAAGGAGCTCAGGGGCACTGTAATTCACAAACCTGCAGAGTTATAAATGACAGCTATCGTCCAAAAATATATTGAAGTAAGGCTGCCAAGAGGACTTGAAAGCGGGGCAGAATTGCAGGAAACCGATTTCAGGAGGTAGACGGGAATTGCATGTAAAGCATAGGAAAAGAGGCAGAACGTCCACAATGATGCACTTGGCCAAAAAGGGCGTATGCGTTTTTTCCTGAATATATTCAGGAAAAAACGCATACGCCCTTTTTGGCCAACCAAGCAAGCTTGCAAAGGAAATCTGCACTACAATGAAGTCTCACTGCCCCCCGGTCAAAAGGGCCATCTGAAAAAAGTGTAAAATCCAGAAAGGCAAGACAGGACATGGAGAATTGGGAGCCTTGTTATGCTGATGGGCGGGATGTAAATTGCCAACAGCCACTCTGGAGAAGTGTATGCTGTTTCCTGAAACATCTAAAAAACAAAGCAACAGAGCCTAGGGCACTTCCACTTATGGTCCTATAGCTTAGGGAAATTAAAATCAAAAAGACACAGCCACCCCAAAGGTTGGGACGGCTCTGTTTACAAGAACCTCGTTTACAGTACAAGTTCAATATCACAGAAAGCGAAAAATGGATAAAGAAGTTGTGGTACTTACGTACAATGCAATATCACTCAGCAATGAAATCTATGTCATCAGGCCCGTAGCAGCATAATGAGTGGATTAAGGTACGATGATTGTAAGTGAAATAAGTCACACAGAAAAAGAAACATCATAAGATATCACTACTACACGGAATGTAAACTTGGCTACACAGGAACTGAATTACAAAACAGAACAGGGTCTCAAATGTAGAAAACCAACTTACACTAGCTTAAGGGGAAAGGTGAGTTGGGGTGCTGCATGAAACCAGAGATTGAAATTAGCACAGATACCGTTCCATAAGCCAAATATGTAATAGACAAGAGCTACTCCTTGCTCAACGAAGTGGACTCAACACCCCATATTAAACGCCTAAGAATATACCTGACTAGAAATAATCTTAAAACCTACGGATTTATATGTCTCCGAAAGACAATCAAGCGTGTGTACAGCAGCATAAACGCAGCAGTGATAGGATTGGTGAGGTTCGGTGAGCAAATGCAGACCCTTTGAAGTCATATTGCATGGTACCCATTCCATGGGTCTCAACTCTCCAGGTTTAAGGGATTCTTCCTTCAGCTAAAACATGCATGTGGAACCCAGAGTATGATCCACCGTGTGATCGGGAAACGTGTTCAAATGTGTCTCAGTTTTCGTCCCCTGGTACTCGGGTGCAAACTCCAGACGCTTTACTAACACTCTCCCCACTTGGAGAGTCAGTGCCTTTAACCTCCTGTTTGGCCCAGTTTGCAATTTCTGCGGAAAATGTACAGGAATAGGGAGAACCAATGAGAGACTAGCTGGGGGTGTCTGGACGGGCAAATTTAACTCTCATTTCCCACCAGGAAGAGGAATTAACCAAAGGCTCAGCGTGCCGTGCCGGAACCACACTAGGGCCTGAAGCAATCCTGCGGTGTTGCGGCCAGCTCACAAGAAAGCGAGTTGAAGAAAGGAGCTCAGGGGCACTGTAATTCACAAACCTGCAGAGTTATAAATGACAGCTATCGTCCAAAAATATATTGAAGTAAGGCTGCCAAGAGGACTTGAAAGCGGGGCAGAATTGCAGGAAACCGATTTCAGGAGGTAGACGGGAATTGCATGTAAAGCATAGGAAAAGAGGCAGAACGTCCACAATGATGCACTTGGCCAAAAAGGGCGTATGCGTTTTTTCCTGAATATATTCAGGAAAAAACGCATACGCCCTTTTTGGCCAACCAAGCAAGCTTGCAAAGGAAATCTGCACTACAATGAAGTCTCACTGCCCCCCGGTCAAAAGGGTCATCTGAAAAAAGTGTAAAATCCAGAAAGGCAAGACAGGACATGGAGAATTGGGAGCCTTGTTATGCTGATGGGCGGGATGTAAATTGCCAACAGCCACTCTGGAGAAGTGTATGCTGTTTCCTGAAACATCTAAAAAACAAAGCAACAGAGCCTAGGGCACTTCCACTTATGGTCCTATAGCTTAGGGAAATTAAAATCAAAAAGACACAGCCACCCCAAAGTTTGGGACGGCTCTGTTTACAAGAACCTCGTTTACGGTACAAGTTCAATATCACAGAAAGCGAAAAATGGATAAAGAAGTTGTGGTACTTACGTACAATGCAATATCACTCAGCAATGAAATCTATGTCATCAGGCCCGTAGCAGCATAATGAGTGGATTAAGGTACGATGATTGTAAGTGAAATAAGTCACACAGAAAAAGAAACATCATAAGATATCACTACTACACGGAATGTAAACTTGGCTACACAGGAACTGAATTACAAAACAGAACAGGGTCTCAAATGTAGAAAACCAACTTACGCTAGCTTAAGGGGAAAGGTGAGTTGGGGTGCTGCATGAAACCAGAGATTGAAATTAGCACAGATACCGTTCCATAAGCCAAATATGTAATAGACAAGAGCTACTCCTTGCTCAACGAAGTGGACTCAACACCCCATATTAAACGCCTAAGAATATACCTGACTAGAAATAATCTTAAAACCTACGGATTTATATGTCTCCGAAAGACAATCAAGCGTGTGTACAGCGGCATAAACGCAGCAGTGATAGGATTGGTGAGGTTCGGTGAGCAAATGCAGACCCTTTGAAGTCATATTGCATGGTACCCATTCCATGGGTCTCAACTCTCCAGGTTTAAGGGATTCTTCCTTCAGCTAAAACATGCATGTGGAACCCAGAGTATGATCCACCGTGTGATCGGGAAACGTGTTCAAATGTGTCTCAGTTTTCGTCCCCTGGTACTCGGGTGCAAACTCCAGACGCTTTACTAACACTCTCCCCACTTGGAGAGTCAGTGCCTTTAACCTCCTGTTTGGCCCAGTTTGCAATTTCTGCGGAAAATGTACAGGAATAGGGAGAACCAATGAGAGACTAGCTGGGGGTGTCTGGACGGGCAAATTTAACTCTCATTTCCCACCAGGAAGAGGAATTAACCAAAGGCTCAGCGTGCCGTGCCGGAACCACACTAGGGCCTGAAGCAATCCTGCGGTGTTGCGGCCAGCTCACAAGAAAGCGAGTTGAAGAAAGGAGCTCAGGGGCACTGTAATTCACAAACCTGCAGAGTTATAAATGACAGCTATCGTCCAAAAATATATTGAAGTAAGGCTGCCAAGAGGACTTGAAAGCGGGGCAGAATTGCAGGAAACCGATTTCAGGAGGTAGACGGGAATTGCATGTAAAGCATAGGAAAAGAGGCAGAACGTCCACAATGATGCACTTGGCCAAAAAGGGCGTATGCATTTTTTCCTGAATATATTCAGGAAAAAACGCATACGCCCTTTTTGGCCAACCAAGCAAGCTTGCAAAGGAAATCTGCACTACAATGAAGTCTCACTGCCCCCCGGTCAAAAGGGCCATCTGAAAAAAGTGTAAAATCCAGAAAGGCAAGACAGGACATGGAGAATTGGGAGCCTTGTTATGCTGATGGGCGGGATGTAAATTGCCAACAGCCACTCTGGAGAAGTGTATGCTGTTTCCTGAAACATCTAAAAAACAAAGCAACAGAGCCTAGGGCACTTCCACTTATGGTCCTATAGCTTAGGGAAATTAAAATCAAAAAGACACAGCCACCCCAAAGGTTGGGACGGCTCTGTTTACAAGAACCTCGTTTACGGTACAAGTTCAATATGACAGAAAGCGAAAAATGGATAAAGAAGTTGTGGTACTTACGTACAATGCAATATCACTCAGCAATGAAATCTATGTCATCAGGCCCGTAGCAGCATAATGAGTGGATTAAGGTACGATGATTGTAAGTGAAATAAGTCACACAGAAAAAGAAACATCATAAGATATCACTACTACACGGAATGTAAACTTGGCTACACAGGAACTGAATTACAAAACAGAACAGGGTCTCAAATGTAGAAAACCAACTTACACTAGCTTAAGGGGAAAGGTGAGTTGGGGTGCTGCATGAAACCAGAGATTGAAATTAGCACAGATACCGTTCCATAAGCCAAATATGTAATAGACAAGAGCTACTCCTTGCTCAACGAAGTGGACTCAACACCCCATATTAAACGCCTAAGAATATACCTGACTAGAAATAATCTTAAAACCTACGGATTTATATGTCTCCGAAAGACAATCAAGCGTGTGTACAGCGGCATAAACGCAGCAGTGATAGGATTGGTGAGGTTCGGTGAGCAAATGCAGACCCTTTGAAGTCATATTGCATGGTACCCATTCCATGGGTCTCAACTCTCCAGGTTTAAGGGATTCTTCCTTCAGCTAAAACATGCATGTGGAACCCAGAGTATGATCCACCGTGTGATCGGGAAACGTGTTCAAATGTGTCTCAGTTTTTGTCCCCTGGTACTCGGGTGCAAACTCCAGACGCTTTACTAACACTCTCCCCACTTGGAGAGTCAGTGCCTTTAACCTCCTGTTTGGCCCAGTTTGCAATTTCTGCGGAAAATGTACAGGAATGGGGAGAACCAATGAGAGACTAGCTGGGGGTGTCTGGACGGGCAAATTTAACTCTCATTTCCCACCAGGAAGAGGAATTAACCAAAGGCTCAGCGTGCCGTGCCGGAACCACACTAGGGCCTGAAGCAATCCTGCGGTGTTGCGGCCAGCTCACAAGAAAGCGAGTTGAAGAAAGGAGCTCAGGGGCACTGTAATTCACAAACCTGCAGAGTTATAAATGACAGCTATCGTCCAAAAATATATTGAAGTAAGGCTGCCAAGAGGACTTGAAAGCGGGGCAGAATTGCAGGAAACCGATTTCAGGAGGTAGATGGGAATTGCATGTAAAGCATAGGAAAAGAGGCAGAACGTCCACAATGATGCACTTGGCCAAAAAGGGCGTATGCGTTTTTTCCTGAATATATTCAGGAAAAAACGCATACGCCCTTTTTGGCCAACCAAGCAAGCTTGCAAAGGAAATCTGCACTACAATGAAGTCTCACTGCCCCCCGGTCAAAAGGGCCATCTGAAAACAGTGTAAAATCCAGAAAGGCAAGACAGGACATGGAGAATTGGGAGCCTTGTTATGCTGATGGGCGGGATGTAAATTGCCAACAGCCACTCTGGAGAAGTGTATGCTGTTTCCTGAAACATCTAAAAAACAAAGCAACAGAGCCTAGGGCACTTCCACTTATGGTCCTATAGCTTAGGGAAATTAAAATCAAAAAGACACAGCCACCCCAAAGGTTGGGACGGCTCTGTTTACAAGAACCTCGTTTACGGTACAAGTTCAATATCACAGAAAGCGAAAAATGGATAAAGAAGTTGTGGTACTTACGTACAATGCAATATCACTCAGCAATGAAATCTATGTCATCAGGCCCGTAGCAGCATAATGAGTGGATTAAGGTACGATGATTGTAAGTGAAATAAGTCACACAGAAAAAGAAACATCATAAGATATCACTACTACACGGAATGTAAACTTGGCTACACAGGAACTGAATTACAAAACAGAACAGGGTCTCAAATGTAGAAAACCAACTTACACTAGCTTAAGGGGAAAGGTGAGTTGGGGTGCTGCATGAAACCAGAGATTGAAATTAGCACAGATACCGTTCCATAAGCCAAATATGTAATAGACAAGAGCTACTCCTTGCTCAACGAAGTGGACTCAACACCCCATATTAAACGCCTAAGAATATACCTGACTAGAAATAATCTTAAAACCTACGGATTTATATGTCTCCGAAAGACAATCAAGCGTGTGTACAGCGGCATAAACGCAGCAGTGATAGGATTGGTGAGGTTCGGTGAGCAAATGCAGACCCTTTGAAGTCATATTGCATGGTACCCATTCCATGGGTCTCAACTCTCCAGGTTTAAGGGATTCTTCCTTCAGCTAAAACATGCATGTGGAACCCAGAGTATGATCCACCGTGTGATCGGGAAACGTGTTCAAATGTGTCTCAGTTTTCGTCCCCTGGTACTCGGGTGCAAACTCCAGACGCTTTACTAACACTCTCCCCACTTGGAGAGTCAGTGCCTTTAACCTCCTGTTTGGCCCAGTTTGCAATTTCTGCGGAAAATGTACAGGAATGGGGAGAACCAATGAGAGACTAGCTGGGGGTGTCTGGACGGGCAAATTTAACTCTCATTTCCCACCAGGAAGAGGAATTAACCAAAGGCTCAGCGTGCCGTGCCGGAACCACACTAGGGCCTGAAGCAATCCTGCGGTGTTGCGGCCAGCTCACAAGAAAGCGAGTTGAAGAAAGGAGCTCAGGGGCACTGTAATTCACAAACCTGCAGAGTTATAAATGACAGCTATCGTCCAAAAATATATTGAAGTAAGGCTGCCAAGAGGACTTGAAAGCGGGGCAGAATTGCAGGAAACCGATTTCAGGAGGTAGACGGGAATTGCATGTAAAGCATAGGAAAAGAGGCAGAACGTCCACAATGATGCACTTGGCCAAAAAGGGCGTATGCGTTTTTTCCTGAATATATTCAGGAAAAAACGCATACGCCCTTTTTGGCCAACCAAGCAAGCTTGCAAAGGAAATCTGCACTACAATGAAGTCTCACTGCCCCCCGGTCAAAAGGGCCATCTGAAAAAAGTGTAAAATCCAGAAAGGCAAGACAGGACATGGAGAATTGGGAGCCTTGTTATGCTGATGGGCGGGATGTAAATTGCCAACAGCCACTCTGGAGAAGTGTATGCTGTTTCCTGAAACATCTAAAAAACAAAGCAACAGAGCCTAGGGCACTTCCACTTATGGTCCTATAGCTTAGGGAAATTAAAATCAAAAAGACACAGCCACCCCAAAGTTTGGGACGGCTCTGTTTACAAGAACCTCGTTTACGGTACAAGTTCAATATCACAGAAAGCGAAAAATGGATAAAGAAGTTGTGGTACTTACGTACAATGCAATATCACTCAGCAATGAAATCTATGTCATCAGGCCCGTAGCAGCATAATGAGTGGATTAAGGTACGATGATTGTAAGTGAAATAAGTCACACAGAAAAAGAAACATCATAAGATATCACTACTACACGGAATGTAAACTTGGCTACACAGGAACTGAATTACAAAACAGAACAGGGTCTCAAATGTAGAAAACCAACTTACGCTAGCTTAAGGGGAAAGGTGAGTTGGGGTGCTGCATGAAACCAGAGATTGAAATTAGCACAGATACCGTTCCATAAGCCAAATATGTAATAGACAAGAGCTACTCCTTGCTCAACGAAGTGGACTCAACACCCCATATTAAACGCCTAAGAATATACCTGACTAGAAATAATCTTAAAACCTACGGATTTATATGTCTCCGAAAGACAATCAAGCGTGTGTCCAGCGGCATAAACGCAGCAGTGATAGGATTGGTGAGGTTCGGTGAGCAAATGCAGACCCTTTGAAGTCATATTGCATGGTACCCATTCCATGGGTCTCAACTCTCCAGGTTTAAGGGATTCTTCCTTCAGCTAAAACATGCATGTGGAACCCAGAGTATGATCCACCGTGTGATCGGGAAACGTGTTCAAATGTGTCTCAGTTTTCGTCCCCTGGTACTCGGGTGCAAACTCCAGACGCTTTACTAACACTCTCCCCACTTGGAGAGTCAGTGCCTTTAACCTCCTGTTTGGCCCAGTTTGCAATTTCTGCGGAAAATGTACAGGAATGGGGAGAACCAATGAGAGACTAGCTGGGGGTGTCTGGACGGGCAAATTTAACTCTCATTTCCCACCAGGAAGAGGAATTAACCAAAGGCTCAGCGTGCCGTGCCGGAACCACACTAGGGCCTGAAGCAATCCTGCGGTGTTGCGGCCAGCTCACAAGAAAGCGAGTTGAAGAAAGGAGCTCAGGGGCACTGTAATTCACAAACCTGCAGAGTTATAAATGACAGCTATCGTCCAAAAATATATTGAAGTAAGGCTGCCAAGAGGACTTGAAAGCGGGGCAGAATTGCAGGAAACCGATTTCAGGAGGTAGACGGGAATTGCATGTAAAGCATAGGAAAAGAGGCAGAACGTCCACAATGATGCACTTGGCCAAAAAGGGCGTATGCGTTTTTTCCTGAATATATTCAGGAAAAAACGCATACGCCCTTTTTGGCCAACCAAGCAAGCTTGCAAAGGAAATCTGCACTACAATGAAGTCTCACTGCCCCCCGGTCAAAAGGGCCATCTGAAAAAAGTGTAAAATCCAGAAAGGCAAGACAGGACATGGAGAATTGGGAGCCTTGTTATGCTGATGGGCGGGATGTAAATTGCCAACAGCCACTCTGGAGAAGTGTATGCTGTTTCCTGAAACATCTAAAAAACAAAGCAACAGAGCCTAGGGCACTTCCACTTATGGTCCTATAGCTTAGGGAAATTAAAATCAAAAAGACACAGCCACCCCAAAGTTTGGGACGGCTCTGTTTACAAGAACCTCGTTTACGGTACAAGTTCAATATCACAGAAAGCGAAAAATGGATAAAGAAGTTGTGGTACTTACGTACAATGCAATATCACTCAGCAATGAAATCTATGTCATCAGGCCCGTAGCAGCATAATGAGTGGATTAAGGTACGATGATTGTAAGTGAAATAAGTCACACAGAAAAAGAAACATCATAAGATATCACTACTACACGGAATGTAAACTTGGCTACACAGGAACTGAATTACAAAACAGAACAGGGTCTCAAATGTAGAAAACCAACTTACGCTAGCTTAAGGGGAAAGGTGAGTTGGGGTGCTGCATGAAACCAGAGATTGAAATTAGCACAGATACCGTTCCATAAGCCAAATATGTAATAGACAAGAGCTACTCCTTGCTCAACGAAGTGGACTCAACACCCCATATTAAACGCCTAAGAATATACCTGACTAGAAATAATCTTAAAACCTACGGATTTATATGTCTCCGAAAGACAATCAAGCGTGTGTACAGCGGCATAAACGCAGCAGTGATAGGATTGGTGAGGTTCGGTGAGCAAATGCAGACCCTTTGAAGTCATATTGCATGGTACCCATTCCATGGGTCTCAACTCTCCAGGTTTAAGGGATTCTTCCTTCAGCTAAAACATGCATGTGGAACCCAGAGTATGATCCACCGTGTGATCGGGAAACGTGTTCAAATGTGTCTCAGTTTTCGTCCCCTGGTACTCGGGTGCAAACTCCAGACACTTTACTAACACTCTCCCCACTTGGAGAGTCAGTGCCTTTAACCTCCTGTTTGGCCCAGTTTGCAATTTCTGCGGAAAATGTACAGGAATGGGGAGAACCAATGAGAGACTAGCTGGGGGTGTCTGGACGGGCAAATTTAACTCTCATTTCCCACCAGGAAGAGGAATTAACCAAAGGCTCAGCGTGCCGTGCCGGAACCACACTAGGGCCTGAAGCAATCCTGCGGTGTTGCGGCCAGCTCACAAGAAAGCGAGTTGAAGAAAGGAGCTCAGGGGCACTGTAATTCACAAACCTGCAGAGTTATAAATGACAGCTATCGTCCAAAAATATATTGAAGTAAGGCTGCCAAGAGGACTTGAAAGCGGGGCAGAATTGCAGGAAACCGATTTCAGGAGGTAGACGGGAATTGCATGTAAAGCATAGGAAAAGAGGCAGAACGTCCACAATGATGCACTTGGCCAAAAAGGGCGTATGCGTTTTTTCCTGAATATATTCAGGAAAAAACGCATACGCCCTTTTTGGCCAACCAAGCAAGCTTGCAAAGGAAATCTGCACTACAATGAAGTCTCACTGCCCCCCGGTCAAAAGGGCCATCTGAAAACAGTGTAAAATCCAGAAAGGCAAGACAGGACATGGAGAATTGGGAGCCTTGTTATGCTGATGGGCGGGATGTAAATTGCCAACAGCCACTCTGGAGAAGTGTATGCTGTTTCCTGAAACATCTAAAAAACAAAGCAACAGAGCCTAGGGCACTTCCACTTATGGTCCTATAGCTTAGGGAAATTAAAATCAAAAAGACACAGCCACCCCAAAAGTTGGGACGGCTCTGTTTACAAGAACCTCGTTTACGGTACAAGTTCAATATCACAGAAAGCGAAAAATGGATAAAGAAGTTGTGGTACTTACGTACAATGCAATATCACTCAGCAATGAAATCTATGTCATCAGGCCCGTAGCAGCATAATGAGTGGATTAAGGTACGATGATTGTAAGTGAAATAAGTCACACAGAAAAAGAAACATCATAAGATATCACTACTACACGGAATGTAAACTTGGCTACACAGGAACTGAATTACAAAACAGAACAGGGTCTCAAATGTAGAAAACCAACTTACACTAGCTTAAGGGGAAAGGTGAGTTGCGGTGCTGCATGAAACCAGAGATTGAAATTAGCACAGATACCGTTCCATAAGCCAAATATGTAATAGACAAGAGCTACTCCTTGCTCAACGAAGTGGACTCAACACCCCATATTAAACGCCTAAGAATATACCTGACTAGAAATAATCTTAAAACCTACGGATTTATATGTCTCCGAAAGACAATCAAGCGTGTGTACAGCGGCATAAACGCAGCAGTGATAGGATTGGTGAGGTTCGGTGAGCAAATGCAGACCCTTTGAAGTCATATTGCATGGTACCCATTCCATGGGTCTCAACTCTCCAGGTTTAAGGGATTCTTCCTTCAGCTAAAACATGCATGTGGAACCCAGAGTATGATCCACCGTGTGATCGGGAAACGTGTTCAAATGTGTCTCAGTTTTCGTCCCCTGGTACTCGGGTGCAAACTCCAGACACTTTACTAACACTCTCCCCACTTGGAGAGTCAGTGCCTTTAACCTCCTGTTTGGCCCAGTTTGCAATTTCTGCGGAAAATGTACAGGAATGGGGAGAACCAATGAGAGACTAGCTGGGGGTGTCTGGACGGGCAAATTTAACTCTCATTTCCCACCAGGAAGAGGAATTAACCAAAGGCTCAGCGTGCCGTGCCGGAACCACACTAGGGCCTGAAGCAATCCTGCGGTGTTGCGGCCAGCTCACAAGAAAGCGAGTTGAAGAAAGGAGCTCAGGGGCACTGTAATTCACAAACCTGCAGAGTTATAAATGACAGCTATCGTCCAAAAATATATTGAAGTAAGGCTGCCAAGAGGACTTGAAAGCGGGGCAGAATTGCAGGAAACCGATTTCAGGAGGTAGACGGGAATTGCATGTAAAGCATAGGAAAAGAGGCAGAACGTCCACAATGATGCACTTGGCCAAAAAGGGCGTATGCGTTTTTTCCTGAATATATTCAGGAAAAAACGCATACGCCCTTTTTGGCCAACCAAGCAAGCTTGCAAAGGAAATCTGCACTACAATGAAGTCTCACTGCCCCCCGGTCAAAAGGGCCATCTGAAAAAAGTGTAAAATCCAGAAAGGCAAGACAGGACATGGAGAATTGGGAGCCTTGTTATGCTGATGGGCGGGATGTAAATTGCCAACAGCCACTCTGGAGAAGTGTATGCTGTTTCCTGAAACATCTAAAAAACAAAGCAACAGAGCCTAGGGCACTTCCACTTATGGTCCTATAGCTTAGGGAAATTAAAATCAAAAAGACACAGCCACCCCAAAGTTTGGGACGGCTCTGTTTACAAGAACCTCGTTTACGGTACAAGTTCAATATCACAGAAAGCGAAAAATGGATAAAGAAGTTGTGGTACTTACGTACAATGCAATATCACTGAGCAATGAAATCTATGTCATCAGGCCCGTAGCAGCATAATGAGTGGATTAAGGTACGATGATTGTAAGTGAAATAAGTCACACAGAAAAAGAAACATCATAAGATATCACTACTACACGGAATGTAAACTTGGCTACACAGGAACTGAATTACAAAACAGAACAGGGTCTCAAATGTAGAAAACCAACTTACGCTAGCTTAAGGGGAAAGGTGAGTTGGGGTGCTGCATGAAACCAGAGATTGAAATTAGCACAGATACCGTTCCATAAGCCAAATATGTAATAGACAAGAGCTACTCCTTGCTCAACGAAGTGGACTCAACACCCCATATTAAACGCCTAAGAATATACCTGACTAGAAATAATCTTAAAACCTACGGATTTATATGTATCCGAAAGACAATCAAGCGTGTGTACAGCGGCATAAACGCAGCAGTGATAGGATTGGTGAGGTTCGGTGAGCAAATGCAGACCCTTTGAAGTCATATTGCATGGTACCCATTCCATGGGTCTCAACTCTCCAGGTTTAAGGGATTCTTCCTTCAGCTAAAACATGCATGTGGAACCCAGAGTATGATCCACCGTGTGATCGGGAAACGTGTTCAAATGTGTCTCAGTTTTCGTCCCCTGGTACTCGGGTGCAAACTCCAGACACTTTACTAACACTCTCCCCACTTGGAGAGTCAGTGCCTTTAACCTCCTGTTTGGCCCAGTTTGCAATTTCTGCGGAAAATGTACAGGAATGGGGAGAACCAATGAGAGACTAGCTGGGGGTGTCTGGACGGGCAAATTTAACTCTCATTTCCCACCAGGAAGAGGAATTAACCAAAGGCTCAGTGTGCCATGCCGGAACCACACTAGGGCCTGAAGCAATCCTGCGGTGTTGCGGCCAGCTCACAAGAAAGTGAGTTGAAGAAACGAGCTCAGGGGCACTGTAATTCACAAACCTGCAGAGTTATAAATGACAGCTATCGTCCAAAAATATATTGAAGTAAGGCTGCCAAGAGGACTTGAAAGCGGGGCAGAATTGCAGGAAACCGATTTCAGGAGGTAGACGGGAATTGCATGTAAAGCATAGGAAAAGAGGCAGAACGTCCACAATGATGCACTTGGCCAAAAAGGGCGTATGCGTTTTTTCCTGAATATATTCAGGAAAAAACGCATACGCCCTTTTTGGCCAACCAAGCAAGCTTGCAAAGGAAATCTGCACTACAATGAAGTCTCACTGCCCCCCGGTCAAAAGGGCCATCTGAAAACAGTGTAAAATCCAGAAAGGCAAGACAGGACATGGAGAATTGGGAGCCTTGTTATGCTGATGGGCGGGATGTAAATTGCCAACAGCCACTCTGGAGAAGTGTATGCTGTTTCCTGAAACATCTAAAAAACAAAGCAACAGAGCCTAGGGCACTTCCACTTATGGTCCTATAGCTTAGGGAAATTAAAATCAAAAAGACACAGCCACCCCAAAGTTTGGGACGGCTCTGTTTACAAGAACCTCGTTTACGGTACAAGTTCAATATCACAGAAAGCGAAAAATGGATAAAGAAGTTGTGGTACTTACGTACAATGCAATATCACTCAGCAATGAAATCTATGTCATCAGGCCCGTAGCAGCATAATGAGTGGATTAAGGTACGATGATTGTAAGTGAAATAAGTCACACAGAAAAAGAAACATCATAAGATATCACTACTACACGGAATGTAAACTTGGCTACACAGGAACTGAATTACAAAACAGAACAGGGTCTCAAATGTAGAAAACCAACTTACGCTAGCTTAAGGGGAAAGGTGAGTTGGGGTGCTGCATGAAACCAGAGATTGAAATTAGCACAGATACCGTTCCATAAGCCAAATATGTAATAGACAAGAGCTACTCCTTGCTCAACGAAGTGGACTCAACACCCCATATTAAACGCCTAAGAATATACCTGACTAGAAATAATCTTAAAACCTACGGATTTATATGTCTCCGAAAGACAATCAAGCGTGTGTACAGCGGCATAAACGCAGCAGTGATAGGATTGGTGAGGTTCGGTGAGCAAATGCAGACCCTTTGAAGTCATATTGCATGGTACCCATTCCATGGGTCTCAACTCTCCAGGTTTAAGGGATTCTTCCTTCAGCTAAAACATGCATGTGGAACCCAGAGTATGATCCACCGTGTGATCGGGAAACGTGTTCAAATGTGTCTCAGTTTTCGTCCCCTGGTACTCGGGTGCAAACTCCAGACGCTTTACTAACACTCTCCCCACTTGGAGAGTCAGTGCCTTTAACCTCCTGTTTGGCCCAGTTTGCAATTTCTGCGGAAAATGTACAGGAATAGGGAGAACCAATGAGAGACTAGCTGGGGGTGTCTGGACGGGCAAATTTAACTCTCATTTCCCACCAGGAAGAGGAATTAACCAAAGGCTCAGCGTGCCGTGCCGGAACCACACTAGGGCCTGAAGCAATCCTGCGGTGTTGCGGCCAGCTCACAAGAAAGCGAGTTGAAGAAAGGAGCTCAGGGGCACTGTAATTCACAAACCTGCAGAGTTATAAATGACAGCTATCGTCCAAAAATATATTGAAGTAAGGCTGCCAAGAGGACTTGAAAGCGGGGCAGAATTGCAGGAAACCGATTTCAGGAGGTAGACGGGAATTGCATGTAAAGCATAGGAAAAGAGGCAGAACGTCCACAATGATGCACTTGGCCAAAAAGGGCGTATGCGTTTTTTCCAGGAAAAAACGCATATGCCCTTTTTGGCCAACCAAGCAAGCTTGCAAAGGAAATCTGCACTACAATGAAGTCTCGCTGCCCCCCGGTCAAAAGGGCCATATGAAAAAAGTGTAAAATCCAGAAAGGCAGGACAGGCCATGGAGAACTGGGAGCCTTGTTATGCTGATGGGCGGGATGTAAATTGCCAACAGCCACTCTGGAGAAGTGTATGCTGTTTCCTGAAACATCTAAAAAACTAAGCAACAGAGCCTAGGGCACTTCCACTTATGGTCCTATAGCTTAGGGAAATGAAAATCAAACAGACACAGCCACCCCAAAGTTTGGGACGGCTCTGTTTACAAGAACCTCATTTACGGTACAAGTTCAATATCACAGAAAGCGAAAAATGGATAAAGAAGTTGTGGTACTTACGTACAATGCAATATCACTCAGCAATGAAATCTATGTCATCAGGCCCGTAGCAGCATAATGAGTGGATTCAGGTATGATGATTCTAAGTGAAATAAATCACACAGAAAAAGAAACACCATAAGATATCACTCCTACACGGAAGGTAAACTTGGCTACACAAGAACTGAATTACAAAACAGAACAGGGTCTCAAATGTTGAAAACCAACTTATGCTTGCTTAAGAGGAAAGGTGAGTTGGGGTGCTGCATGAAACCAGAGATTGAAATTAGAACAGATACCGTTCCATAAGCCAAATATGTAATAGACAAGAGCTACTCCTTGCTCAACGAAGTTGACTCAACACCCCATATTAAACGCCTAAGAATATATCTGACTAGCAAGAATATTAAAACCTACCGATTTATATGTGTCCGAAAGAGAATCAAGCGTGTGTACGGCGGCATAAACGCAGCAGTGATAGGATTGGTGAAGTTCGGTGAGCAAATGCAGACCCTTTGAAGTCATATTGCATGGTACCCATTCCATGGGTCTCAACTCTCCAGGTTTAAGGGATTCTTCGTTCAGCTAAAACATGCATGTGGAACCCAGAGTATGATCCACCGTGTGATCGGGAAACGTGTTCAAATGTGTCTCAGTTTTCGTCCCGTGGAACTCGGGTGCAACATTCCAGATGCTTTACTAACACTCTCCCCACTTGGAGAGTCAGTGCCTTTAACCTCCTGTTTGGCCCAGTTTGCAATTTCTGTGGAAAATGAACAGGAATAGGGAGAACCAAAGAGAGACTAGCTGGAGGTGTCTGGACGGGCAAATTTAACTCTCATTTCCCACCAGGAAGAGGAATTAACCAAAGGCTCAGCGTGCCGTGCCGGAACCACACTAGGGCCTGAAGCAATCCTGCGGTGTTGCGGCCAGCTCACAAGAAAGCGAGTTGAAGAAAGGAGCTCAGGGGCACTGTAATTCACAAACCTGCAGAGTTATAAATGACAGCTATCGTCCAAAAATATATTGAAGTAAGGCTGCCAAGAGGACTTGAAAGCGGGGCAGAATTGCAGGAAACCGATTTCAGGAGGTAGACGGGAATTGCATGTAAAGCATAGGAAAAGAGGCAGAACGTCCACAATGATGCACTTGGCTAAAAAGGGCGTATGCGTTTTTTCCTGAATATATTCAGGAAAAAACGCATACGCCCTTTTTGGCCAACCAAGCAAGCTTGCAAAGGAAATCTGCACTACAATGAAGTCTCACTGCCCCCCGGTCAAAAGCGCCATCTGAAAAAAGTGTAAAATCCAGAAAGGCAGGACAGGCCATGGAGAACTGGGAGCCTTGTTATGCTGGTGGGCGGGATGTAAATTGCCAACAGCCACTCTGGAGAAGTGTATGCTGTTTCCTGAAACATCTAAAAAACAAAGCAACAGAGCCTAGGGCACTTCCACTTATGGTCCTATAGCTTAGGAATATTAAAATCAAAAAGACACAGCCACCCCAAAGTTTGGGACGGCTCTGTTTACAAGAACCTCGTTTACGGTACAAGATCAATATCACAGAAAGCGAAAAATGGATAAAGAAGTTGTGGTACTTACGTACAATGCAATATCACTCAGCAATGAAATCTATGTCATCAGGCCCGTAGCAGCATAATGAGTGGATTAAGGTACGATGATTGTAAGTGAAATAAGTCACACAGAAAAAGAAACATCATAAGATATCACTACTACACGGAATGTAAACTTGGCTACACAGGAACTGAATTACAAAACAGAACAGGGTCTCAAATGTAGAAAACCAACTTACGCTAGCTTAAGGGGAAAGGTGAGTTGGGGTGCTGCATGAAACCAGAGATTGAAATTAGCACAGATACCGTTCCATTATCCAAATATGTAATAGACAAGAGCTACTCCTTGCTCAACGAAGTGGACTCAACACCCCATATTAAACGCCTAAGAATATACCTGACTAGAAATAATCTTAAAACCTACGGATTTATATGTCTCCGAAAGACAATCAAGCGTGTGTACAGCGGCATAAACGCAGCAGTGATAGGATTGGTGAGGTTCGGTGAGCAAATGCAGACCCTTTGAAGTTATATTGCATGGTACCCATTCCATGGGTCTCAACTCTCCAAGTTTAAGGGATTCTTCCTTCAGCTAAAACATGCATGTGGAACGCAGAGTATGATCCACCGTGTGATCGGGAAACGTGTTCAAATGTGTCTCAGTTTTCGTCCCCTGGTACTCAGGTGCAAACTCCAGACGCTTTACTAACACTCTCCCCACTTGGAGAGTCAGTGCCTTTAACCTCCTGTTTGGCCCAGTTTGCAATTTCTGCGGAAAATGTACAGGAATAGGGAGAACCAATGAGAGACTAGCTGGGGGTGTCTGGACGGGCAAATTTAACTCTCATTTCCCACCAGGAAGAGGAATTAACCAAAGGCTCAGCGTGCCGTGCCGGAACCACACTAGGGCCTGAAGCAATCCTGCGGTGTTGCGGCCAGCTCACAAGAAAGCGAGTTGAAGAAAGGAGCTCAGGGGCACTGTAATTCACAAACCTGCAGAGTTATAAATGACAGCTATCGTCCAAAAATATATTGAAGTAAGGCTGCCAAGAGGACTTGAAAGCGGGGCAGAATTGCAGGAAACCGATTTCAGGAGGTAGACGGGAATTGCATGTAAAGCATAGGAAAAGAGGCAGAACGTCCACAATGATGCACTTGGCCAAAAAGGGCGTATGCGTTTTTTCCTGAATATATTCAGGAAAAAACGCATACGCCCTTTTTGGCCAACCAAGCAAGCTTGCAAAGGAAATCTGCACTACAATGAAGTCTCACTGCCCCCCGGTCAAAAGGGCCATCTGAAAAAAGTGTAAAATCCAGAAAGGCAGGACAGGCCATGGAGAACTGGGAGCCTTGTTAGGCTGATGGGCGGGATGTAAATTGCCAACAGCCACTCTGGAGAAGTGTATGGTGTTTCCTGAAACATCCAAAAAACAAAGCAACAGAGCCTAGGGCACTTCCACTTATGGTCCTATAGCTTAGGGAAATTAAAATCAAAAAGACACAGCCACCCCAAAGTTTGGGACGGCTCTGTTTACAAGAAACTCGTTTACAGTACAAGTTCAATATCACAGAAAGCGAAAAATGGATAAAGAAGTTGTGGTACTTACGTACAATGCAATATCACTCAGCAATGAAATCTATGTCATCAGGCCCATAGCAGCATAATGAGTGGATTCAGGTACGATGATTCTAAGTGATATAAGTCACACAGAAAAAGAAACATCATAAGATATCACTACTACACGTAATGTAAACTTGGCTACACAGGAACTGAATTACTAAACAGAACAGGGTGTCAAATGTAGAAAACCAACTTATGCTTGCTTAAGGGGAAAGGTGAGTTGGGGTGCTGCATACAACAAGAGATTGAAATTAGCACAGATACCATTCCATAAGCCAAATATGTAATAGACAAGAGCTACTCCTTGCTCAACGAAGTGGACTCAACACCCCATATTAAACGCCTAACAATATACCTGACTAATAAGAATCTTAAAACCTATGGATATATATGTCCACGAAAGAGAATCAAGCGTGTGTATAGTGGCATAAACGCAGCAGTGATAGTATTGGTGAGGTTCGGTGAGCAAATGCAGACCCTTTGAAGTCATATTGCATGGTACCCATTTCATGGGTCTCAACTCTCCAGGTTTAAGGGATTCTTCCTTCAGCTAAAACATGCATGGGGAACACAGAGTATGATCCACCGTGTGATCAGGAAACGTGTTCAAATGTGTCTCAGTTTTCTTCCCCTGGTACTCGGGTGCAACACTCCAGACGCTTTACTAACACTCTCTCCACTTGGAGAGTCAGTGCCTTTAACCTCCTGTATGGCCCAGTTTGCAATTTCTGCGGAAAATGTACAGGAATAGGGAGAACCAATGAGAAACTAGCTGGAGGTGTCTGGACGGGCAAATTTAACTCTCATTTCCCACCAGAGAGAGGAATTAACCAAAGGCTCAGCATGCCGTGCCGGAACCACACTAGGGCCTGAAGCAATCCTGTGGTGTTGCGGCCAGCTCACAAGAAAGCGAGTTGAAGAAAGGAGATCAGGGGCACTGTAATTCACAAACCTGCAGAGTTATAAATGACAGCTATCGTCCAAAAATATATTGAAGTAAGGCTGCCAAGAGGACTTGAAAGCGGGGCAGAATTGCAGGAAACCGATTTCAGGAGGTAGACGGGAATTGCATGTAAAGCATAGGAAAAGAGGCAGAACGTCCACAATGATGCACTTGGCCAAAAAGGGCGTATGTGTTCTTTCCTGAATATATTCAGGAAAAAACGCATACGCCCTTTTTGGCCAACCAAGCAGGCTTGCAAAGGAAATCTACACTACAATGAAGTCTCACTGCCCCCCCGTCAAAAGGGCCATCTGAAAAAAGTGTAATATCCAGAAAGGCAGGACAGGGCATGGAGAACTGGGAGCCTTGTTATGCTGATGGGCGGGATGTAAATTGCCAACAGCCACTCTGGAGAAGTGTATGGTGTTTCCTGAAACATCTAAAAAACAAAGCAACAGAGCCTAGGGCACTTCCACTTATGGTCCTATAGCTTAGGGAAATTAAAATAAAAAAGACACAGCCTCCCCAAACTTTGGGACGGCTCTGTTTACAAGAACCTCATTTACGGTACAAGTTCAATATCACAGAAAGCGAAAAATGGATACAGAAATTGTGGTACTTACGTACAATGCAATATCACTCAGCAATGAAATCTATGTCATCAGGCCCGTAGCAGCATAATGAGTGGATTCAGGTATGATGATTCTAAGTGAAATAAGTCACACAGAAAAAGAAACACCATAAGATATCACTACTACACGGAAGGTAAACTTGGCTACACAAGAACTGAATTACAAAACAGAACAGGGTCTCAAATGTAGAAAACCAACTTATGCTTGCTTGAGGGGAAAGGTAAGTTGGGGTGCTGCATGAAACCAGAGATTGAAATTAGCACAGATACCGTTCCATAAGCCAAATATGTAATAGACACGAGCTACTCCTTGCTCAACGAAGTGGACTCAACACCCCATATTATATGCCTAAGAATATACCTGACTAGTAAGAATATTAAAACCTACGGATTTATATGTCTCCGAAACAGAATCAAGCGTGTGTACAGCAGCATAAACGCAGCAGTGATAGGATTGGTGAGGTTCGGTGAGCAAATGCAGACCCTTTGAAGTCATATTGCATGGTACCCATTCCATGGGTCTCAACTCTCCAAGTTTAAGGGATTCTTCCTTCAGCTAAAACATGCATGTGGAACACAGAGTATGATCCACCGTGTGATCAGGAAACGTCTTCAAATGTGTCTCAGTTTTCGTCCCCTGGTACTCGGGTGCAACACTCCAGACGCTTTACTAACACTCTCTCCACTTGGAGAGTCAGTGCCTTTAACCTCCTGTATGGCCCAGTTTGCAATTTCTGCGGAAAATGTACAGGAATAGGGAGAACCAATGATAAACTAGCTGGAGGTGTCTGGACGGGCAAATTTAACTCTCATTTCCCACCAGGAAGAGGAATTAACCAAAGGCTCAGCGTGCCGTGCCGGATCCACACTAGGGCCTGAAGCAATCCAGCGGTGTTGCGGCCAGCTCACAAAAAAGCGAGTTGAAGAAAGGAGCTCAGGGGCACTGTAATTCACAAACCTGCAGAGTTATAAATGACAGCTATCGTCCAAAAATATATTGAAGTAAGGCTGCCAAGAGGACTTGAAAGTGGTGCAGAATTGCACGAAACCGATTTCAGGAGGTAGACTGGAATTGCATGTAAAGCATAGGAAAAGAGGCAGAACGTCCACAATGATGCACTTGGCCAAAAAGGGCATATGCGTTTTTTCCTGAATATATTCAGGAAAAAACGCATACGCCCTTTTTGGCCAACCAAGCAAGCTTGCAAAGGAAATCTGCACTACAATGAAGTCTCACTGCCCCCCGGTCAAAAGGGCCATCTGAAAAAAGTGTATAATCCAGAAAGGCAGGACAGGCCATGGAGAACTGGGAGCCTTGTTATGCTGATGGGCGTGATGTAAATTGCCAACAGCCACTCTGGAGAAGTGTATGGTGTTTCCTGAAACATCCAAAAAACAAAGCAACAGAGCCTAGGGCACTTCCACTTATGGTCCTATAGCTTAGGGAAATTAAAATCAAAAAGACACAGCCACCCTAAAGTTTGGGACGGCTCTGTTTGCAAGAACCTCGTTTACGGTACAAGTTCAATATCACAGAAAGCGAAAAATGGATAAAGAAGTTGTGGTACTTCCGTACAATGCAATATCAGTCAGCAATGAAATCTATGTCATCAGGCCCGTAGCAGCATAATAAATGGATTCAGGTACGATGATTCTAAGTGAAATAAGTCACACAGAAAAAGAAACATCATAAGATATCACTAATACATGGAATGTAAACTTGGCTACACAAGAACTGAATTACAAAACAGAACAGAGTGTCAAATGTAGAAAACCAACTTAGGCTTGCTTAAGGGGAAGGGTGAGTTGGGGTGCTGCATAAAACCAGAGATTGAAATTAGCACAGATACCGTTCCATAAGCCAAATATGTAATAGACAAGAGCTACTCCTTGCTCAACGAAGTGGACTCAACACCCCATATTAAACGCCTAAGAATATACCTGACTAGTAAGAATCTTAAAACCTTTGAATTTATGTCTCCGAAAGAGAATCAAGCGTGTGTACAGCGGCATAAACGCAGCAGTGATAGGATTGGTGAGGTTCGGTGAGCAAATGCAGACCCTTTGAAGTCATATTGCATGGTACCCATTCCATGGGTCTCAACTCTCCAAGTTTAAGGGATTCTTCCTTCAGCTAAATCATGCATGTGGAACACAGAGTATGATCCACCGTGTGATCAGGAAACGTCTTCAAATGTGTCTCAGTTTTCGTCCCCTGGTACTCGGGTGCAACACTCCAGACGCTTTACTAACACTCTCTCCACTTGGAGAGTCAGTGCCTTTAACCTCCTGTATGGCCCAGTTTGCAATTTCTGCGGAAAATGTTCAGGAATAGGGAGAACCAATGATAAGCTAGCTGGAGGTGTCTGGACGGGCAAATTTAACTCTCATTTCCCACCAGGAAGAGGAATTAACCAAAGGCTCAGCGTGCCGTGCCGGATCCACACTAGGACCAGAAGCAATCCTTTGGTGTTGCAGCCAGCTCACAAGAAAGCGAGTTGAAGAAAGGAGCTCAGGGGCACTGTAATTCACAAACCTGCAGAGTTATAAATGACAGCTATCTTCCAAAAATATATTGAAGTAAGGCAGCCAAGAGGAGTTGAAAGCGGAGCAGAATTGCAGGAAACCGATTTCAGGAGGCAGACAGGAATTGCATGTAAAGCATAGGAAAAGAGGCAGAACGTCCACAATGATGCACTTGGCCAAAAAGGGTGTATGCGTTTTTTCCTGAATATATTCAGGAAAAAACGCATACGCCCTTTTTGGCCAACCAAGAAAGCTTGCAAAGGAAATCTGCACTACAATGAAGTCTCACAGCCCCCCGGTCAAAAGGGCCATCTGAAAAAAGTGTAAAATCCAGAAAGGCAGGACAGGCCATGGAGAACTGGGAGCCTTTTTATGCTGATGGGCGGGATGTAAATTGCCAGCAGCCACTCTGGAGAAGTGTATAGTGTTTCCTGAAACATCCAAAAAACAAAGCAACAGAGCCTAGGGCACTTCCACTTATGGTCCTATAGCTTAGGGAAATTAAAATCAAAAAGACACAGCCACCCCAAAGTTTGGGATGGCTCTGTTTACAAGAACCTCCTTTACGGTACAAGTACAATATCACAGAAAGCGAAAAATGTATAAAGAAGTTGTGGTACTTACGTACAATGCAATATCACTCAGCAATGAAATCTATGTCATCAGGCCCGTAGCAGCATAATGAGTGGATTTAGGTACAATGATTCTAAGTGAAATAAGTCACACAGAAAAAGAAACATCATAAGATATCACTATTACACGGAATGTAAACTTGGCTACAAAGGAACTGAATTACAAAACAGAACAGGGTGTCAAATGTAGAAAACCAACTTATGCTTGCTTAAGGGGAAAGGTGAGTTGGGGTGCTGCATGAAACCAGAGATTGAAATTAGCACAGATACCGTTCCATAAGCCAAATATGTAATAGACAAGAGCTACTCCTTGGTCAACGAAGTGGACTCAACACCCCATATTAAACGCCTAACAATATACCTGACTAGTAAGAATCTTAAAACCTATGGATTTATATGTCTCCGAAAGAGAATCAAGCGTGTGTACAGTGGCATAAACGCAGCAGTGATAGTATTGGTGAGGTTCGGTGAGCAAATGCAGACCCTTTGAAGTCATATTGCATGGTACCCATTCCATGGGTCTCAACTCTCCAGGTTTAAGGGATTCTTCCTTCAGCTAAAACATGCATGTGGAACACAGAGTATGATCAACCGTGTGATCAGGAAACGTCTTCAAATGTGTCTCAGTTTTAGTCCCCTGGTACTCGGGTGCAACACTCCAGACGCTTTACTAACACTCTCTCCACTTGGAGAGTCAGTGCCTTTAACCTCCTGTATGGCCCAGTTTGCAATTTCTGCGGAAAATGTACAGGAATAGGGAGAACCAATGATAAACTAGCTGGAGGTGTCTGGACGGGCAAATTTAACTCTCATTTCCCACCAGGAAGAGGAATTAACCAAAGGCTCAGCGTGCCGTGCCAGATCCACACTAGGGCCTGAAGCAATCCAGCGGTGTTGCGGCCAGCTCACAAAAAAGCGAGTTGAAGAAAGGAGATCAGGGGCACTGTAATTCACAAACCTGCAGAGTTATAAATGACAGCTATCGTCCAAAAATATATTGAAGTAAGGCTGCCAAGAGGAGTTGAAAGCGGGGCAGAATTGCAGGAAACCGATTTCAGGAGGTAGACAGGAATTGCATGTAAAGCATAGGAAAAGAGGCAGAACGTCCACAATGATGCACTTGGCCAAAAAGGGCGTATGCGTTTTTTCCTGAATATATTCAGGAAAAAACGCATACGCACTTTTTGGCCAACCAAGCAAGCTTGCAAAGGAAATCTGCACTACAATGAAGTCTCACTGTCCCCCGGTCAAAAGGGCCATCTGAAATATGTGTAAAATCCAGAAAGGCAGGACAGGCCATGGAGAACTGGGAGCCTTGTTATGCTGGTGGGCGTGATGTAAATTGCCAACAGCCACTCTGGAGAAGTGTATGGTGTTTCCTGAAACATCTAAAAAACAAAGCAACAGAGCCTAGGACACTTCCACTTATGGTCCTATAGCTTAGGGAAATTAAAATCAAAAAGACACGGTCACCCCAAAGTTTGGGACAGCTCTGTTTACAAGAACCTCGTTTACGGTACAAGTTCAATATCACAGAAAGCGAAAAATGGATAAAGAATTTGTGGTACTTACGTACAATGCAATATCACTCAGCAATGAAATCTATGTCATCAGGCCCGTAGCAGCATAATGAGTGGATTCAGGTACGATGATTCTAAGTGAAATAAGTCACACAGAAAAAGAAACATCATAAGATATCACCAATACACGGAATGTAAACTTGGCTACATAGGAACTGAATTACAAAACAGAACAGGGTCTCAAATGTAGAAAACCAACTTATGCTTGCTTAAGGGGAAAGGTGAGTTGGGGTGCTGCATGAAACCAGAGATTGAAATTAGCACAGATACCGTTCCATAAGCCAAATATGCAATAGACAAGAGCTACTCCTTGCTGAACGAAGTGGACTCAACACCCCATATTAAACGCCTAAGAATATACCTGACTAGAAATAATCTTAAAACCTACGGATTTATATGTCTCCGAAAGAGAATCAAGCATGTGTACAGCGGCATAAACGCAGCAGTGATAGGATTGGTGAGGTTCGGTGAGCAAATGCAGACCCTTTGAAGTCATATTGCATGGTACCCATTCCATGGGTCTCAACTCTCCAGGTTTAAGGGATTCTTCCTTCAGCTAAAACATGCATGTGGAACCCAGAGTATGATCCACCGTGTGATCGGGAAACGTGTTCAAATGTGTCTCGTTTTCGTCCCTGGTACTCGGGTGCAACATTCCAGATGCTTTACTAACACTCTCCCCACTTGGAGAGTCAGTGCCTTTAACCTTCTGTTTGGCCCAGTTTGTAATTTCTGTGGAAAATGAACAGGAATAGGGAGAACGAAAGAGAGACTAGCTGGAGGTGTCTGGACGGGCAAATTTAACTCTCATTTCCCACCAGGAAGAGGAATTAACCAAAGGCTCAGCGTGCCGTGCCGGAACTACACTAGGGCTTGAAGCAATCCTGCGGTGTTGGGGCCAGCTCACAAGAAAGCGAGTTGAAGAAACGAGCTCAGGGGCACTGTAATTCACAAACCTGCAGAGTTATAAATGACAGCTATCGTCCAAAAATATATTGAAGTAAGGCTGCCAAGAGGACTTGAAAGCGGGGCAGAATTGCAGGAAATCGATTTCAGGAGGTACACTGGAATTGCATGTAAAGCATAGGAAAAGAGGCAGAACGTCCACAATGATGCACTTGGCCAAAAAGGGCGTATGCATTTTTTCCTGAATATATTCAGGAAAAAACGCATACGCCCTTTTTGGCCAACCAAGCAAGCTTGCAAAGGAAATCTGCACTACAATGAAGTCTCACTGCCCCCCGGTCAAAAGGGCCATCTGAAAAAAGTGTAAAATCCAGAAAGGCAGGACAGGCCATGGAGAACTGGGAGCCTTGTTATGCTGGTGGTCGTGATGTAAATTGCCAACAGCCACTCTGGAGAAGTGTATGGTGTTTCCTGAAACATCTAAAAAACAAAGCAACAGAGCCTAGGGCACTTCCACTTATGGTCCCATAGCTTAGGGAAATTAAAATCAAAAAGACACGGTCACCCCAAAGTTTGGGATGGCTCTGTTTACAAGAACCTCGTTTACGGTACAAGTTCAATATCACAGAAAGCAAAAAATGGATAAAGAAGTTGTGGTACTTACGTACAATGCAATATCACTCAGCAATGAAATCTATGTCATCAGGCCCGTAGCAGCATAATGAGTGGATGCAGGTATGATGAGTCTAAGTGAAATAAGTCACACAGAAAAAGAAACATCATAAGATATCACTACTACACGGAATGTAAACTTGGCTACACAGGAACTGAATTACAAAACAGAACAGGGTGTCAAATGTAGAAAACCAACTTATGCTTGCTTAAGGGGAAAGGTGAGTTGGGGTGCTGCATGAAACCAGAGATTGAAATTAGCACAGATACTGTTCTATAAGCCAAATATGCAATAGACTAGAGCTACTCCTTGCTGAACGAAGTGGACTCAACACCCCATATTAAACGCCTAAGAATATACCTGACTAGAAATAATCTTAAAACCTACGGATTTATATGTCTACGAAAGAGAATCAAGCGTGTGTACAGTGGCATAAACGCAGCAGTGATAGGATTGGTGAGGTTAGGTGAGCAAATTCAGACCCTTTGAAGTCATATTGCATGGTACCCATTCCATGGGTCTCAACTCTCCAGGTTTAAGGGATTTTTCCTTCAGCTAAAACATGCATGTGGAACCCAGAGTATGATCCACCGTGTGATCGGGAAACGTGTTCAAATGTGTCTCGTTTTCGTCCCTGGTACTCGGGTGCAACATTCCAGATGCTTTACTAACACTCTCCCCACTTGGAGAGTCAGTGCCTTTAACCTCCTGTTTGGCCCAGTTTGTAATTTCTGTGGAAGATGAACAGGAAGATGGAGAACCAAGGAGAGACTAGCTGGAGGTGTCTGGAAGGGCAAATTTAACTCTCATTTCCCACCAGGAAGAGGAATTAACCAAAGGCTCAGCGTGCCATGCCGGAACCACACTAGGGACTGAAGCAATCCTGCGGTGTTGCGGCCAGCTCAAAAAAAAGCGAGTTGAAGAAAGGAGCTCAGGGACACTGTAATTCACAACCCTACAGAGTTATAAATGACACTTATCGTCCAAAAATATATTGAAGTAAGGCTGCCAAGAGGACTTGAAAGCGGGGCAGAATTGCAGGAAACCGATTTCAGCAGGTAGACTGGAATTGCATGTAAAGCATAGGAAAAGAGGCAGAACGTCCACAATGATGCACTTGGCCAAAAAGGGCGTATGCTTTCTTTCCTGAATATATTCAGGAAAAAACGCATACGCCCTTTTTGGCCAACCAAGCAAGCTTGCAAAGGAAATCTGCACTACAATGAAGTCTCACTGCCCCACGGTCAAAAGGGCCATCTGAAAAAAGTGTAAAATCCAGAAAGGCAGGACAGGCCATGGAGAACTGGGAGCCTTGTTATGCTGATGGGCGGGATGTAAATTGCCAGCAGCCACTCTGGAGAAGTGTATGGTGTTTCCTGAAACATCCAAAAAACAAAGCAACAGAGCCTAGGGCACTTCCACTTATGGTCCTATAGCTTAGGGAAATTAAAATCAAAAAGACACAGCCACCCCAAGTTTGGGACGGCTCTGTTTAAAAGAACCTCGTTTACGGTACAAGTTCAATATCACAGAAAGCGAAAAATGGATAAAGAAGTTGTGGTACTTACGTACAATGCAATATCACTCAGCAATGAAATCTATGTCATCAGGCCTGTAGCAGCATAATGACTGGATTCAGGTACGATGATTCTAAGTGAAATAAGTCACACAGAAAAAGAAACATCATAAGGTATCACTAATACATAGAATGTAAACTTGGCTACACAGGAACTGAATTACAAAGCAAAACAGGGTCTCAAATGTAGAAAACCAACTTATGCTTGCTTAAGGGGAAAGGTGAGTTGGGGTGCTGCATAAAACCAGAGATTGAAATTAGCACAGATACCGTTCCATAAGCCAAATATGTAATAGACAAGAGCTACTCCTTACTCAACGAAGTGGACTCAACACCCCATATTAAACGCCTAAGAATATACCTGACTAGTAAGAATCTTAAAACCTATGGATTTATATGTCTCCGAAAGAGAATCAAGCGTGTGTACAGCGGCATAAACGCAGCAGTGATAGGATTGGTGAGGTTCGGTGAGCAAATGCAGACCCTTTGAAGTCATATTGCATGGTACCCATTACATCGGTCTCAACTCTCTAGGTCTAAGGGATTCTTCCTTCAGCTAAAACATCCATGTGGAACCAAGAGTATGATCCACCATGTGATCGGGAAATGTGTTCAAATGTGTCTCAGTTTTAGTCCCCTGGTACTAGGGTGCAACACTCCAGACGCTTTACTAACACTCTCCCCACTTGGAGAGTCAGTGCCTTTAACCTCCTGTTTGGCCATGTTTGCAATTTCTGTGGAAGATGAACAGGAATAGTGAGAACCAATGAGAGACTAGCTCGAGGTGTCTGGATGGGCAAATTTAACTCTCATTTCCCACCAGGAAGAGGAATTAACCAAAGGTTCAGCATGCCATGCCAGAACCAAGCTAGGGCCTGAAGCAATCCTGCAGTGTTGCGGCCAGCTCACAAGAAAGCGAGTTGAAGAAAGGAGCTCAGGGGCACTGTAATTCACAAACCTGCAGAGTTATAAATGACAGGTATCTTCCAAAAATATATTGAAGTAAGGCTGCCAAGAGGAGTTGAAAGCGTGGCAGAATTGCAGGAAACCGATTTCAGGAGGTAGACTGGAATTGTATGTAAAGCATAGGAAAAGAGGCAGAACGGCCACAATGATGCACTTGGCCAAAAAGGGCGTATGCGTTTTTTCCTGAATATATTCAGGAAAAAACGCATACGCCCTTTTTGGCCAACCAAGCAAGCTAGCAAAGGAAATCTGCACTACAATGAAGTCTCACTGCCCCCCGGTCAAAAGGGCCATCTGAAAAAAGTGTAAAATCCAGAAAGGCAGGACAGGCCATGGAGAACTGGGAGCCTTGTTATGCTGATGGGCGTGATGTAAATTGCCAACAGCCACTCTGGAGAAGTGTATGGTGTTTCCTGAAACATCCAAAAAACAAAGCAACAGAGCCTAGGGCACTTCCACTTATGGTCCTATAGCTTAGGGAAATTAAAATCAAAAAGACACAGCCACCCTAAAGTTTGGGACGGCTCTGTTTGCAAGAACCTCGTTTACGGTACAAGTTCAATATCACAGAAAGCGAAAAATGGATAAAGAAGTTGTGGTACTTACGTACAATGCAATATCAGTCAGCAATGAAATCTATGTCATCAGGCCCGTACCAGCATAATGAATGGATTCAGGTACGATGATTCTAAGTGAAATAAGTCACACAGAAAAAGAAACATCATAAGATATCAGTACAACACGGAATGTAAACTTGGCTACACAGGAACTGAATTACAAAACAGAACAGGGTCTCAAATGTAGAAAACCAACTTATGCTTGCTTAAGGGGAAAGGTGAGTTGGGGTGCTGCATGAAAGCAGAGATTGAAATTAGCAAAGATACCGTGCCATAAGCCAAATATGTAATAGACAAGAGCAACACCTTGCTAAACGAAGTGTACTCAACACCCCATATTAAACGCCTAAGAATATACCTGACTAGTAAGAATCTTAAAACCTGTGGATTTATATGTCTCCGAAAGAGAATCAAGCGTGTGTACGGTGGCATAAACGCAGCAGTGATAGGATTGGTGAGGTTCGGTGAGCAAATGCAGACCCTTTGAAGTCATATTGCATGGTACCCATTCCATGGGTCTCAACTCTCCAGGTTTAAGGGATTCTTCCTTCAGCTAAAACATGCATGTGGAACACAGAGTATGATCCACCATGTGATCGGGAAACGTGTTCAAATGTGTCTCAGTTTTCGTCCCCTGGTACTCGGGTGCAACATTCAAGACGCTTTACTAACACTCTCCCCACTTGGAGAGTCAGTGCCTTTAAACTCCTGTTTGGCCCAGTTTGCAATTTCTGCGGAAAATGAACAGGAATAGGGAGAACCAATGAGAGACTAGCTGGAGGTGTCTGGACGAGCAAATTTAACTCTCATTTCCCACCAGGAAGAGGAATTAACCAAAGGTTCAGCGTGCCGTGCCGGAACCACACTAGGGCCTGAAGCAATCCTGCGGTGTTGTGGCCAGCTCACAAGAAAGCGAGTTGAAGAAAGGAGCTCAGGGGCACTGTAATTCACAAACCTGCAGAGTTATAAATGACAGCTATCGTCCAAAAATATATTGAAGTAAGGCTGCCAAGAGGACTTGAAAGCGGGGCAGAATTGCAGGAAAACGATTTCAGGAGGTAGACGGGAATTGCATGTAAAGCATAGGAAAAGAGGCAGAACGTCCACAATGATGCACTTGGCCAAAAAGGGCGTATGCGTTTTTTCCTGAATATATTCAGGAAAAAACGCATACGCCCTTTTTGGCCAACCAAGCAAGCTTGCAAAGGAAATCTGCACTACAATGAAGTCTCACTGCCCCCCGGTCAAAAGGGCCATCTGAAAAAAGTGTAAAATCCAGAAAGGCAAGACAGGACATGGAGAATTGGGAGCCTTGTTATGCTGATGGGCGGGATGTAAATTGCCAACAGCCACTCTGGAGAAGTGTATGCTGTTTCCTGAAACATCTAAAAAACAAAGCAACAGAGCCTAGGGCACTTCCACTTATGGGCTTATAGCTTAGGGAAATTAAAATCAAAAAGACACAGCCACCCCAAAGTTTGGGACGGCTCTGTTTACAAGAACCTTGTTTACGGTACAAGTTCAATATCACAGAAAGCGAAAAATGGATAAAGAAGTTGTGGTACTTACGTACAATGCAATATCACTCAGCAATGAAATCTATGTCATCAGGCCCGTAGCAGCATAATGAGTGGATTAAGGTACGATGATTGTAAGTGAAATAAGTCACACAGAAAAAGAAACATCATAAGATATCACTACTACACGGAATGTAAACTTGGCTACACAGGAACTGAATTACAAAACAGAACAGGGTCTCAAATGTAGAAAACCAACTTACGCTAGCTTAAGGGGAAAGGTGAGTTGGGGTGCTGCATGAAACCAGAGATTGAAATTAGCACAGATACCGTTCCATAAGCCAAATATGTAATAGACAAGAGCTACTCCTTGCTCAACGAAGTGGACTCAACACCCCATATTAAACGCCTAAGAATATACCTGACTAGAAATAATCTTAAAACCTACGGATTTATATGTCTCCGAAAGACAATCAAGCGTGTGTACAGCGGCATAAATGCAGCAGTGATAGGATTGGTGAGGTTCGGTGAGCAAATGCAGACCCTTTGAAGTCATATTGCATGGTACCCATTCCATGGGTCTCAACTCTCCAGGTTTAAGGGATTCTTCCTTCAGCTAAAACATGCATGTGGATCCCAGAGTATGATCCACCGTGTGATCGGGAAACGTGTTCAAATGTGTCTCAGTTTTCGTCCCCTGGTACTCGGGTGCAAACTCCAGATGCTTTACTAATACTCTCCCCACTTGGAGAGTCAGTGCCTTTAACCTCCTGTTTGGCCCAGTTTGCAATTTCTGCGGAAAATATACAGGAATAGGGAGAACCAATGAGAGACTAGCTGGGGGTGTCTGGACGGGCAAATTTAACTCTCATTTCCCACCAGGAAGAGGAATTAACCAAAGGCTCAGCGTGCCGTGCCGGAACCACACTAGGGCCTGAAGCAATCCTGCGGTGTTGCGGCCAGCTCACAAGAAAGCGAGTTGAAGAAACGAGCTCAGGGGCACTGTAATTCACAAACCTGCAGAGTTATAAATGACAGCTATCGTCCAAAAATATATTGAAGTAAGGCTGCCAAGAGGACTTGAAAGCGGGGCAGAATTGCAGGAAACCGATTTCAGGAGGTAGACGGGAATTGCATGTAAAGCATAGGAAAAGAGGCAGAACGTCCACAATGATGCACTTGGCCAAAAAGGGCGTATGCGTTTTTTCCTGAATATATTCAGGAAAAAACGCATACGCCCTTTTTGGCCAACCAAGCAAGCTTGCAAAGGAAATCTGCACTACAATGAAGTCTCACTGCCCCCCGGTCAAAAGGGCCATCTGAAAAAAGTGTAAAATCCAGAAAGGCAAGACAGGACATGGAGAATTGGGAGCCTTGTTATGCTGATGGGCGGGATGTAAATTGCCAACAGCCACTCTGGAGAAGTGTATGCTGTTTCCTGAAACATCTAAAAAACAAAGCAACAGAGCCTAGGGCACTTCCACTTATGGTCCTATAGCTTAGGGAAATTAAAATCAAAAAGACACAGCCACCCCAAAGGTTGGGACGGCTCTGTTTACAAGAACCTCGTTTACGGTACAAGTTCAATATCACAGAAAGCGAAAAATGGATAAAGAAGTTGTGGTACTTACGTACAATGCAATATCACTCAGCAATGAAATCTATGTCATCAGGCCCGTAGCAGCATAATGAGTGGATTAAGGTACGATGATTGTAAGTGAAATAAGTCACACAGAAAAAGAAACATCGTAAGATATCACTACTACACGGAATGTAAACTTGGCTACACAGGAACTGAATTACAAAACAGAACAGGGTCTCAAATGTAGAAAACCAACTTACGCTAGCTTAAGGGGAAAGGTGAGTTGGGGTGCTGCATGAAACCAGAGATTGAAATTAGCACAGATACCGTTCCATAAGCCAAATATGTAATAGACAAGAGCTACTCCTTGCTCAACGAAGTGGACTCAACACCCCATATTAAACGCCTAAGAATATACCTGACTAGAAATAATCTTAAAACCTACGGATTTATATGTCTCCGAAAGACAATCAAGCGTGTGTACAGCGGCATAAACGCAGCAGTGATAGGATTGGTGAGGTTCGGTGAGCAAATGCAGACCCTTTGAAGTCATATTGCATGGTACCCATTCCATGGGTCTCAACTCTCCAGGTTTAAGGGATTCTTCCTTCAGCTAAAACATGCATGTGGAACCCAGAGTATGATCCACCGTGTGATCGGGAAACGTGTTCAAATGTGTCTCAGTTTTCGTCCCCTGGTACTCGGGTGCAAACTCCAGACGCTTTACTAATACTCTCCCCACTTGGAGAGTCAGTGCCTTTAACCTCCTGTTTGGCCCAGTTTGCAATTTCTGCGGAAAATGTACAGGAATAGGGAGAACCAATGAGAGACTAGCTGGGGGTGTCTGGACGGGCAAATTTAACTCTCATTTCCCACCAGGAACAGGAATTAACCAAAGGCTCAGCGTGCCGTGCCGGAACCACACTAGGGCCTGAAGCAATCCTGCGGTGTTGCGGCTAGCTCACAAGAAAGCGAGTTGAAGAAAGGAGCTCAGGGGCACTGTAATTCACAAACCTGCAGAGTTATAAATGACAGCTATCGTCCAAAAATATATTGAAGTTAGGCTGCCAAGAGGACTTGAAAGCGGGGCAGAATTGCAGGAAACCGATTTCAGGAGGTAGACGGGAATTGCATGTAAAGCATAGGAAAAGAGGCAGAACGTCCACAATGATGCACTTGGCCAAAAAGGGCGTATGCGTTTTTTCCTGAATATATTCAGGAAAAAACGCATACGCCCTTTTTGGCCAACCAAGCAAGCTTGCAAAGGAAATCTGCACTACAATGAAGTCTCACTGCCCCCCGGTCAAAAGGGCCATCTGAAAAAAGTGTAAAATCCAGAAAGGCAAGACAGGACATGGAGAATTGGGAGCCTTGTTATGCTGATGGGCGGGATGTAAATTGCCAACAGCCACTCTGGAGAAGTGTATGCTGTTTCCTGAAACATCTAAAAAACAAAGCAACAGAGCCTAGGGCACTTCCACTTATGGTCCTATAGCTTAGGGAAATTAAAATCAAAAAGACACAGCCACCCCAAAGTTTGGGACGGCTCTGTTTACAAGAACCTCGTTTACGGTACAAGTTCAATATCACAGAAAGTGAAAAATGGATAAAGAAGTTGTGGTACTTACGTACAATGCAATATCACTCAGCAATGAAATCTATGTCATCAGGCCCGTAGCAGCATAATGAGTGGATTAAGGTACGATGATTGTAAGTGAAATAAGTCACACAGAAAAAGAAACATCATAAGATATCACTACTACACGGAATGTAAACTTGGCTACACAGGAACTGAATTACAAAACAGAACAGGGTCTCAAATGTAGAAAACCAACTTACGCTAGCTTAAGGGGAAAGGTGAGTTGGGGTGCTGCATGAAACCAGAGATTGAAATTAGCACAGATACCGTTCCATAAGCCAAATATGTAATAGACAAGAGCTACTCCTTGCTCAACGAAGTGGACTCAACACCCCATATTAAACGCCTAAGAATATACCTGACTAGAAATAATCTTAAAACCTACGGATTTATATGTCTCCGAAAGACAATCAAGCGTGTGTACAGCGGCATAAACGCAGCAGTGATAGGATTGGTGAGGTTCGGTGAGCAAATGCAGACCCTTTGAAGTCATATTGCATGGTACCCATTCCATGGGTCTCAACTCTCCAGGTTTAAGGGATTCTTCCTTCAGCTAAAACATGCATGTGGAACCCAGAGTATGATCCACCGTGTGATCGGGAAACGTGTTCAAATGTGTCTCAGTTTTCGTCCCCTGGTACTCGGGTGCAAACTCCAGACGCTTTACTAACACTCTCCCCACTTGGAGAGTCAGTGCCTTTAACCTCCTGTTTGGCCCAGTTTGCAATTTCTGCGGAAAATGTACAGGAATAGGGAGAACCAATGAGAGACTAGCTGGGGGTGTCTGGACGGGCAAATTTAACTCTCATTTCCCACCAGGAAGAGGAATTAACCAAAGGCTCAGCGTGCCGTGCCGGAACCACACTAGGGCCTGAAGCAATCCTGCGGTGTTGCGGCCAGCTCACAAGAAAGCGAGTTGAAGAAACGAGCTCAGGGGCACTGTAATTCACAAACCTGCAGAGTTATAAATGACAGCTATCGTCCAAAAATATATTGAAGTAAGGCTGCCAAGAGGACTTGAAAGCGGGGCAGAATTGCAGGAAACCGATTTCAGGAGGTAGACGGGAATTGCATGTAAAGCATAGGAAAAGAGGCAGAACGTCCACAATGATGCACTTGGCCAAAAAGGGCGTATGCGTTTTTTCCTGAATATAATCAGGAAAAAACGCATACGCCCTTTTTGGCCAACCAAGCAAGCTTGCAAAGGAAATCTGCACTACAATGAAGTCTCACTGCCCCCCGGTCAAAAGGGCCATCTGAAAAAAGTGTAAAATCCAGAAAGGCAAGACAGGACATGGAGAATTGGGAGCCTTGTTATGCTGATGGGCGGGATGTAAATTGCCAACAGCCACTCTGGAGAAGTGTATGCTGTTTCCTGAAACATCTAAAAAACAAAGCAACAGAGCCTAGGGCACTTCCACTTATGGTCCTATAGCTTAGGGAAATTAAAATCAAAAAGACAAAGCCACCCCAAAGTTTGGGACGGCTCTGTTTACAAGAACCTTGTTTACGGTACAAGTTCAATATCACAGAAAGCGAAAAATGGATAAAGAAGTTGTGGTACTTACGTACAATGCAATATCACTCAGCAATGAAATCTATGTCATCAGGCCCGTAGCAGCATAATGAGTGGATTAAGGTACGATGATTGTAAGTGAAATAAGTCACACAGAAAAAGAAACATCATAAGATATCACTACTACACGGAATGTAAACTTGGCTACACAGGAACTGAATTACAAAACAGAACAGGGTCTCAAATGTAGAAAACCAACTTACGCTAGCTTAAGGGGAAAGGTGAGTTGGGGTGCTGCATGAAACCAGAGATTGAAATTAGCACAGATACCGTTCCATAAGCCAAATATGTAATAGACAAGAGCTACTCCTTGCTCAACGAAGTGGACTCAACACCCCATATTAAACGCCTAAGAATATACCTGACTAGAAATAATCTTAAAACCTACGGATTTATATGTCTCCGAAAGACAATCAAGCGTGTGTACAGCGGCATAAACGCAGCAGTGATAGGATTGGTGAGGTTCGGTGAGCAAATGCAGACCCTTTGAAGTCATATTGCATGGTACCCATTCCATGGGTCTCAACTCTCCAGGTTTAAGGGATTCTTCCTTCAGCTAAAACATGCATGTGGAACCCAGAGTATGATCCACCGTGTGATCGGGAAACGTGTTCAAATGTGTCTCGTTTTCGTCCCTGGTACTCGGGTGCAACATTCCAGATGCTTTACTAACACTCTCCCCACTTGGAGAGTCAGTGCCTTTAACCTCCTGTTTGGCCCAGTTTGTAATTTCTGTGGAAAATGAATAGGAATAGGGAGAACGAAAGAGAGACTAGCTGGAGGTGTCTGGACGGGCAAATTTAACTCTCATTTCCCACCAGGAAGAGGAATTAACCAAAGGCTCAGCGTTCCGTGCCGGAACTACACTAGGGCCTGAAGCAATCCTGCGGTGTTGCGGCCAGCTCACAAGAAAGCGAGTTGAAGAAACGAGCTCAGGGGCACTGTAATTCACAAACCTGCAGAGTTATAAATGACAGCTATCGTCCAAAAATATATTGAAGTAAGGCTGCCAAGAGGACTTGAAAGCGGGGCAGAATTGCAGGAAATCGATTTCAGGAGGTACACTGGAATTGCATGTAAAGCATAGGAATAGAGGCAGAACGTCCAAAATGATGCACTTGGCCAAAAAGGGCGTATGCGTTTTTTCCTGAATATATTCAGGAAAAAACGCATACGCCCTTTTTGGCCAACCAAGCAAGCTTGCAATGGATATCTGCACTACAATGAAGTCTCACTGCCCCCCGGTCAAAAGGGCCATCTGAAAAAAGTGTAAAATCCAGAAAGGCAGGACAGGCCATGGAGAACTGGGAGCCTTGTTATGCTGATGGGCGGGATGTAAATTGCCAACAGCCACTCTGGAGAAGTGTATGCTGTTTCCTGAAACATCTAAAAAACAAAGCAACAGAGCCTAGGGCACTTCCACTTATGGTCCTATAGCTTAGGGAAATTAAAATCAAAAAGACACAGTCACCCCAAAGTTTGGGACGGCTCTGTTTACAAGAACCGCGTTTACGGTACAAGTTCAATATCACAGAAAGCGAAAAATGGATAAAGAAGTTGTGGTACTTACGTACAATGCAATATCACTCAGCAATGAAATCTATGTCATCAGGCCCGTAGCAGCATAATGAGTGGATTCAGGTACGATGATTCTAAGTGAAATAAGTCACACAGAAAAAGAAACACCATAAGATATCACTACTACACGGAAGGTAAACTTGGCTACACAAGAACTGAATTACAAAACAGAACAGGGTCGCAAATGTAGAAAACCAACTTATGCTTGCTTGAGGGGAAAGGTGAGTTGGTGTGCTGCATGAAACCAGAGATTGAAATTAGCACAGATACCGTTCCATAAGCCAAATATGTAATAGACAAGAGCTACTCCTTGCTGAACGAAGTGGACTCAACACCCCATATTAAACGCCTAAGAATATACCTGACTAGTAAGAATATTAAAACCTACGGATTTATATGTCTCTGAAAGAGAATCAAGCATGTGTACAGCAGCATAAACCCAGCAGTGATAGGATTGGTGAGGTTCGGTGAGCAAATGCAGACCCTTTGAAGTCATATTGCATGGTACCCATTCCATGGGTCTCAACTCTCCAGGTTTAATGGATTCTTCCTTCAGCTAAAACATGCATGTGGAACACAGAGTATGATCCACCGTGTGATCAGGAAACGTGTTCAAATGTGTCTCAGTTTTCGTCCCCTGGTACTCGGGTGCAACATTCCAGACGCTTTACTAACACTCTCTCCACTTGGAGAGTCAGTGCCTTTAACCTCCTGTATGGCCCAGTTTGCAATTTCTGCGGAAAATGTACAGGAATAGGGAGAACCAATGATAAACTAGCTGGAGGTGTCTGGACGGGCAAATTTAACTCTCATTTCCCACCAGGAAGAGGAATTAACCAAAGGCACAGCGTGCCGTGCCGGATCCACACTAGGGCCTGAAGCAATCCTACGGTGTTGCGGCCAGCTCACAAAAAAGCGAGTTGAAGAAAGGAGCTCAGGGGCACTGTAATTCACAAACCTGCAGAGTTATAAATGACAGCTATCGTCCAAAAATATATTGAAGTAAGGCTGCCAAGAGGACTTGAAAGTGGTGCAGAATTGCACGAAACCGATTTCAGGAGGTAGACTGGAATTGCATGTAAAGCATAGGAAAAGAGGCAGAACATCCACAACGATGCACTTGGCCAAAAAGGGCGTATGCGTTTTTTCCTGAATATATTCAGGAAAAAACGCATACGCCCTTTTTGGCCAACCAAGCAAGCTTGCAAAGGAAATCTGCACTACAATGAAGTCTCACTGCCCCCCGGTCAAAATGGCCATCTGAAAAAAGTGTAAAATCCAGAAAGGCAGGACAGGCCATGGAGAACTGGGAGCCTTGTTATGCTGATGGGCGGGATGTAAATTGCCAACAGCCACTCTGGAGAAGTGTATGGTGTTTCCTGAAACATCTAAAAAACAAAGCAACAGAGCCTAGGGCACTTCCACTTATGGTCCTATAGCTTAGGGAAATTAAAATCAAAAAGACACAGCCACCCCAAAGTTTGGGACGGCTCTGTTTACAAGAACCTCGTTTATGGTACAAGTTCAATATCACAGAAAGCGAAAAATGGATAAAGAATTTGTGGTACTTACGTACAATGCAATATCACTCAGCAATGAAATCTATGTCATCAGGCCCGTAGCAGCATAATGAGTGGATTCAGGAACAATGATTCTAAGTGAAATAAGTCACACAGAAAAAGAAACATCATAAGATATCACCAATACATGGAATGTAAACTTGGCTACACAGGAACTGAATTACAAAACAGAACAGGGTCTCAAATGTAGAAAACCAACTTATGCTTGCTTAAGGGGAAAGGTGAGTTGGGGTGCTGCATGAAACCAGAGATTGAAATTAGCACAGATACAGTTCCATAAGCCAAATATGCAATAGACAAGAGCTACTCCTTGCTGAACGAAGTGGATTCAACACCCCATATTAAACGCCTAAGAATATACCTGACTAGAAATAATCTTAAAACCTACGGATTTATATGTCTCCGAAAGAGAATCAAGCGTGTGTACGGCGGCATAAACGCAGCAGTGATAGGATTGGTGAGGTTCGGTGAGCAAATGCAGACCCTTTGAAGTCATATGGCATGGTACCCATTCCATGGGTCTCAACTCTCCATGTTTAAGGGATTCTTCCTTCAGCTAAAACATGCATGTGGAATACAGAGTATGATCCACCGTGTGATCGGGAAACGTGTTCAAATGTGTCTCAGTTTTCGTCTCGTGGAACTCGGGTGCAACATTCCAGATGCTTTACTAACACTCTCCCCACTTGGAGAGTCAGTGCCTTTAACCTCCTGTTTGGCCCAGTTTGCAATTTCTGTGGAAAATGAACAGGAATAGGGAGAACGAAAGAGAGACAAGCTAGAGGTGTGTGGACGGGCAAATTTAACTCTCATTTCCCACCAGGAAGAGGAATTAACCAAAGGCTCAGCGTGCCGTGCCGGAACTACACTAGGGCCTGAAGCAATCCTGCGGTGTTGCGGCCAGCTCACAAGAAAGCAGGTTGAAGAAAGGAGCTCAGGGGCACTGTAATTCACAAACCTGCAGAGTTATAAATGACAGCTATCGTCCAAAAATATATTGAAGTAAGGCTGCCAAGAGGACTTGAAAGCGGGGCAGAATTGCAGGAAATCGATTTCAGGAGGTACACTGGAATTGCATGTAAAGCATAGGAAAAGAGGCAGAACGTCCACAATGATGCACTTGGCCAAAAAGGGCGTATGCGTTTTTTCCTGAATATATTCAGGAAAAAACGCATACGCCCTTTTTGGCCAACCAAGCAAGCTTGCAAAGGATATCTGCACTACAATGAAGTCTCACTGCCTCCTGGTCAAAAGGGCCATCTGAAAAAAGTGTAAAATCCAGAAAGGCAGGACAGGCCATGGAGAACTGGGAGCCTTGTTATGCTGATGGGCGGGATGTAAATTGCCAACAGCCACTCTGGAGAAGTGTATGGTGTTTCCTGAAACATCTAAAAAACAAAGCAACAAAGCCTAGGTCACTTCCACTTATGGTCCTATAGATTAGGGAAATTAAAATCAAAAAGACACGGTCACCCCAAAGTTTGGGACGGCTCTGTTTACAAGAACCTCGTTTACGGTACAAGTTCAATATCACAGAAAGGGAAAATGGATAAAGATGTTGTGGTACTTACGTACAATGCAATATCACTCAGCAATGAAATCTATGTCATCAGGCCCGTAGCAGCATAATGAGTGGATTCAGGTATGATGATTCTAAGTGAAATAAGTCACACAGAAAAAGAAACAACATAAGATATCACTACTACACGGAAGGTAAACTTGGCTACACAAGAACTGAATTACAAAACAGAACAGGGTCTCAAATGTAGAAAACCAACTTATGCTTGCTTAAGGGGAAAGGTGAGTTGGGGTGCTGCATGAAACCAGAGATTGAAATTAGCACAGATACCGTTCCATAAGCCAAATATGTAATAGACAAGAGCTACTCCTTGCTCAACGAAGTGGACTCAACACCCCATATTAAACGCTTAAGAATACACCTGACTAGAAATAATCTTAAAAACTACGGATATATATGTCTCCGAAAGAGAATCAAGCGTGTGTACAGCGGCATAAACGCAGCAGTGATAGGATTGGTGAGGTTCGGTGAGCAAATGCAGACCCTTTGAAGTCATATTGCATGGTACCCATTCCATGGGTCTCAACTCTCCAAGTTTAAGGGATTCTTCCTTCAGCTAAAACATGCATGTGGAACACAGAGTATGATCCACCGTGTGATCAGGAAACGTGTTAAAATGTGTCTCAGTTTTCGTCCCCTGGTACTCGGGTGCAACACTCCAGACGCTTTAATAACACTCTCCTCACTTGGAGAGTCAGTGCCTTTAACCTCCTGTATGGCCCAGTTTGCAATTTCTGCAGAAAATGTACAGGAATAGGGAGAACCAATGAGAAACTAGCTGGAGGTGTCTGGACGGGCAAATTTAACTCTCATTTCCCACCAGAAAGAGGAATTAACCAAAGGCTCAGCGTGCCGTGCCGGAACCACACTAGGGCCTGAAGCAATCCTACGGTGTTGCGGCCAGCTCACAAGAAAGCGAGTTGAAGAAAGGAGCTCAGGGGCACTGTAATTCACAAACCTGCAGAGTTATAAATGACAGCTATCGTCCAAAAATATATTGAAGTAAGGCTGCCAAGAGGACTTGAAAGCGGGGCAGAATTGCAGGAAACCGATTTCAGGAGGTAGACGGGAATTGCATGTAAAGCATAGGAAAAGAGGCAGAACGTCCACAATGATGCACTTGGCCAAAAAGGGCGTATGCGTTTTTTCCTGAATATATTCAGGAAAAAACGCATACGCCCTTTTTGGCCAACCAAGCAAGCTTGCAAAGGAAATCTGCACTACAATGAAGTCTCACTGCCCCCCGGTCAAAAGGGCCATCTGAAAAAAGTGTAAAATCCAGAAAGGCAGGACAGGCCATGGAGAACTGGGAGCCTTGTTATGCTGGTGGGTGGGATGTAAATTGCCAACAGCCACTCTGGAGAAGTGTATGGTGTTTCCTGAAACATCTAAAAAACAAAGCAACAGAGCCTAGGGCACTTCCACTTATGGTCCTATAGCTTAGGGAAATTAAAATCAAAAAGACACAGCCACCCCAAAGTTTGGGACGGCTCTGTTTACAAGAACCTCGTTTACGGTACAAGTTCAATATCACAGAAAGCGAAAAATGGATAAAGAAGTTGTGGTACTTACGTACAATGCAATATCACTCAGCAATGAAATCTATGTCATCAGGCCCGTAGCAGCATAATGAGTGGATGCAGGTACGATGATTCTAAGTGAAATAAGTCACACAGAAAAAGAAACATCATAAGGTATCACTACTACACGGAATGGAAACTTGGCTACACAGGAACTGAATTACAAAACAGAACAGGGTCACAAATGTAGAAAACCAACTTATGCTTGCTTAAGGGGAAAGGTGAGTTGGGGTGCTGCATGAAACCAGAGATTGAAATTAGCACAGATACCGTTCCATAAGCCAAATATGTAATAGACAAGAGCTACTCCTTGCTCAACGAAGTGGACTCAACACCCCATATTAAACGCTTAAGAATACACCTGACTAGAAATAATCTTAAAAACTACGGATATATATGTCTCCGAAAGAGAATCAAGCGTGTGTACAGCGGCATAAACGCAGCAGTGATAGGATTGGTGAGGTTCGGTGAGCAAATGCAGACCCTTTGAAGTCATATTGCATGGTACCCATTCCATGGGTCTCAACTCTCCAGGTTTAAGGGATTCTTCCTTCAGCTAAAACATGCATGTGGAACCCAGAGTATGATCCACCGTGTGATCGGGAAACGTGTTCAAATGTGTCTCAGTTTTCGTCCCCTGGTACTCGGGTGCAACATTCAAGACGCTTTACTAACACTCTCCCCACTTGGAGAGTCAGTGCCTTTAAACTCCTGTTTGGCCCAGTTTGCAATTTCTGCGGAAAATGTACAGGAATAGGGAGAACGAAAGAGAGACTAGCTGGAGGTGTCTGGACGGGCAAATTTAACTCTCATTTCCCACCAGGAAGAGAAATTAACCAAAGGTTCAGCGTGCCGTGCCGGAACCACACTGGGGCCTGAAGCAATCCTGCGGTGTTGCGGCTAGCTCACAAGAAAGCGAGTTGAAGAAAGGAGCTCAGGGGCACTGTAATTCACAAACCTGCAGAGTTATAAATGACAGCTGTCGTCCAAAAATATATTGAAGTAAGGCTGCCAAGAGGACTTGAAAGCGGGGCAGAATTGCAGGAAACCGATTTCAGGAGGTAGACGGGAATTGCATGTAAAGCATAGGAAAAGAGGCAGAACGTCCACAATGATGCACTTGGCCAAAAAGGGCGTATGCGTTTTTTCCTGAATATATTCAGGAAAAAACGCATACGCCCTTTTTAGCCAACCAAGCAAGCTTGCAAAGGAAATCTGCACTACAATGAAGTCTCACTGCCCCCTGGTCAAAAGGGCCATCTGAAAAAAGTGAAAAATCCAGAAAGGCAAGACAGGACATGGAGAATTGGGAGCCTTGTTATGCTGATGGGCGGGATGTAAATTGCCAACAGCCACTCTGGAGAAGTGTATGCTGTTTCCTGAAACATCTAAAAAACAAAGCAACAGAGCCTAGGGCACTTCCACTTATGGTCCTATAGCTTAGGGATATTAAAATCAAAAAGACACAGCCACCCCAAAGTTTGGGACGGCTCTGTTTACAAGAATCTTGTTTACGGTACAAGTTCAATATCACAAAAGCGAAAAATGGATAAAGAAGTTGTGGTACTTACGTACAATGCAATATCACTCAGCAATGAAATCTTGTCATCAGGCCCGTCGCAGCATAATGAGTGGATTCAGGTACGATGATTCTAAGTGAAATAAGTCACACAGTAAAAGAAACATCATAAGATATCACTACTACACGGAATATAAACTTGGCTACACAAGAACTGAATTACAAAACACAACAGGGTCTCAAATGTAGAACACCAACTTATGCTTGCTTAAGGGGAAAGGTGAGTTGGGGTGCTGCATGAAACCAGAGATTGAAATTAGCACAGATACCGTTCCATAAGCCAAATATGCAATAGACAAGAGCTACTCCTTGCTGAACGAAGTGGACTCAACACCCCATATTAAACGCCTAAGAATATACCTGACTAGAAATAATCTTAAAACCTACGGATTTATATGTCTACGAAAGAGAATCAAGCGTGTGAACGGCGGAATAAACGCAGCAGTGATAGGATTGGTGAGGTTCGGTGAGCAAATGCAGACCCTTTGAAGTCATATTGCATGGTACCCATTCCATGGGTCTCAACTCTCCAAGTTTAAGGGATTCTTCCTTCAGCTAAAACATGCATGTGGAACACAGAGTATGATCCACCGTATGATCAGGAAACGTGTTCAAATGTGTCTCAGTTTTCGTCCCCTGTTACTCGGGTGCAACACTCCAGACGCTTTACTAACACTCACCCCACTTGGAGAGTCAGTGCCTTTAACCTCCTGTATGGCCCAGTTTGCAATTTCTGCGGAAAATGTACAGGAATAGGGGAACCAATGAGAAACTAGCTGGAGATGTCTGGACGGGCAAATTTAACTCTCATTTCCGACCAGAAAGAGGAATTAACCAAAGGCTCAGCATGCCGTGCCGGAACCACACTAGGGCCTGAAGCAATCCTGCGGTGTTGCGGCCAGCTCACAAGAAAGCGAGTTGAAGAAAGGAGCTCAGGGGCACTGTAATTCACAAACCTGCAGAGTTATAAATGACAGCTATCGTCCAAAAATATATTGAAGTAAGGCTGCCAAGAGGACTTGAAAGCGGGGCAGAATTGCAGGAAACCGATTTCAGGAGGTAGACGGGAATTGCATGTAAAGCATAGGAAAAGAGGCAGAACGTCCACAATGATGCACTTGGCCAAAAAGGGCGTATGCGTTCTTTCCTGAATATATTCAGGAAAAAACGTATACGCACTTTTTGGCCAACCAAGCAAGCTTGCAAAGATAATCAACACTACAATGAAGTCTCACTGCAGCCCAGTCAAAAGGGCCATCTGAAAAATGTGTAAAATCCAGAAAGGCAGGACAGGCCATGGAGAACTGGGAGCCTTGTTATGCTGATGGGCGGGATGTAAATTGCCAACAGCCACTCTGGAGAAGTGTATGGTGTTTCCTGAAACATCTAAAAAACAAAGCAACAGAGCCTAGGGCACTTCCACTTATGGTCCTATAGCTTAGGGAAATTAAAATCAAAAAGACACAGCCACCCCAAAGTTTGGGACGGCTCTGTTTACAAGAACCTCGTTTACGGTACAAGTTCAATATCACAGAAAGCGAAAAATGGATAAAGAAGTTGTGGTACTTACGTACAATGCAATATCACTCAGCAATGAAATCTATGTCATCAGGCCCGTAGCAGCATAATGAGTGGATTCAGGTACGATGATTCTAAGTGAAATAAGTCACACAGAAAAAGAAACATCATAAGATATCACTACTACACGGAAGGTAAACTTGGCTACACAGGAACTGAATTACAAAACAGAACAGGGTCTCAAATGTAGAAAACCAACTTATGCTTGCTTAAGGGGAAAGGTGAGTTGGGGTGCTGCATGAAACCAGAGATTGAAATTAGCACAGATACCGTTCCATAAGCCAAATATGCAATAGACAAGAGCTACTCCTTGCTGAACGAAGTGGACTCAACACCCCATATTAAACGCCTAAGAATATACCTGACTAGAAATAATCTTAAAACCTACGGATGTATATGTCTCCAAAAGTGAATCAAGCGTGTGTACAGCGGCATAAACGCAGCAGTGATAGGATTGGTGAGGTTCGGTGAGCAAATGCAGACCCTTTGAAGTCATATTGCATGGTACCCATTCCATGGGTCTCAACTCTCCAAGTTTAAGGGATTCTTCCTTCAGCTAAAACATGCATGTGGAACCCAGAGTATGATCCACCGTGTGATCGGGAAACGTGTTCAAATGTGTCTCAGTTTTCGTCCCGTAGAACTCGGGTGCAATATTCCAGATGCTTTACTAACACTCTCCCCACTTGGAGAGTCAGTGCCTTTTACCTCCTGTTTGGCCCAGTTTGCAATTTCTGTGGAAAATGAACAGGAATAGGGAGAACCAATGAGAGACTAGCTGGAGGTGTCTGGACGGGCAAATTTAACTCTCATTTCCCACCAGGAAGAGGAATTAACCAAAGGCTCAACATGCCGTGCCGGAAACAAACTAGGGCCTGAAGCAATCCTGCGGTGTTGCGGCCAGCTCAAAAGAAAGCGAGTTGAAGAAAGCTCAGGGGCACTGTAATTCACAAACCTGCAGAGTTATAAATGACAGCTATCTTCCAAAAATATATTGAAGTAAGGCAGCCAAGAGGAGTTGAAAGCCGGGCAGAATTGCAGGAAACCGATTTCAGGAGGTAGACTGGAATTGCATGTAAAGCATAGGAAAAGAGGCAGAACGTCCACAATGATGCACTTGGCCAAAAAGGGCGTATGCGTTTTTTCCTGAATATATTCAGGAAAAAACGCATACGCCCTTTTTGGCCAACCAAGCAAGCTTGCAAAGGAAATCTGCACTACAATGAAGTCTCACTGCCCCCCGGTCAAAAGGGCCATCTGAAAAAAGTGTAAAATCCAGAAAGGCAGGACAGGCCATGGAGAACTGGGAGCCTTGTTATGCTCATGGGCGGCATGTAAATTGCCAGCAGCCACTCTGGCGAAGTGTATGGTGTTTCCTGAAACATCCAAAAAACAAAGCAACAGAGCCTAGGGCACTTCCACTTATGGTCCTATAGCTTAGGGAAATTAAAATCAAAAAGACACAGCCACCCCAAGTTTGGGACGGCTCTGTTTACAAGAACCTCGTTTACGGTACAAGTTCAATATCACAGAAAGCGAAAAATGGATAAAGAAGTTGTGGTACTTACGTACAATGCAATATCACTCAGCAATGAAATCTATGTCATCAGGCCTGTAGCAGCATAATGAGTGGATTCAGGTACGATGATTCTAAGTGAAATAAGTCACACAGGGCTTACCTGGTGGCGCAGTGGTTGAGAGTTCGCCTGCCGATGCAGAGTACATGGGTTCGTGCCCCGATCCGGGAAGATCCCACATGCCGCGGAGTGGCTGGGCCTGTGAGCCATGGCCGCTGAGCCTGCGCGTCCGGAGCCTGTGGTCTGAAATGGGAAAGACCACAACAGTGAGAGGCCCACGTACCGCAAAAAAAAAAATAAATAAAAAAATAAAAAAATAAAAAAATAAAAAATAAGTCACACAGAAAAAGAAACATCATAAGATATCACTACTACACGGATGTAAACTTGGTTACACAGGAACTAAATTACTAAACAGAACAGAGTGTGAAATGTAGAAAACCAATTTATGCTTGCTTAAGGGGAAAGGTGAGTTGGGGTGCTGCATACAACAAGAGATTGAAATTAGCACAGATACCGTTCCATAAGCCAAATATATAATAGACAAGTGCTACTCTTTGCTCAACGAAGTGGACTCAACACCCCATATTAAACGCCTAACAATATACCTGACTAGTAAGAATCTTAAAAACTATGGATTTATATGTCTCCGAAAGAGAATCAAGCGTGTGTACAGCGGCATAAACGCAGCAGTGATAGGATTGGTGAGGTTCGGTGAGCAAATGCAGACCCTTTGAAGTCATATTGCATGGTACCCATTCCATGGGTCTCAACTCTCCAGGTTTAAGGGATTCTTCCTTCAGCTAAAACATGCATGTGGAACCCAGAGTATGATCCACCGTGTGATCGGGAAACGTGTTCAAATGTGTCTCAGTTTACGTCCCCTGGTACTCGGGTGCAACATTCCAGACGCTTTACTAACACTCTCCCCACTTGGAGAGTCAGTGCCTTTAACCTCCTGTTTGGCCCAGTTTGCAATTTCTGTGGAAAATGAACAGGAATAGGGAGAACCAATGAGAGACTAGCTGGAGCTGTCTGGACGGGCAAATTTAACTCTCATTTCCCACCAGGAAGAGGAATTATCCAAAGGCTCAGCATGCCGTGCCGGGAAACAAACTAGGGCCTGAAGCAATCCTGCGGTGTTGCGGCCAGCTCACAAGAAAGCGAGTTGAAGAAAGGAGCTCAGGGGCACTGTAATTCACAAACCTGCAGAGTTATAAATGACAGCTATCGTCCAAAAATATATTGAAGTAAGGCTGCCAAGAGGACTTGAAAGCGGGGCAGAATTGCAGAAAACCGATTTCAGGAGGTAGACTGGAATTGCATGTAAAGCATAGGAAAAGAGGCAGAACGTCCACAATGATGCACTTGGCCAAAAAGGGCGTATGCGTTTTTTCCTGAATATATTCAGGAAAAAACGCATACGCCCTTTTTGGCCAACCAAGCAAGCTTGCAAAGGAAATCTGCACTACAATGAAGTCTCACTGCCCCCCGGTCAAAAGGGCCATCTGAAAAAAGTGTAAAATCCAGAAAGGCAGGACAGGCCATGGAGAACTGGGAGCCTTGTTATGCTGATGATCGGGATGTGAATTGCCAGCAGCCACTGTGGAGATGTGTATGGTGTTTCCTGAAACATCCAAAAAGCAAAGCAACAGAGCCTAGGGCACTTCCACTTATGGTCCTATAGCTTAGGGAAATTAAAATCAAAAGACACAGCCACCCCAAAGTTTCGGACAGCTCTGTTTACAAGAACCTCGTTTACGGTACAAGTTCAATATCACAGAAAGCGAAAAATGGATAAAGAAGTTGTGGTACTTACGTACAATGCAATATCACTCAGCAATGAAATCTATGTCATCAGGCCCGTAGCAGCATAATGAGTGGATTCAGGTACGAGTATTCTAAGTGAAATAAGTCACACAGAAAAAGAAACATCATAAGATATCCCTAATACACGGAATGTAAACTTGGCTACACAGGAACTGAATTACAAAACAGAACAGGGTTTCAAATGTAGAAAACCAACTTATGCTTGCTTAAGGGGAAAGGTGAGTTGGGGTGCTGCATGAAACCAGAGATTGAAATTAGCACAGATACCGTTCCATAAGCCAAATATGTAATAGACAAGAGCTACTCCTTGCTCAACGAAGTGGACTCAACACCCCATATTAAACGCCTAAGAATATACCTGACTAGTAAGAATCTTAAAACCTTAGGATTTATATGTCTCCGAAAGAGAATCAAGCGTCTGTACAGCAGCATAAACGCAGCAGTGATAGGATTGGTGAGGTTCGGTGAGCAAATGCAGACCCTTTGAAGTCATATTGCATGGTACCCATTCCATGGGTCTCAACTCTCCAGGTTTAAGGGATTCTTCCTTCAGCTAAAACATGCATGTGGAACGGAGTGTATGATCCACCGTGTGATCGGGAAACGTGTTCAAATGTGTCTCAGTTTTCGTCCCCTGGTACTCGGGTGCAACATTCCAGACGCTTTACTAACACTCTCCCCACTTGGAGAGTCAGTGCCTTTAACCTCCTGTTTGGCCCAGTTTGCAATTTCTTCGGAAGATGAACAGGAATAAGGAGAAGCAATGGGAGACTATCTGTAGGTGTCTGGACGGGCAAATTTAACTCTCATTTCCCACCAGGAAGATAAATGAACCAAAGGCTCCGCGTGCCATGCTGGAACTAGATTAGGGCCTGAGGAGATCCTGCGGTGTTGCGGCCAGCTCACAAGAAAGCGAGTTGAAGAAAGGAGCTCAGGGGCACTGTAATTCAGAAACCTGTGGAGTTATAAATGACAGCTATCATCCAAAATTATACTGAAGTAAGGCTGCGAAGAGGACTTGAATGCGGGGCAGAATTGCTGGAAACTGATTTCAGAACGTACACGGGAGTAGCTCTTAAAGCATAGGAAAAGAGACAGAACTTGGAAAATAATGCACTTGGCAAAAAAGGGTATATGTGTTTTATCCAGAGCTCTCATACCTGAGGGGATGAGATTCCCAGCAGGCTCCAACTGCCACCTGAGGGCTCACATTGCCAAGGCAACGTGAGCATGCCAGGCAGGAGTTACCTCACAGCAGAGGTCCCACCTCACAGAAGGGTGAGAAACCCAGCCAACATCAGACTCTCACCAGAGGGCCCACATCACCAAGGGGATGGGAACCAGGCAGGAGTGTCTTCACATCAGTGGGGCCACATCATCAAAAGCTGAGGTACTCAGCACATGTGTCCTCAAACCAGAGGACCCACATCACCAAGGACCTCGGAGTGAGGCAGGCAGGAGTAGTCTCACAACACTGGGCCCATAGAATAAAAAAGTGAGGAATCCAGCAGTTGGAACCTCCCAGCAGGCGGCCCAGAGCACCGAGGCCATGGGATCCAGGCCACAGTGAACTCACAGAAGAGGGCCCATGTCATGAAACTGAGCAACCCAGCCATTGGGACCTCAGAGCAGGAGGCCCACATCCCCATGGGGATGGAATTCTGGTAGGAGTGTCCTCGCACCACTGAGAACGTATCAGAAAATTTTGGGCGACCAGCAGTTAGGGCCTGACGCCAGAGGACCCTCATCACCAAGGGAAGGAGGCTCCCAGCAGGCTCCAACTGCCACCAGAGGGCTGACGTCGCCAAGGCGATGTGTGCCAACCAGGCACGAATGACCTCACAGCAGAGGGCCCACCTCAGAGAAGTGTGACGAACCCAGTCAGGATCAGACTCGCACCAGAGGGCCCACATCACCAAATGGATTGGAACCAGGCAGGAGTGTCCTCACATGAGTAGGGCCACATCATCTAAAGGTGAGGAACCCAGAACATGTGGCTTCAAACCATAGGACACCCATCACCAAGGGGCTGGGAGTGAGGCAGGCAGGAGGAGCCTCATAACAGAGGGCCCAAAAATAAGAAAGGTGAGGAATCCAGCAGTTGGAACCTCCCAGCAGGCGGCCCAGAGCACAGAGGCTAGAGGATCCAGGCCAGAGTGAACTAACACCAGACAGCCCACATCATGAAACTGTGAGCAACCCAGACATTGGGACCTCAGAGCAGAAGGCCCACATCCCCATGGTGATGGGAACATGACAGGAGTGTCCTGGCATCACTGGGCTCACATCAGAAAACGTGGGGTGCTCAGAAGTTAGGGCCTGACGCTAGAGGGCACTCATCACCGAGAGGAGGAGGCTCCCAGCAGGCTCCAGCTGCCACCAGAGGGCCAACGTCGCCAAGGTGATGTGTGCCAGCCTGGCAGGAGTGACCTCACAGCAGAGGGCCCACCTCACAGAAGGGTGAGGAACACAGCCAGGATCAGACTCTCACCAGAGGGCCCACATCACCAAGGGGATGGGAACCAGGCAGGAGTGTCCCCACACCAGTGGGACAACATCATCGAAAGGTGAGGATCCCAGCACATGTGTCCTCAAACCAGAGGAACCACATCACCAAGGGGTTCGGAATGAGGCTGGCAGGACTGGCCTCACAACACAGGGTCCATAGAATATAAAAGTTGAGGAATCCAGCAGTTGGAACCTCCCAGCAAGTGGCCCAGAGCACCGAGGCTATGGGATCCAGGCCGCAGTGAACTCACAGCAGAGGGCCCACATCATGAACCTGTGAGCAGCCCAGCTGTTGGGACCTCAGAACAGAAGGCCCACATCCCCATTGGGATGGGAACCTGGCAGGAGTGGCTTTGCACCACTTAGCACATATCAGAAAATGTTAGGAGCCCAGCAGTTAGGGCCTGATGCCAGGGGGCCCTCATAACTGAGGGGAGGAGACTCCCAGCAGGTTCCAACTGCCAACAGAGGGCCCACGTCTACAAGGTGGCATGCACCAGCCAGGCAGTAGTGACCTCACAGCAGAGGGCCTATCTCACAGAAGGGTGAGGAACCGAGGCAGGATGAGACTCTCACCAGAGGGCCCACAACACCAAGGGGATGGGAACCAGTCAGGACTGTCCTCCCACCAGTGGGGCCACATCATCGAAGGTGAGGAACCCAGCACATGTGGCCTCATATCAGAGGACATACATCACAAAGGGGATGGGAGTGAGGCAGGTAGGAGTAGCCTAAAAACAGAGGGCCCAAAGAATAAAAAAAGTGAGGAATCCAGCATTTGGAACCTCCCAGCAGGCGGCCGAGAGCACAGAAGCTATGGGATGCAGGCAGGAGTGAACTAAGAGCAGAGAGCCCACATCATGAAACTGTGAGCAACCCAGGCATTGGGACCTCAGAGCAGAAAGCCCACATCCCCATGGGGATGGGAACCTGACAGGAGTGTCCTGGCATCACTGGGCTCACATCAGAAAACGTGGGGAGCCCAGCAGTTAGAGCCTGATGCTAGAGGGCCGTCATCACCGAGGGCAGGAGGCTCCCAGCAGGTTCCATGTGCCAACAGAGGGCCCACATCGCCAAGGTGATGTGTGCAAGTCAGGCAGGATTGACCTCACAGCAGAGGGCCTACCTCACAGAAGAGTGAGGAACCCAGCCAGGATAAGACTGTCACCAGAAGGCCCACATCACCAAGGGGATGGGAACCAGGCAGGAGTGTCCTCACACCAGTGGGGCCACATCATTGAAAGTTGCCTAACCCAGCACATGTGGCCTCAAACCAGAAGACCCACATCACGAAGGGGTTGCGAGTGAGGCAGGCAGGAGGAGCATCACAACACAGGACCCATAGAATACAAAAGTTGAGGAATCGAGCAGTGGGAAGCTCCCAGCAGGCAGCCAAGACCACAGAGGCTATGGGATCCAGGCCACAGTGAACTAACACCAGAGAGCCCACATCATGAAATTGTGATCAACCCAGCCGTTGGAACCTCAGAGCAGAAGGCCCACATCCCCATGGGGATGGGAACCTAAGAGGAGTGCTTGAGCAACACTGGGCTCACTAAGAAAAGTTGGGGAGCCCAGCAGTTAGGGCCTGACGTCAGAGGGCCCTCATCACAGAGCTGAGGAGGCTCCCAGCAGGGTCCAATTGCCACCAGAGGGCTCATGTCAACAAGGCGAGGTGAGCAACCCAGGCAAGAGTTACCTGATAGTAGAGGGCCCACCTCACAGATGGGTGAGGAACCCAGCCAGGATCAGACTCTCACCAGAGGGCCCACATCACAAAGGGGATGGGACCCAGTCAGGATTATCCTCACACCAGTGGGGCCTCATCATCTTAAGGTGAGGAACCCAGCACATGTGTCCTCAAACCAGAGGACCCACATCACCAAGGGCCTTGGAGTGAGGCAGGCAGGAGTAGCCTCACAACACAGGGCACATAATATAAAAAACGTGAGGATTCCAGCATTTAGACCTTCCAGCAGGCGGCCCAGAACACCGAGGCTATGGGATCCAGGCCACAGTGAACTCACAGCAGAGGGCCCACATCACAAAACTGTGAGCAACCCAGGAGTTGAGACCTCAGCGCAGAAGGCCCACATCCCCATGGGAATGGGAACCTGGCTGGAGTGTCCTCGCACCACTGGGCGCACATCAGAAAATGTGGGGAGCCCACCATTTAGGGCCTGACGCCAGAGGGCCGTCATCACCGAGAGGAGGAGGTGCCCTGCACGCTCCAACTGCCACCAGAGGGCTCACGTCTCCAAGGTGACGTGTGCCAGCCAGGCAGGAGTGACCTCACAGCAGAGGGCCTACCTCACAGAACGTTGAGGAACCCAGCCAGGATTAGACTCTCGCCAGAGGGCCCACCTCACCAAGGGGATGGGAACCAGGCAGGAGTGTCCTCACACGAGTGGGGTCACATCATCGAAAGGTGAGGAACGCAGCACATGTGGCCTCAAGCCATAGGACAGTCATCACCAAGGGGCTGGCAGTGAGGCAGGCAGGAGGAGCCTCACAACAGAGGGCACATAGAATAAAAAAGTTGAGGAATCCAGCAGTTGGAACCTCCCAGCAGGCGGCTCAGAGCACCGATAATAAGGGATCCTTGCCGGAGTGAACTCACAGCAGAGGGCCCACATCATGGTACTGTGAGCAAGCCAGCCGTTTTGACCTCAGAGCAGAAGGCCCATATCGCCATGGGGATGGGAACCTGGCAAGAGTCTCCTCACTCACTTGGCGCACATCAGAAAATGTGGGGAGCCCTGCAGTTATGGCCTAAGGCAAGAGGGCCCTCATCACTGAGGGAAGGAGGATCCCAGCACACTCCAACTGCCACCAGAGGGCCCACGTCGCCAAGGTGACGTGTGCCAGACAGGCATGATTGACCTCACAGCAGAGGGCCCACCTCACAGAAGGGTGAGGAACCCAGCCAGGATCAGACACTCACCTGAGGGCCCACATCAGCAAGGGGATGGGAACCAGTCAGGACTGTCTTCCCTCCAGTGGGGTCACATCATCGAAAGGTGCGGAACCCAGCACATGTGGCCTCAAATCAGAGGACACATATCACAAAGGGAACGGGAGTGAGGCAGGCAGGAGTAGCCTAAAAACAGAGGGCCCAAAGAATAAGAAAGGTGAGGAATCCAGCAGTTGGAACCTCCCAGCAGGCGGTCCAGAGCACAGAAGCTATGGGATGCAGGCAGGAGTGAACTAACAGCAGAGAGCCCACATCATGAAACTGTGAGCAACCCAGGCTTTGGGACCTCAGAGCAGAAGGCCCACACCCCAATGGGGATGTGAACCTGGCTGGAGTGTCCTCGCACCACTGGGCACACATCACAAAATGTGGGGAGCCCAGCAGTTAGGGCCTGATGCCAGAGGGCCCTCATCACCGGGGGGAAGAGATTCCCAGCACGCTCCAACTGCCACCACACGGCTGACTTCACCAAGGCAATGTGTGCCAGCCATGCAGGAGTGACCTATCAGCAGAGGGTCTCCCTCACAGGTGGGTGAGGAACAAAGCCAGGAACAGACTCTCACCAGGGGGTCCACATAACCACGTGGATGAGAACCAAGCAGGAGTGTCCTCACACTAGTGGGGCCACATCATCGAAAGGTGAGGAACCCAGCAAAAGTGGCCACAAACCAGAGGACCCACATCACCAAGGGGTTGAGAGTGAGGTAGGTGTCTGGACGGGCATATTTAACACTCATTTCCCACCAGGAAGAGGAATTAACCAAAGGCTCAGCGTGCCCTGCCAGAAGCAGATTAGGGCCTGAAGCAGTCTTGCGGGTTTGCGGCCAGCTCACAAGAAAGCGAGTTGAAGAAAGGAGCTCAGGGACCCTGTAATTCACAAACCTGCAGAGTTATAAATGACAGATAACGTCCAAAAATATATTGAAGTAAGGCTGCGAAGAGGACTTGAAAGCGGGGCAGAATTGCAGGAAACCGATTTCAGGAGGTAGACTGGATTTGCATTTAAAGCATAGGAAAAGAGGCAGAACATCGACAATGATGCACTTGGCAACAAAGGGCGTATGAGTTTGTTCCTGAATATATTCAGGAACAAACACATACGCCCTTTTTGGCAAACCAAGCAAGCTTGCAATGGAAATCCGAACTACTATGAAGTGTCACTTCCCCCCGGTCTAAAGGGCCATCTGAGAAAAGTGTAAAATCCAGAAAGGCAAGACAGGCCACGGGGAAAAAGGAGCCTTGTTATGCTGATGGGCGGGATGTACATTGCCAACAGCCACTCTGGAGAAGTGTATGGTGTTTCCTGATACATCTGAAAAACAAAGCAACAGAGTCTAGGGCATTTCCACTTATGGTCCTATAGCTTAGGGAAATTAAAATCAAAAAGACACAGCCACCCCAAAATTTACAACGGCTCTGTTTACAGGAGCCTCTTCTACAGTACAAGTTAAATATCCCAGAGAACAAATAATTGATAAAGAAGTTGCAGTACTTATGTACAACAGAATACCACTCAGCAATGAAATCTGTGTCACCAGGCCTGTACCAGCATAATGAGTGGATTGAGGCATGATGATTCTAAGTGAAATAAGTCACACAGAAAAAGAAACATCATAAGGTATCACTAATGCACGGAATGTAAACTTGGCTACACATGAACTGAATTACAAAACAGAACAGGGTCTCAAGTTTAGAAAACCAACTTATGCTTGCTTAAGGGGAAAGGTGAGTTGGGGTGCTGCATAAAACCAGAGTTTGAAATTAGCACAGATACCGTTCCATAAGCCAAATATGTAATAGACAAGACCTACCCCTTGCTCAACGAAATGGACTCAACAATGAGGTATCACCTCACACCTGTTAGAATGGGCATCATCTGAAAATCTACAAACAACAAATGCTGGAAAGGGTGTGGAGAAAAGGAAGCCTCTTCCACTATTGCTGGGAATATAAATTGATACAGTCACTATGGAGAACAATATGGAGTTTCTTAAGAAACTAATAATAGAATTACCATATGATACAGCAATCCCAGGACTGGACATATACCCAGACAAAACCATAAATCAAAAAGAGACATTCACCGCAATGTTCATTGCATCACTATTTACAATATCGAGGTAATGGAAGCAACCTAAATGCCCACAGACAGACGAATGCATAAAGATGTGGTACATATATAAAATGGAATATTACTAAGCCATGAAAGGAATGAAATTGGGTCATTTGTAGAGACGTCGATGGATCTAGAGACTGTCATACAGAGTGAAGTAAGTCAGAAAGAGAAAAACAAATCTTGTATATTCATGCATATATGTGGAACCTAGAAAAACTGTACAGATTAACCGTTTTGCAAGGCATAAATAGAGCAACAGATGTAGACAACAATCGTATGGACAACAAGGGGGGAAAGCTCTTGGAGGGGTGGTGGTGGGAGGAGTTGAGAGATTGGGATTGGCATGTAAACATTTATATGTATAAAATAGATAACCAATGAGAACCTGCTGTATAAAAATATAAAATAAAATTCAAAATTAAAAAGAAATAAAATTTAAAAAATAAAACAGAAAAAACAATTATTCCCTTCACATACATGTATTTATATGAATAAATTATTTCCATGCTTATATCTGTAAATACAAAAAAGAGGAATAAAATCTACCTTGAACCAAAAACGAAAAAGAGAAACAAAAAAACAGAACCCACCAGTTACTCAGAGGAAAACCGTATCAGGGCACTTGCTCCAGTTGTAAACAATTCTGAAGTTGGTCAGTGGTGGGGAATCGTCTCCCATTCAGCCAGCAGCCCCCACACAACAAGCGTCCTCATTGCAAAGCTGGGGCACCGTGCCGAGGCATCTGTGAGTAAACGTGAGCTGAACCCCAGGCCAGTTGCTGCTGAACTGTTCCCGCCCTTCCCAGGTAAAACACCTGAATATATACAAGGACTTGAAAGCCTAGAGGAAGGGCCATGGAGCCACACGAGTGACAGCATGCCAGCTGACTTGGTGCCTGCAGGCCAGCCAGGATGGTCCTGGCCCTGGGTGCTCTTCTGGAAGATTTCCATTTCCCTGCCTGAGATACCCGTCCTGTCCCTGCCCCCACTGCTTTTTTCCTTCCTCACCTCTGCCCAGGGAGAAATTCCAGCAGCAGGTATGGGTGACACATCCTCTTCTTTAGCAGGTGGCAGCCTGGCAACTGCTGCAGAAAGTCCAGCAGAGCCCCACTCACACTGGGCCACCCACAAAGCCGTGGCCTCTCACTCCCTCCCACCAGCCCAGCCCCGAGACTGCTGACAGGGCAGAGAAAATGGCGTCAGGCACAGCTGCAGGGGCTTTTGCTGCCTGGAGTGGTATTTATATTGATCTCAACCCAGGCACACCTGGGGAGGGCTGGCCGGCATGGTAAGGCTGCCCAGGTCAGCCAATCATCACCCCTCAGGGGCTCACAGTTGCAGAAAATGGAACTTGCTGAACCGGCCAGGTCCAAGGAACAGGTGTGGGCTCCTGAGAGTCAGGATAGACAAGGGGCTGCAGCTTTGGCTTGTTTTCTAATCATTTTATCTGGCCCATGAGTGGGAGACAACTTCAAGAAAACCCTCTCCTAATGAGAGGAACCCAGGAGTCAGGGAGAGGAGGGGTGGGTGGTGGTTGGAGACAGAGGCCTGGTGCCCTGGGTGCAGTGGAAGTCTCTGGAAGACCAGGTGGAGGGAGGCCACACAGAGTGATGCCCAGGGTCACAGACCTGTCGGAGCTGCTGTTTGTTAGTTCAAGTCCTGCTCTGAGGTGCTCTGTGTCAGCTCTGAGCGACAGGTGAGCTGGGGGTGCTCTTCAATGAGGGCTATGTGCACGGTTCCTGTGTGCCCAGCCCTGCCACGGTACCTGCAAGGGTAGCTCTGTATCCTGGGAGGGGCCTGACCATGAGAGCCCCGTGGGCTGGGTTGGGGGTGGGGTACCTGCCCAGGAGAGCTCCATATCCTGGGATTGGCCTGACCACGAGAGCCCCATGGGCTGCTGGGGACCTGGTAAAGGATGTCAGGACAGTCAGTGAAGCCACCGAGGATATACCTCCAGTTGCTCCTGATCCCTACACCCTGCTGGTCATTCTACCAACCACCAGGACATGGTATTCTGTATTAGTCTTCAATGATGCCTTCTTTTGTATTCCATTAGTCCCAGAGTCACAAGAAATTTTGGCTTGTGAGTGGCAGGACTCAACATACAACTAAAACAATACTTCCGGGCCGTCTTGCCCCAAGGGTTCAAAAATTCCCACACCATCTTTGGGGAAAGCTTAGCTAACGACCGAAAAGTTCTACCTCTGGAAAAGGAAACCCTCCTTCAATATGCAGACGACATTCTGATCGCCAGCCCTACTAAGGAGGCCTCTGAACTACCAAGCCAATAAAGGATAGAAGTTGTCCAAGAAAAAGCTCAAATATCACAGACTGCAGTGACCTGCCTGGGCTTCATTCTCACACAAGGTCAGAGAAGCCCATCCCAGGAAAGGGAAGAAACCATTTGCAGCCTTACCCCTTTCTAAAACTAGAAGACAGCTTAGGGGTTCCTGGGGAGGCCAGGGTTTGCTGCTTCTGGATCCCTAACTACAGTCTACTAGCTGGGCCTCTATATGAAACACTGAAAGGAAAAGATGATGATCCTTTTGAACAGAATCCAGAAGTGGCCTTTCAAGAATGGAAAGAGCAGTCAATTCAGACCCTTGCCCTGGAACTCCCTAATTGAGCTAAACCCTTTGACCTTTCCATTCCCGGTGAAAGGTGAATCGCCATTGGAGAATTAGTGCAAAAACTGGGACCACTTGAAATGGAACAACGCAAGAATGCCATCCAGGTAGGATAAACTACAGTCACCAAGGGGCTTGGCCCACTGCCACATCTGGCCAAGATACTGGCGGTATCTAAAAACCTGGAAATCAGCAGCCCAAAAGGCCACCTCCCTCCTAAGGGAAAAGGACCCCACGTGGTGATCCTAATCACCAACCATGCCCTGAAGTTGCAGGGTTCGCTCCGTGGGCACACCGACCTCGAGTGAGGAGGCCCTCCAACTCCAACATCCAGAGAGATAACCGGGGGCAACAGGGCACCATGACGACTCGTGTGAACATCACTTGACCTGGAGTTTCTCTCATAAAACAACAATAGTGTGTCCCGAAGGAGTAGACTACTGCTTGCAGGACTTCCTGCACCCGGAGGGGAGCTAATAATCTTGGCGGGGGAACCGTATATCACACCGTCACCATAGAAAAGCCTACAGACACCGTGATGATGGTGGCCAATAAGACCGGCTGGACTCCTGTTTACTTCAAAAGGCTGTTGACTCAGTGGCCATCATGGTCCTTGATCACCACTGACCCTGGACTGTCTGGGAGTTGAGCGGGCAGGGCTCTGACACCTGGTGCTGTTTTTACGTTAATTCAGGGGCCTAATTGAAGAAAGAGCAGACTACTGGTCAGAACATCTAGGCTGGCAGAAACGGTCAGCCTAAGGTGGCCGAACAAATGTGGGGCGGGGTGAAACCGGCCCCCACAGCGTCTCTGCACATCTCTTTCCTGGACCCTTAAAGGTCATTAGAATCTATAACACTTCCAATGCTGGTGCTCAGGCGGACGAGCAGGGAGGCAGGGGTCCTGGGGCCAATCAACGTCACCTGGAGGCTGCTGGGGAGAAGTTCTGACCCTCGTCCCCTGGTATGAGGGCTCCCAACTCAGCACTCAGCAGTTACAGAAGAAGGGTCTGCACCCTCAGCACTCCAAGAATGAGGAACGGGACAAAAGGCAGAGGAGGGGTTTGTCCCCAGCAAAGCCCATTAAAAATCCCTGGGAGATAAAAATAGAATGTGGGCAATAAAGTCAAGTCTGACCTTTTTTATCCTTTGTGCTTTGTCTAATTTCACGTGCTCCTAGGGTCCCGCATGCAGAGGTTCCACACCCGGCACTTCAGACCAGATTTCCTGGTGCAGAATGGCTGGGTCGACACCTCAGCTCCTGGGGCCCAGTGCAGACTCCGAGATATAGAGCCTGAGCTGCAGCCAACCCGGCCCTTGAGAGCTCCGCCCCCTCCCTCCCACTGACTCTGACAGGATCTCTACACAGCAGCCCAGCCCACAGCCCACGGGGTAGTGCATGCTCTCACCTCTCCATTCTCTGATGAAAATATAAAGTTTCCTTTGCTTGGGAACCAAACTCAGTCTCGATCTGTTGGCCCCAATGACACTGGGCAGGGGGACCCTTGTTGGGGTCCACTCTGGAGGATCAGTAACAGAAATTGAGACTATTGTAACTTCAATGAACAGATGTGTGAGCCAAACTGTAGTTAACATAGAACAGTTTATAAGGCTCGGGTAAAATAAGATGTTTCTAACACTTCCATTTGATATTTCCATCACTTTATTATAAGCAAGTTCAGTGAAAAGGTTTGTCTTATTTGTCAGGTCAATATTAGAGAAATGAAGTGATTTCTTTCCAAGGATGTACATCTAATAATCTTGGTTAAAGCTTCAATCTTGTTTTAAATGCTTTTCCATTGAAAATGATACCTCTCTTTCAGCTCCCCCATTTCTGAGAAGTATAAAATCTTATAATTTATTATTACCAAAGGGGAAAGGTGGGAGGAGGGATAAATTAACAGTTTGGAATTAACACATACACACTGCTATGTATAAAATAGATCATCAACAAGGAACTACTGTATAGCACAGGGAACTACACTCAATATTGTGCAATAACCTATAAGGGGAAATAATCGGAAAAAGAATAGATATTTTTATTGACATCATCTATCAATGACAGTTAAAGTGTAACCTAAGGGAAGCCGGTGGTGAGTGCTTCTGACCCTGAAGACTTCAGTCATCTAAAGTTTGGACTCTGCCTACTTCCCAAGGCCCTTAATGAACATATGTGTAGCCGTAGCTTAAAAAACTCCCCAGTTTGGGTTTCGGGGAGACACTGATTTTGAAAAAGCCCTGGTGTTCTCCTTACATGAATGGGACTCTTCCTACTGCTAAAACATGTCTGTCACATCCAGAGGATGGTATACCGTCTGATCGGGAAGAGTTTGGAAAAGGCATCTCATCTCCTCATCTCCTGGTGCTCGGGTTCACCCCTCCAGCGTCTTTACTAACAGTCTCCCCACTTGGAGATGTCAACACTGTCAACATCCTGTTGCGTACAGTTTGGAATTTGTCCAGAGGATGAAGCGGAAGGATGAGGAACAATGAGAGACAAGTCCTAGGTGTTCAGACAGGCACATGTCACTCTAATTTCCAATCAGGAAGATGAATTGACCAAAGGCTAGGGTTGCCCATGGAAACAGTATAGGGCTTGAGGAAATCCCACTGCTTTGTGGCCAGTTCCCATAAACACAAGTTGAACAATGGAACTCAGGGGCAGTAAAATTCACGAAACTGCAGAGTTGAAAATATCTATCACTGAAAAATGTCTTGAGGAAAGTCAGAGAAAAGGATTGGCAAGCAAGGGAGAATGGCAGGAAAGGGATTTGAGGAGGTAGAAAGGACTCGCCATTAAGCACAAGAAAAGGGGCTGAACATTGCCGACATTGCAGTTGGCCAAAAAGGCTGTATGCGTTTTTTTCTGTATATATTCAAGAAAAGGGCATACACTTTTTTAGCCAACCAAACAGGTGGGCACTGGAAATCAATACTACAAAAGATATCACTTCGCATCAGTCAGAAGAGCCATCCTCATAAAGTGTAAACGCCAGAAATGCAGGACAGGGCAAGGAGAAGAGGGAGCCCTGTGAGGCTTATAGTGGAAATGTATATTGCCAACGGCCATTCTGGAGAAGTGTATTGTGTTTACTAAAGCATCTAAAAAATGAGCTACAGAGCATAGGGCACTTGCACTCATGGGCGTATATCTTGGGAAAAACAAAAATCGAGAGGACACAGGCACCCCAATGTTTACTGCTTCTCTGTTTAAAAGATCCTCGACTAGGATATAACTTAAATGTCTCTGGAGGGAAAAAATGGATAGAGATGTGGTACTTATGTAGAGTGGAATATTACTCAGCCTGGAAATCAATGAAATATGGCCAGTTGTAACAACTCTGGAGGAGTTACGTATGATCATTCTAAGTGACATAAATATGTAGAAAACACGTGTAAGGCTGCTAAACGGGAAAGGTGGGGAGGGGTGAGGCATCATCCAGGAGGTTGAAATTAGCAAAGATACCATTCCAAATACCAAACTGATAATCAACAAGGCCTACACGGTAGCTAAAAGAACTGCACTCAGCACACTCAAGTCACCGGAAAAGAATATCTATGACTGGTAAGAATCTGAAAAAGAAATTATTGATGTCTCTCTGTACGTGAATCAAGTGGATGTACAGCAGCAAGAAACAGAGCTTTGAAAATCAGCTGTAAACAACATAGTAATAAATTGAAAAAAATAAACGACAGAGAGACAGAGAAAACCTCTTACAACTTTTCCTCAGGGACGGTGATGCAACATGGATTGAACACATCTAGACCCACAGCAGGATGAGACATAAGGCTGGAAACTGTTCGCACTAAGAGAAATGTGAGGTTGGGTGAGGAAATGCACACCCTTTAAAGTAATACTACCTGGTACCCATTCAATGGGTCCCAAATCTGCAGGTTCAAGGAATCTTCCTACAGCTAAAACATGCATGGAAAACCCAGAGGACTGTACACCATGTGATCGGGAGATGTGTCTAAAATGCACCTCATTTATCCTCTCCTGGTGCTCCTGTTCATCATTCCAGCCACGTTACTTAGAATCTCCCCACTTAGAGAATCAGCACATTTAAACTTCTGTTTCACACATTTTGCAAATTGTGAGGAGGATGAACGGGAACAGCGGGAACCAATGAGAGAATAGTTGTAGGGGTTTGGACGGGCACATGTCACTCTAATTTCCCATTAAGAATAAGAATTAAAAAAAGGCTCAGCCCGCCTCGCCGGAGCCAAAATAGGGCCTGAAGCAATCCTGCGGTTTTGAGGCCAGCTCACAAAAGAGCAACTTAAAAAATGGAGCTCAGGGTCACTGCAATTCACAAACCTGCAGAGTTATAAATGAAAACTAACGTCCAAAAATATGTTGAGGTAAGGCAAAGAAGAGGATCTGAATGCAAGACAGAATTGCAAGAAACAGATTTCAAGAGATAGATTGGACTCGCCTTTAAAGCACATGAAAAGCGGCAGAATTTCGACAATGATGCAGTTGGCCCAAAAGGGAGTATGCGTTTTTTCCTGAATATATCCAGGAAAAAACGCATACGCACTTTATGGGCAACCAAGCAAGCAAGCAATGCAAATGTGCACAACAAAGAAGTCTCATTTCCCACCGGTCAAAAGGGCCATCCGAAAAAATTGTAAAAACCAGAAATGCAGGACAGGCCATGGAGAACAGGGAGCCTTTATACGCTGATGGACAGTGTGTGAACTGCCGAGAGCCACTCTGGAGAAGTGTATGGTGGTTCCTAAATCATCTAAAAAACAGAGCGACAGAGCATAGGGCACTTCCAATCACGGGAGTATATCTAGGGAAGTCTAAAAATCAACAAGACACAAGCACACCACAGTTTAGGGCTACTCTGTTTACAAGAACCTCAACTTCAGTACACCTTAAATATCCCAGGAAAGAGAACAATGGATAAAGAAAATGTGGTACTTATGTACAATGGAATATCTCTTCACCATGAAATCAATGTAATAAGGCTAGTAGAAGGATAAAGAGTGGATTGAGGTCCGATAATACTACTTGAAATAAGTCAAACAGAAAAAGAAACATATCATAAGATATCACTTATAGAGGGAGGATAAATATGGCTGCACAAAAAATGAATTACAAAACAGAACAGTGTCTCACATTTAGAAAACACACTTATGTCAGCTTAAGGGGAAAGGAGAGGTGGGGTGATGCATAAAACCAGAGTTTGAAATTAGCACAGATACCGTTCAATAAACCAAATAGGTATCAGACAAGATCTACACCTTGCTCAATGAACTGGCCTCAACACACCCTATAAACCACAGAGAAATATATCTGAGTAATAAGAATCTTAAAACCCATGTATTGATATATCTCCATAAGGGAATCAAGTGTGAGCAGAGCGGCACAAACACAGCAGTGAAAATGAGCTAAACCCCATTATAGAAATAAATTTTAAAACCAAAACGCAGAAACAATGAAAGAGAGAAAAATTCTTACAAAATTCGCTCAGGGGCTGTGATGCAACCTGGAATGACCACATATAAACCCACAGCTGGATAAGACATAAGGCTGGACACTTGGGGCTGAAAGGATTGGAGAGCTTTGGTGAGCAACTGCCGAAAGTTTAATGCAATACTTCATGCTACTTATTCCAAGGGTCCCAACACTCCAAGTTGAAGGGAATCTTCCTACAGCTAAACCATGCATGGGAAATCCAGCGGATGGTATACCATATGATCGGGAAAGGTTTCTAAAATGCACCTCATTTTCCTCTCCTGGGGCTCCGGATCAACATTCCAGCCACTTTACTAACAACATCTCCACATGGAGAGTCAATGCCTTTAAGTTCCGGTATCACACAGTCTGCAGTTAGTGCGGAGGATGAATGGGAATAGGGGGAACCAGTGAGAAAATAGCTGTAGCGGTTTCAATGGGCACATGTCACTCTAATTTCAATTCAGGAAGAAGAATTAACCAAAGGCAGAGCAAGGCGCCCCAGAAGAAGAATAGGGCCTGAAGAAATCCTGTGGATATGAGGCAAGATCACAAAAATAAGAGCTGAAAAATGGAGCTAAGGGCCACTGCAATTCAAAAACCTGCAGAGTTATAAAGGCCAACTATTTTCCAAAAGTATATTGAAGTAAGGCTATGAAGAGGCACTGAGAGCAAGGCAGAACTGCAGGAAACCTATTTCAGGAGGTAGACTGGAATTGCACTGAAAACATATGAAAAGACTCAGAACGTCGACAATGATGCACTTGGCCAAAAAGGGCGTATGCGTTCTTTCCTGAATATATTCAGGAAGAAACGCATACGCCCTTTCTGGCCAACCAAGCAAGCTCGCAAAGGAAATCTGCACTACAATGAAGTCTCACTGCCCCCCGGTCAAAGGGCCTTCTGAAAAAAGAGTAAAATCCAGAAAGGCAGGACAGGCCATGGAGAACTGGGAGCCTTGTTATGCTGATGGGCGAGATGTAAATTGCCAACAGCCACTCTGGAGAAGTGTATGGTGTTTCCTGAAACATCCAAAAAACTAAGCAACAGAGCCTAGGGCACTTCCACTTATGGTCCTATAGCTTAGGGAAATTAAAATCAAAAAGACACAGCCACCCCAAAGGTTGGGACGGCTCTGTTTACAAGAACCTCGTTTACGGTACAAGTTCAATATCGCAAAAAGCGAAAAATGGATAAAGAAGTTGTGGTACTTACGTACAATGCAATATCACTAAGCAATGAAATCTATGTCATCAGGCCCGTAGCAGGATAATGAGTGGATTCAGGTACGATGATTATAAGTGAAATAAGTCACACAGGGCTTACCTGGTGGCGCAGTGGTTGAGAGTCCGCCTGCCGATGCAGAGGACATGGGTTCGTGCCCCGCTCCGGGAAGATCCCACATGCCGCGGAGCGGCTGGGCCTGTGAGCCATGGCCGCTGAGCCTACGCGTCCGGAGCCTGTGCTCCGCAATGGGAAAAACCACAACAGTGAGAGGCCCACGTACCGCAAAAAAAAAAATAAATAAAAAAATAAAAAAATAAGTCACACAGAAAAAGAAACATCATAAGATATCACTACTATATATTTCCTGAATATATTCAGGAAAAAAGGCATACGCCCAGCATAATGAGTGGATTCAGGTACGATGATTCTAAGTGAAATAAGTCACACAGAAAAAGAAACATCATAAGGTATCACTACTACACGGAATGTAAACTTGGCTACACAGGAACTGAATTACAAAGCAGAACAGGGTCTCAAATGTAGAAAACCAACTTATGCTTGCTTAAGGGGAAAGGTGAGTTGGGGTGCTGCATGAAACCAGAGATTGAAATTAGCACAGATACCGTTCCATAAGCCAAATATGCAATAGACAAGAGCTACTCCTTGCTGAACGAAGTGGACTCAACACCCCATATTAAACGCCTAAGAATATACCTGACTAGAAATAATCTTAAAACCTACGGATTTATATGTCTCCAAAAGTAAATCAAGCGTGTGTACAGCGGCATAAACGCAGCAGTGATAGGATTGGTGAGGTTCGGTGAGCAAATGCAGACCCTTTGAAGTCATATTGCATGGTACCCATTCCATGGGTCTCAACTCTCCAAGTTTAAGGGATTCTTCCTTCAGCTAAAACATGCATGTGGAACCCAGAGTATGATCCACCGTGTGATCAGGAAACGTGTTCAAATGTGTCTCAGTTTTCGTCCCCTGGTACTCGGGTGCAACATTCAAGACGCTTTACTAACACTGTCCCCACTTGGAGAGTCAGTGTCTTTAAACTCCTGTTTGGCCCAGTTTGCAATTTCTGCGGAAACTGTACAGGAATAGGGAGAACCAATGAGAGACTAGCTGGAGGTGTGTGGACGGACAAATTTAACTCTCATTTCCCACCAGGAAGAGGAATTAACCAAAGGCTCAGCATGCCGTGCCGGAACCACACTAGGGCCTGAAGCAATCCTGCAGTGTTGCGGCCAGCTCACAAGAAAGCGAGTTGAAGAAAGGAGCTCAGGGGCACTGTAATTCACAAACATGCAGAGTTATAAATGACAGCTATCGTCCAAAAATATATTGAAGTAAGGCTGCCAAGAGGACTTGAAAGCGGGGCAGAATTGCAGGAAACCGATTTCAGGAGGTAGACGGGAATTGCATGTAAAGTATAGGAAAAGAGGCAGAACGTCCACAATGATGCACTTGGCCAAAAAGGGCGTATGCGTTTTTTCCTGAATATATTCAGGAAAAAACGCATACGCCCTTTTTGGCCAACCAAGCAAGCTTTCAAAGGAAATCTGCACTACAATGAAGTCTCACTGCCCCCCGGTCAAAAGGGCCATCTGAAAAAAGTGTAAAATCCAGAAAGGCAGGACAGGCCATGGAGAACTGGGAGCCTTGTTATGCTGATGGGCGGGATGTAAATTGCCAACAGCCACTCTGGATAAGTGTATGGTGTTTTCTGAAACATCTAAAAAACAAGCAACAGAGCCTAGGGCACTTCCACTTATGGTCCTATAGCTTAGGGAAATTAAAATCAAAAAGACACAGCCACCCCAAAGTTTGGGACGGCTCTGTTTACAAGAATCTTGTTTACGGTACAAGTTCAATATCACAAAAGCGAAAAATGGATAAAGAAGTTGTGGTACTTACGTACAATGCAATATCACTCAGCAATGAAATCTTGTCATCAGGCCCGTCGCAGCATAATGAGTGGATTCAGGTACGATGATTCTAAGTGAAATAAGTCACACAGAAAAAGAAACATCATAAGATATCACTACTACACGGAATATAAACTTGGCTACACAAGAAATGAATTACAAAACAGAACAGGGTCTCAAATGTAGAACACCAACTTATGCTTGCTTAAGGGGAAAGGTGAGTTGGGGTGCTGCATGAAACCAGAGATTGAAATTAGCACAGATATCGTTCCATAAGTCAAATATGCAATAGACAAGAGCTACTCCTTGCTCAACGAAGTGGACTCAACACCCCATATTAAACGCCTAAGAATATACCTGACTAGAAATAATCTTAAAACCTACGCATTTATATGTCTCCGAAAGAGAATCAAGCGTGTGTACGGCGGCATAAACGCAGCAGTGATAGGATTGGTGAGGTTCGGTGAGCAAATGCAGACCCTTTGAAGTCATATTGCATGGTACCCATTCCATGGGTCTCAACTCTCCAGGTTTAAGGGATTCTTCCTTTAGCTAAAACATGCATGTGGAACCCAGAGTATGATCCACCGTGTGATCGGGAAACGTGTTCAAATGTGTCTCAGTTTTCGTCCCCTGGTACTCGGGTGCAACATTCAAGACGCTTTACTAACACTCTCCCCACTTGGAGAGTCAGTGCCTTTAAACTCCTGTTTGGCCCAGTTTGCAATTTCTGTGGAAAATGTACAGGAATAGGGAGAACCAATGAGAGACTAGCTGGAGGTGTGTGGACGGGCAAATTTAACTCTCATTTCCCACCAGGAAGAGGAATTAACCAAAGGCTCAGCATGCCGTGCCGGAACAACACTAGGGCGTGAAGCAATCCTGTGGTGTTGCGGCCAGCTCACAAGAAAGCGAGTTGAAGAAAGGAGCTCAGGGGCACTGTAATTCACAAACATGCAGAGTTATAAATGACAGCTATCGTCCAAAAATATATTGAAGTAAGGCTGCCAAGAGGACTTGAAAGCGGGGCAGAATTGCAGGAAACCGATAACAGGAGGTAGACGGGAATTGCATGTAAAGCATAGGAAAAGAGGCAGAACGTCCACAATGATGCACTTGGCCAAAAAGGGCGTATGCGTTTTTTCTTGAATATATTCAGGAAAAAACGCATACGCCCTTTTTGGCCAACCAAGCAAGCTTGCAAAGGAAATCTGCACTACAATGAAGTCTCACTGCCCCCTGGTCAAAAGGGCCATCTGAAAAAAGTGTAAAATCCAGAAAGGCAGGACAGGCCATGGAGAACTGGGAGCCTTGTTATGCTGGTGGGCGGGATGTAAATTGCCAACAGCCACTCTGGAGAAGTGTATGGTGTTTCCTGAAACATCTAAAAAACAAAGCAACAGAGCCTAGGGCACTTCCACTTATGGTCCTATAGCTTAGGGAAATTAAAATCAAAAAGACACAGCCACCCCAAAGTTTGGGACGGCTCTGTTTACAAGAACCTCATTTACGGTACAAGTTCAATATCACAGAAAGCAAAAAATGGATAAAGAAGTTGTGGTACTTACGTACAATGCAATATCACTCAGCAATGAAATCTATGTCATCAGGCCCGTAGCAGCATAATGAGTGGATGCAGGTATGATGAGTCTAAGTGAAATAAGTCACTCAGAAAAAGAAACATCATAAAATATCACTACTACACGGAATGTAAACTTGGCTACACAGGAACTGAATTACAAAACAGAACAGGGTCTCAAATGTAGAAAACCAACTTATGCTTGCTTAAGGGGAAAGGTGAGTTGGGGTGCTGCATAAATCCAGAGATTGAAATTAGCACAGATACCGTTCCATAAGCCAAATATGTAATAAACAAGAGCTACTCCTTGCTCAACGAAGTGGACTCAACACCCCATATTAAACGCTTAAGAATACACCTGACTAGAAATAATCTTAAAAACTACGGATTTATATGTCTCCAAAAGTGAATCAAGCGTGTGTACAGCGGCATAAACTCAGCAGTGATAGGATTGGTGAGGTTCAGTGAGCAAATGCAGACCCTTTGAAGTCATATTGCATGGTACCCATTCCATGGGTCTCAACTCTCCAAGTTTAAGGGATTCTTCCTTCAGCTAAAACATGCATGTGGAACACAGAGTATGATCCACCGTGTGATCAGGAAACGTGTTCAAATGTGTCTCAGTTTTCGTCCCCTGGTACTCGGATGCAACATTCCAGACGCTTTACTAACACTCTCCCCACTTGGAGAGTCAGTGCCTTTAACCTCCTGTTTGGCCCAGTTTGCAGTTTCTGTGGAAGATGAACAGGAAGATGGAGAACCAAGGAGAGACTAGCTGGAGGTGTCTGGAAGGGCAAATTTAACTCTCATTTCCCACCAGGAAGAGGAATTAACCAAAGGCTCAGCATGCCGTGCCGGAAACAAACTAGGGCCTGAAGCAATCCTGCGGTGTTGCGGCCAGCTCACAAGAAAGCGAGTTGAAGAAAGCTCAGGGGCACTGTAATTCACAAACCTGCAGAGTTATAAATGACAGCTATCTTCCAAAAATATATTGAAGTAAGGCAGCCAAGAGGAGTTGAAAGCGGGGCAGAATTGCAGGAAACCGATTTCAGGAGGTAGACTGGAATTGCATGTAAAGCATAGGAAAAGAGGCAGAACGTCCACAATGATGCACTTGGCCAAAAAGGGCATATGCGTTTTTTCCTGAATATATTCAGGAAAAAACGCATACGCCCTTTTTGACCAACCAAGCAAGCTTGCAAAGGAAATCTGCACTACAATGAAGTCTCACTGCCCCCCCCCGGTCAAAAGGGCCATCTGAAAAAAGTGTAAAATCCAGAAAGGCAGGACAGGCCATGGAGAACTGGGAGCCTTGTTATGCTGATGGGCGGGATGTAAATTGCCAGCAGCCACTCTGGAGAAGTGTATGGTGTTTCCTGAAACATCCAAAAAACAAGGCAACAGAGCCTAGGGCACTTCCACTTACGGTCCTATAGCTTCGGGAAATTAAAATCAAAAAGACACAGCCACCCCAAAGTTAGGGACGGCTCTGTTTACAAGAACCTCGTTTACGGTACAAGTTCAATATCACAGAAAGCGAAAAATGGATACAGAAGTTGTGGTACTTACGTACAATGCAATATCAGTCAGCAATGAAATCTATGTCATCAGGCCCGTAGCAGCATAATGAGTGGATTCAGGTACGATGATTCTAAGTGAAATAAGTCACACAGAAAAAGGAACATCATAAGATATCCCTAATACACGGAATGTAAACTTGGCTACACAGGAACTGAATTACAAAACAGAACAGGGTCTCAAATGTAGAAAACCAACTTATGCTTGCTTAAGGGGAAAGGTGAGTTGGGGTGCTGCATGAAACCAGAGATTGAAATTAGCACAGATACCGTTCCATAAGCCAAATATGTAATAGACAAGAGCTACTCCTTGCTCAACGAAGTGGACTCAACACCCCATATTAAACGCCTAAGAATATACCTGACTAGTAAGAATCTTAAAACCTTTGAATTTATATGTCTCCGAAAGAGAATCAAGCGTCTGTACAGCAGCATAAACGCAGCAGTGATAGGATTGGTGAGGTTCGGTGAGCAAATGCAGACCCTTTGAAGTCATATTGCATGGTACCCATTCCATGGGTCTCAACTCTCCAGGTTTAAGGGATTCTTCCTTCAGCTAAAACATGCATGTGGAACGGAGTGTATGATCCACCGTGTGTTCGGGAAACGTGTTCAAATGTGTCTCAGTTTTCGTCCCCTGGTACTCGGGTGCAACATTCCAGACGCTTTACTCACACTCTCCCCACTTGGAGAGTCAGTGCCTTTAACCTCCTGTTTGGCCCAGTTTGCAATTTCTTCGGAAGATGAACAGGAATAAGGAGAAGCAATGGGAGACTATCTGTAGGTGTCTGGACGGGCAAATTTAACTCTCATTTCCCACCAGGAAGATAAATGAACCAAAGGCTCCGCGTGCCATGCTGGAACTAGATTAGGGCCTGAGGAGATCCTGCGGTGTTGCGGCCAGCTCACAAGAAAGCGAGTTGAAGAAAGGAGCTCAGGGGCACTGTAATTCAGAAACCTGCGGAGTTATAAATGACAGCTATCATCCAAAATTATACTGAAGTAAGGCTGCGAAGAGGACTTGAATGCGGGGCAGAATTGCTGGAAACTGATTTCAGAACGTACACGGGAGTAGCTCTTAAAGCATAGGAAAAGAGACAGAACTTGGAAAATAATGCACTTGGCAAAAAAGGGCATATGTGTTTTATCCAGAGCTCTCATACCTGAGGGGAGGAGATTCCCAGCAGGCTCCAACTGCCACCTGAGGGCTCACATTGCCAAGGCAACGTGAGCATGCCAGGCAGGAGTTACCTCACAGCAGAGGTCCCACCTCACAGAAGGGTGAGAAACCCAGCCAACATCAGACTCTCACCAGAGGGCCCACATCACCAAGGGGATGGGAACCAGGCAGGAGTGTCTTCACATCAGTGGGGCCACATCATCAAAAGCTGAGGTACTCAGCACATGTGTCCTCAAACCAGAGGACCCACATCACCAAGGACCTCGGAGTGAGGCAGGCAGGAGTAGTCTCACAACACTGGGCCCATAGAATAAAAAAGTGAGGAATCCAGCAGTTGGAACCTCCCAGCAGGCGGCCCAGAGCACCGAGGCCATGGGATCCAGGCCACAGTGAACTCACAGAAGAGGGCCCATGTCATGAAACTGAGCAACCCAGCCATTGGGACCTCAGAGCAGGAGGCCCACATCCCCATGGGGATGGAATTCTGGTAGGAGTGTCCTCGCACCACTGAGAACGTATCAGAAAATTTTGGGCGACCAGCAGTTAGGGCCTGACGCCAGAGGACCCTCATCACCAAGGGAAGGAGGCTCCCAGCAGGCTCCAACTGCCACCAGAGGGCTGACGTCGCCAAGGCGATGTGTGCCAACCAGGCACGAATGACCTCACAGCAGAGGGCCCACCTCAGAGAAGTGTGACGAACCCAGTCAGGATCAGACTCGCACCAGAGGGCCCACATCACCAAATGGATTGGAACCAGGCAGGAGTGTCCTCACATGAGTAGGGCCACATCATCTAAAGGTGAGGAACCCAGAACATGTGGCTTCAAACCATAGGACACCCATCACCAAGGGGCTGGGAGTGAGGCAGGCAGGAGGAGCCTCATAACAGAGGGCCCAAAAATAAGAAAGGTGAGGAATCCAGCAGTTGGAACCTCCCAGCAGGCGGCCCAGAGCACAGAGGCTAGAGGATCCAGGCCAGAGTGAACTAACACCAGACAGCCCACATCATGAAACTGTGAGCAACCCAGACATTGGGACCTCAGAGCAGAAGGCCCACATCCCCATGGTGATGGGAACATGACAGGAGTGTCCTGGCATCACTGGGCTCACATCAGAAAACGTGGGGTGCTCAGAAGTTAGGGCCTGACGCTAGAGGGCACTCATCACCGAGAGGAGGAGGCTCCCAGCAGGCTCCAGCTGCCACCAGAGGGCCAACGTCGCCAAGGTGATGTGTGCCAGCCTGGCAGGAGTGACCTCACAGCAGAGGGCCCACCTCACAGAAGGGTGAGGAACACAGCCAGGATCAGACTCTCACCAGAGGGCCCACATCACCAAGGGGATGGGAACCAGGCAGGAGTGTCCCCACACCAGTGGGACAACATCATCGAAAGGTGAGGATCCCAGCACATGTGTCCTCAAACCAGAGGAACCACATCACCAAGGGGTTCGGAATGAGGCTGGCAGGACTGGCCTCACAACACAGGGTCCATAGAATATAAAAGTTGAGGAATCCAGCAGTTGGAACCTCCCAGCAAGTGGCCCAGAGCACCGAGGCTATGGGATCCAGGCCGCAGTGAACTCACAGCAGAGGGCCCACATCATGAACCTGTGAGCAGCCCAGCTGTTGGGACCTCAGAACAGAAGGCCCACATCCCCATTGGGATGGGAACCTGGCAGGAGTGGCTTTGCACCACTTAGCACATATCAGAAAATGTTAGGAGCCCAGCAGTTAGGGCCTGATGCCAGGGGGCCCTCATAACTGAGGGGAGGAGACTCCCAGCAGGTTCCAACTGCCAACAGAGGGCCCACGTCTACAAGGTGGCATGCACCAGCCAGGCAGTAGTGACCTCACAGCAGAGGGCCTATCTCACAGAAGGGTGAGGAACCGAGGCAGGATGAGACTCTCACCAGAGGGCCCACAACACCAAGGGGATGGGAACCAGTCAGGACTGTCCTCCCACCAGTGGGGCCACATCATCGAAAGGTGAGGAACCCAGCACATGTGGCCTCATATCAGAGGACATACATCACAAAGGGGATGGGAGTGAGGCAGGTAGGAGTAGCCTAAAAACAGAGGGCCCAAAGAATAAAAAAAGTGAGGAATCCAGCATTTGGAACCTCCCAGCAGGCGGCCGAGAGCACAGAAGCTATGGGATGCAGGCAGGAGTGAACTAAGAGCAGAGAGCCCACATCATGAAACTGTGAGCAACCCAGGCATTGGGACCTCAGAGCAGAAAGCCCACATCCCCATGGGGATGGGAACCTGACAGGAGTGTCCTGGCATCACTGGGCTCACATCAGAAAACGTGGGGAGCCCAGCAGTTAGAGCCTGATGCTAGAGGGCCGTCATCACCGAGGGCAGGAGGCTCCCAGCAGGTTCCATGTGCCAACAGAGGGCCCACATCGCCAAGGTGATGTGTGCAAGTCAGGCAGGATTGACCTCACAGCAGAGGGCCTACCTCACAGAAGAGTGAGGAACCCAGCCAGGATAAGACTGTCACCAGAAGGCCCACATCACCAAGGGGATGGGAACCAGGCAGGAGTGTCCTCACACCAGTGGGGCCACATCATTGAAAGTTGCCTAACCCAGCACATGTGGCCTCAAACCAGAAGACCCACATCACGAAGGGGTTGCGAGTGAGGCAGGCAGGAGGAGCATCACAACACAGGACCCATAGAATACAAAAGTTGAGGAATCGAGCAGTGGGAAGCTCCCAGCAGGCAGCCAAGACCACAGAGGCTATGGGATCCAGGCCACAGTGAACTAACACCAGAGAGCCCACATCATGAAATTGTGATCAACCCAGCCGTTGGAACCTCAGAGCAGAAGGCCCACATCCCCATGGGGATGGGAACCTAAGAGGAGTGCTTGAGCAACACTGGGCTCACTAAGAAAAGTTGGGGAGCCCAGCAGTTAGGGCCTGACGTCAGAGGGCCCTCATCACAGAGCTGAGGAGGCTCCCAGCAGGGTCCAATTGCCACCAGAGGGCTCATGTCAACAAGGCGAGGTGAGCAACCCAGGCAAGAGTTACCTGATAGTAGAGGGCCCACCTCACAGATGGGTGAGGAACCCAGCCAGGATCAGACTCTCACCAGAGGGCCCACATCACAAAGGGGATGGGACCCAGTCAGGATTATCCTCACACCAGTGGGGCCTCATCATCTTAAGGTGAGGAACCCAGCACATGTGTCCTCAAACCAGAGGACCCACATCACCAAGGGCCTTGGAGTGAGGCAGGCAGGAGTAGCCTCACAACACAGGGCACATAATATAAAAAACGTGAGGATTCCAGCATTTAGACCTTCCAGCAGGCGGCCCAGAACACCGAGGCTATGGGATCCAGGCCACAGTGAACTCACAGCAGAGGGCCCACATCACAAAACTGTGAGCAACCCAGGAGTTGAGACCTCAGCGCAGAAGGCCCACATCCCCATGGGAATGGGAACCTGGCTGGAGTGTCCTCGCACCACTGGGCGCACATCAGAAAATGTGGGGAGCCCACCATTTAGGGCCTGACGCCAGAGGGCCGTCATCACCGAGAGGAGGAGGTGCCCTGCACGCTCCAACTGCCACCAGAGGGCTCACGTCTCCAAGGTGACGTGTGCCAGCCAGGCAGGAGTGACCTCACAGCAGAGGGCCTACCTCACAGAACGTTGAGGAACCCAGCCAGGATTAGACTCTCGCCAGAGGGCCCACCTCACCAAGGGGATGGGAACCAGGCAGGAGTGTCCTCACACGAGTGGGGTCACATCATCGAAAGGTGAGGAACGCAGCACATGTGGCCTCAAGCCATAGGACAGTCATCACCAAGGGGCTGGCAGTGAGGCAGGCAGGAGGAGCCTCACAACAGAGGGCACATAGAATAAAAAAGTTGAGGAATCCAGCAGTTGGAACCTCCCAGCAGGCGGCTCAGAGCACCGATAATAAGGGATCCTTGCCGGAGTGAACTCACAGCAGAGGACCCACATCATGGTACTGTGAGCAAGCCAGCCGTTTTGACCTCAGAGCAGAAGGCCCATATCGCCATGGGGATGGGAACCTGGCAAGAGTCTCCTCACTCACTTGGCGCACATCAGAAAATGTGGGGAGCCCTGCAGTTATGGCCTAAGGCAAGAGGGCCCTCATCACTGAGGGAAGGAGGATCCCAGCACACTCCAACTGCCACCAGAGGGCCCACGTCGCCAAGGTGACGTGTGCCAGACAGGCATGATTGACCTCACAGCAGAGGGCCCACCTCACAGAAGGGTGAGGAACCCAGCCAGGATCAGACACTCACCTGAGGGCCCACATCAGCAAGGGGATGGGAACCAGTCAGGACTGTCTTCCCTCCAGTGGGGTCACATCATCGAAAGGTGCGGAACCCAGCACATGTGGCCTCAAATCAGAGGACACATATCACAAAGGGAACGGGAGTGAGGCAGGCAGGAGTAGCCTAAAAACAGAGGGCCCAAAGAATAAGAAAGGTGAGGAATCCAGCAGTTGGAACCTCCCAGCAGGCGGTCCAGAGCACAGAAGCTATGGGATGCAGGCAGGAGTGAACTAACAGCAGAGAGCCCACATCATGAAACTGTGAGCAACCCAGGCTTTGGGACCTCAGAGCAGAAGGCCCACACCCCAATGGGGATGTGAACCTGGCTGGAGTGTCCTCGCACCACTGGGCACACATCACAAAATGTGGGGAGCCCAGCAGTTAGGGCCTGATGCCAGAGGGCCCTCATCACCGAGGAGAGGAGGCTCCCAGCAGGCTCCAAGTGCCACCAGAGGGCTCATGTCCACAAGGCGAGGTGAGCAAGCCAGGCAGGAGTGACCTCACATCAGACGGCCCACCTCACAGATGGGTGAGGAACCCAGCCAGGATCAGACTCTCAACAGAGGGCCCACATCACCAAGGGGATGTGAACCAGGCAGGAGTCTCCTAAGACCATTGGTCCCACATCATCGAAAGGTGAGGAACCCAGCACATGTGGCCTCAAACCAGACGACACACATCACGAAGGGGCTGGGAGTGAGGCAGGCAGGAGGATCCTCACAACAGAGGGCCCAAAAATTTAAAAAAGTGAGGAATCCAGCAGTTGGAACCTCCCAGCAGGCGGCCAAGAGCACAGAGGCTATGGGATCCAGGCTTCTGTGAACTAACACCAGAGAGCCCACATCATGAAAATGTGAACAACCCAGCCGTTGGGACCTCAGAGCAGAAGGCCCACATCCCCATGGAGATGGGATCCTAAGAGGAGTGCCAAAGCATCACTGGGCTCACTAAGAAAAGTTGGTGAGCCCAGCAGTCAGGGCCTGATGCAAGAGGGCCCTCATCACCGGGGGGAAGAGATTCCCAGCACGCTCCAACTGCCACCACACGGCTGACTTCACCAAGGCAATGTGTGCCAGCCATGCAGGAGTGACCTATCAGCAGAGGGTCTCCCTCACAGGTGGGTGAGGAACAAAGCCAGGAACAGACTCTCACCAGGGGGTCCACATAACCACGTGGATGAGAACCAAGCAGGAGTGTCCTCACACTAGTGGGGCCACATCATCGAAAGGTGAGGAACCCAGCAAAAGTGGCCACAAACCAGAGGACCCACATCACCAAGGGGTTGAGAGTGAGGTAGGTGTCTGGACGGGCATATTTAACACTCATTTCCCACCAGGAAGAGGAATTAACCAAAGGCTCAGCGTGCCCTGCCAGAAGCAGATTAGGGCCTGAAGCAGTCTTGCGGGTTTGCGGCCAGCTCACAAGAAAGCGAGTTGAAGAAAGGAGCTCAGGGGCCCTGTAATTCACAAACCTGCAGAGTTATAAATGACAGATAACGTCCAAAAATATATTGAAGTAAGGCTGCGAAGAGGACTTGAAAGCGGGGCAGAATTGCAGGAAACCGATTTCAGGAGGTAGACTGGATTTGCATTTAAAGCATAGGAAAAGAGGCAGAACATCGACAATGATGCACTTGGCAACAAAGGGCGTATGAGTTTGTTCCTGAATATATTCAGGAACAAACACATACGCCCTTTTTGGCAAACCAAGCAAGCTTGCAATGGAAATCCGAACTACTATGAAGTGTCACTTCCCCCCGGTCTAAAGGGCCATCTGAGAAAAGTGTAAAATCCAGAAAGGCAAGACAGGCCATGGGGAAAAAGGAGCCTTGTTATGCTGATGGGCGGGATGTACATTGCCAACAGCCACTCTGGAGAAGTGTATGGTGTTTCCTGATACATCTGAAAAACAAAGCAACAGAGTCTAGGGCATTTCCACTTATGGTCCTATAGCTTAGGGAAATTAAAATCAAAAAGACACAGCCACCCCAAAATTTACAACGGCTCTGTTTACAGGAGCCTCTTCTACAGTACAAGTTAAATATCCCAGAGAACAAATAATTGATAAAGAAGTTGCGGTACTTATGTACAACAGAATACCACTCAGCAATGAAATCTGTGTCACCAGGCCTGTACCAGCATAATGAGTGGATTGAGGCATGATGATTCTAAGTGAAATAAGTCACACAGAAAAAGAAACATCATAAGGTATCACTAATGCACGGAATGTAAACTTGGCTACACATGAACTGAATTACAAAACAGAACAGGGTCTCAAGTTTAGAAAACCAACTTATGCTTGCTTAAGGGGAAAGGTGAGTTGGGGTGCTGCATAAAACCAGAGTTTGAAATTAGCACAGATACCGTTCCATAAGCCAAATACGTAATAGACAAGACCTACCCCTTGCTCAACGAAATGGACTCAACAATGAGGTATCACCTCACACCTGTTAGAATGGGCATCATCTGAAAATCTACAAACAACAAATGCTGGAAAGGGTGTGGAGAAAAGGAAGCCTCTTCCACTATTGTTGGGAATATAAATTGATACAGTCACTATGGAGAACAATATGGAGTTTCTTAAGACACTAATAATAGAATTACCATATGATACAGCAATCCCAGGACTGGACATATACCCAGACAAAACCATAAATCAAAAAGAGACATTCACCGCAATGTTCATTGCATCACTATTTACAATATCGAGGTAATGGAAGCAACCTAAATGCCCACAGACAGACGAATGCATAAAGATGTGGTACATATATAAAATGGAATATTACTAAGCCATGAAAGGAATGAAATTGGGTCATTTGTAGAGACGTCGATGGATCTAGAGACTGTCATACAGAGTGAAGTAAGTCAGAAAGAGAAAAACAAATCTTGTATATTCATGCATATATGTGGAACCTAGAAAAACTGTACAGATTAACCGTTTTGCAAGGCATAAATAGAGCAACAGATGTAGACAACAATCGTATGGACAACAAGGGGGGAAAGCTCTTGGAGGGGTGGTGGTGGGAGGAGTTGAGAGATTGGGATTGGCATGTAAACATTTATATGTATAAAATAGATAACCAATGAGAACCTGCTGTATAAAAATATAAAATAAAATTCAAAATTAAAAAGAAATAAAATTTAAAAAATAAAACAGAAAAAACAATTATTCCCTTCACATACATGTATTTATATGAATAAATTATTTCCATGCTTATATCTGTAAATACAAAAAAGAGGAATAAAATCTACCTTGAACCAAAAACGAAAAAGAGAAAAAAAAAACAGAACCCACCAGTTACTCAGAGGAAAACCGTATCAGGGCACTTGCTCCAGTTGTAAACAATTCTGAAGTTGGTCAGTGGTGGGGAATCGTCTCCCATTCAGCCAGCAGCCCCCACACAACAAGCGTCCTCATTGCAAAGCTGGGGCACCGTGCCGAGGCATCTGTGAGTAAACGTGAGCTGAGCCCCAGGCCAGTTGCTGCTGAACTGTTCCCGCCCTTCCCAGGTAAAACACCTGAATATATACAAGGACTTGAAAGCCTAGAGGAAGGGCCATGGAGCCACACGAGTGACAGCATGCCAGCTGACTTGGTGCCTGCAGGCCAGCCAGGATGGTCCTGGCCCTGGGTGCTCTTCTGGAAGATTTCCATTTCCCTGCCTGAGATACCCGTCCTGTCCCTGCCCCCACTGCTTTTTTCCTTCCTCACCTCTGCCCAGGGAGAAATTCCAGCAGCAGGTATGGGTGACACATCCTCTTCTTTAGCAGGTGGCAGCCTGGCAACTGCTGCAGAAAGTCCAGCAGAGCCCCACTCACACTGGGCCACCCACAAAGCCGTGGCCTCTCACTCCCTCCCACCAGCCCAGCCCCGAGACTGCTGACAGGGCAGAGAAAATGGCGTCAGGCACAGCTGCAGGGGCTTTTGCTGCCTGGAGTGGTATTTATATTGATCTCAACCCAGGCACACCTGGGGAGGGCTGGCCGGCATGGTAAGGTTGCCCAGGTCAGCCAATCATCACCCCTCAGGGGCTCACAGTTGCAGAAAATGGAACTTGCTGAACCGGCCAGGTCCAAGGAACAGGTGTGGGCTCCTGAGAGTCAGGATAGACAAGGGGCTGCAGCTTTGGCTTGTTTTCTAATCATTTTATCTGGCCCATGAGTGGGAGACAACTTCAAGAAAACCCTCTCCTAATGAGAGGAACCCAGGAGTCAGGGAGAGGAGGGGTGGGTGGTGGTTGGAGACAGAGGCCTGGTGCCCTGGGTGCAGTGGAAGTCTCTGGAAGACCAGGTGGAGGGAGGCCACACAGAGTGATGCCCAGGGTCACAGACCTGTCGGAGCTGCTGTTTGTTAGTTCAAGTCCTGCTCTGAGGTGCTCTGTGTCAGCTCTGAGCGACAGGTGAGCTGGGGGTGCTCTTCAATGAGGGCTATGTGCACGGTTCCTGTGTGCCCAGCCCTGCCACGGTACCTGCAAGGGTAGCTCTGTATCCTGGGAGGGGCCTGACCATGAGAGCCCCGTGGGCTGGGTTGGGGGTGGGGTACCTGCCCAGGAGAGCTCCATATCCTGGGATTGGCCTGACCACGAGAGCCCCATGGGCTGCTGGGGACCTGGTAAAGGATGTCAGGACAGTCAGTGAAGCCACCGAGGATATACCTCCAGTTGCTCCTGATTCCTACACCCTGCTGGTCATTCTACCAACCACCAGGACATGGTATTCTGTATTAGTCTTCAATGATGCCTTCTTTTGTATTCCATTAGTCCCAGAGTCACAAGAAATTTTGGCTTGTGAGTGGCAGGACTCAACATACAACTAAAACAATACTTCCGGGCCGTCTTGCCCCAAGGGTTCAAAAATTCCCACACCATCTTTGGGGAAAGCTTAGCTAAAGACCGAAAAGTTCTACCTCTGGAAAAGGAAACCCTCCTTCAATATGCAGACGACATTCTGATCGCCAGCCCTACTAAGGAGGCCTCTGAACTACCAAGCCAATAAAGGATAGAAGTTGTCCAAGAAAAAGCTCAAATATCACAGACTGCAGTGACCTGCCTGGGCTTCATTCTCACACAAGGTCAGAGAAGCCCATCCCAGGAAAGGGAAGAAACCATTTGCAGCCTTACCCCTTTCTAAAACTAGAAGACAGCTTAGGGGTTCCTGGGGAGGCCAGGGTTTGCTGCTTCTGGATCCCTAACTACAGTCTACTAGCTGGGCCTCTATATTAAACACTGAAAGGAAAATATGATGATCCTTTTGAACAGAATCCAGAAGTGGCCTTTCAAGAATGGAAAGAGCAGTCAATTCAGACCCTTGCCCTGGAACTCCCTAATTGAGCTAAACCCTTTGACCTTTCCATTCCCGGTGAAAGGTGAATCGCCATTGGAGAATTAGTGCAAAAACTGGGACCACTTGAAATGGAACAACGCAAGAATGCCATCCAGGTAGGATAAACTACAGTCACCAAGGGGCTTGGCCCACTGCCACATCTGGCCAAGATACTGGCGGTATCTAAAAACCTGGAAATCAGCAGCCCAAAAGGCCACCTCCCTCCTAAGGGAAAAGGACCCCACGTGGTGATCCTAATCACCAACCATGCCCTGAAGTTGCAGGGTTCGCTCCGTGGGCACACCGACCTCGAGTGAGGAGGCCCTCCAACTCCAACATCCAGAGAGATAACCGGGGGCAACAGGGCACCATGACGACTCGTGTGAACATCACTTGACCTGGAGTTTCTCTCATAAAACAACAATAGTGTGTCCCGAAGGAGTAGACTACTGCTTGCAGGACTTCCTGCACCCGGAGGGGAGCTAATAATCTTGGCGGGGGAACCGTATATCACACTGTCACCATAGAAAAGCCTACAGACACCGTGATGATGGTGGCCAATAAGACCGGCTGGACTCCTGTTTACTTCAAAAGGCTGTTGACTCAGTGGCCATCATGGTCCTTGATCACCACTGACCCTGGACTGTCTGGGAGTTGAGCGGGCAGGGCTCTGACACCTGGTGCTGTTTTTACGTTAATTCAGGGGCCTAATTGAAGAAAGAGCAGACTACTGGTCAGAGCATCTAGGCTGGCAGAAACGGTCAGCCTAAGGTGGCCGAACAAATGTGGGGTGGGGTGAAACCGGCCCCCACAGCGTCTCTGCACATCTCTTTCCTGGACCCTTAAAGGTCATTAGAATCTATAACACTTCCAATGCTGGTGCTCAGGCGGACGAGCAGGGAGACAGGGGTCCTGGGGCCAATCAACGTCACCTGGAGGCTGCTGGGGAGAAGTTCTGACCCTCGTCCCCTGGTATGAGGGCTCCCAACTCAGCACTCAGCAGTTACAGAAGAAGGGTCTGCACCCTCAGCACTCCAAGAATGAGGAACGGGACAAAAGGCAGAGGAGGGGTTTGTCCCCAGCAAAGCCCATTAAAAATCCCTGGGAGATAAAAATAGAATGTGGGCAATAAAGTCAAGTCTGACCTTTTTTATCCTTTGTGCTTTGTCTAATTTCACGTGCTCCTAGGGTCCCGCATGCAGAGGTTCCACACCCGGCACTTCAGACCAGATTTCCTGGTGCAGAATGGCTGGGTCGACACCTCAGCTCCTGGGGCCCAGTGCAGACTCCGAGATATAGAGCCTGAGCTGCAGCCAACCCGGCCCTTGAGAGCTCCGCCCCCTCCCTCTCACTGACCCTGACAGGATCTCTACACAGCAGCCCAGCCCACAGCCCACGGGGTAGTGCATGCTCTCACCTCTCCATTCTCTGATGAAAATATAAAGTTTCCTTTGCTTGGGAACCAAACTCAGTCTCGATCTGTTGGCCCCAATGACACTGGGCAGGGGGACCCTTGTTGGGGTCCACTCTGGAGGATCAGTAACAGAAATTGAGACTATTGTAACTTCAATGAACAGATGTGTGAGCCAAACTGTAGTTAACATAGAACAGTTTATAAGGCTCGGGTAAAATAAGATGTTTCTAACACTTCCATTTGATATTTCCATCACTTTATTATAAGCAAGTTCAGTGAAAAGGTTTGTCTTATTTGTCAGGTCAATATTAGAGAAATGAAGTGATTTCTTTCCAAGGATGTACATCTAATAATCTTGGTTAAAGCTTCAATCTTGTTTTAAATGCTTTTCCATTGAAAATGATACCTCTCTTTCAGCTCCCCCATTTCTGAGAAGTATAAAATCTTATAATTTATTATTACCAAAGGGGAAAGGTGGGAGGAGGGATAAATTAACAGTTTGGAATTAACACATACACACTGCTATGTATAAAATAGATCATCAACAAGGAACTACTGTATAGCACAGGGAACTACACTCAATATTGTGCAATAACCTATAAGGGGAAATAATCGGAAAAAGAATAGATATTTTTATTGACATCATCTATCAATGACAGTTAAAGTGTAACCTAAGGGAAGCCGGTGGTGAGTGCTTCTGACCCTGAAGACTTCAGTCATCTAAAGTTTGGACTCTGCCTACTTCCCAAGGCCCTTAATGAACATATGTGTAGCCGTAGCTTAAAAAACTCCCCAGTTTGGGTTTCGGGGAGACACTGATTTTGAAAAAGCCCTGGTGTTCTCCTTACATGAATGGGACTCTTCCTACTGCTAAAACATGTCTGTCACACCCAGAGGATGGTATACCGTCTGATCGGGAAGAGTTTGGAAAAGGCATCTCATCTCCTCATCTCCTGGTGCTCGGGTTCACCCCTCCAGCGTCTTTACTAACAGTCTCCCCACTTGGAGATGTCAACACTGTCAACATCCTGTTGCGTACAGTTTGGAATTTGTCCAGAGGATGAAGCGGAAGGATGAGGAACAATGAGAGACAAGTCCTAGGTGTTCAGACAGGCACATGTCACTCTAATTTCCAATCAGGAAGATGAATTGACCAAAGGCTAGGGTTGCCCATGGAAACAGTATAGGGCTTGAGGAAATCCCACTGCTTTGTGGCCAGTTCCCATAAACACAAGTTGAACAATGGAACTCAGGGGCAGTAAAATTCACGAAACTGCAGAGTTGAAAATATCTATCACTGAAAAATGTCTTGAGGAAAGTCAAAGAAAAGGATTGGCAAGCAAGGGAGAATGGCAGGAAAGGGATTTGAGGAGGTAGAAAGGATTCGCCATTAAGCACAAGAAAAGGGGCTGAACATTTCCGACATTGCAGTTGGCCAAAAAGGCTGTATGCGTTTTTTTCTGTATATATTCAAGAAAAGGGCATACACTTTTTTAGCCAACCAAACAGGTGGGCACTGGAAATCAATACTACAAAAGATATCACTTCGCATCAGTCAGAAGAGCCATCCTCATAAAGTGTAAACGCCAGAAATGCAGGACAGGGCAAGGAGAAGAGGGAGCCCTGTGAGGCTTATAGTGGAAATGTATATTGCCAACGGCCATTCTGGAGAAGTGTATTGTGTTTACTAAAGCATCTAAAAAATGAGCTACAGAGCATAGGGCACTTGCACTCATGGGCGTATATCTTGGGAAAAACAAAAATCGAGAGGACACAGGCACCCCAATGTTTACTGCCTCTCTGTTTAAAAGATCCTCGACTAGGATATAACTTAAATGTCTCTGGAGGGAAAAAATGGATAGAGATGTGGTACTTATGTAGAGTGGAATATTACTCAGCCTGGAAATCAATGAAATATGGCCAGTTGTAACAACTCCGGAGGAGTTACGTATGATCATTCTAAGTGACATAATTCAAAAAGAAAAAGACACATATCATAAGATATCACTTAAAGGTGGAATCCAAAATGGCTACACATGAAATAAATTACAAAACAAAAACATAGTCAAATATGTAGAAAACACGCGTAAGGCTGCTAAACGGGAAAGGTGGGGAGGGGTGAGGCATCATCCAGGAGGTTGAAATTAGCAAAGATACCATTCCAAATACCAAACTGATAATCAACAAGGCCTACACGGTAGCTAAAAGAACTGCACTCAGCACACTCAAGTCACCGGAAAAGAATATCTATGACTGGTAAGAATCTGAAAAAGAATTTATTGATGTCTCTCTGTACGTGAATCAAGTGGATGTACAGCAGCAAGAAACAGAGCTTTGAAAATCAGCTGTAACCAATATAGTAATAAATTGAAAAAAATAAACGACAGAGAGACAGAGAAAACCTCTTACAACTTTTCCTCAGGGACGGTGATGCAACATGGATTGAACACATCTAGACCCACAGCAGGATGAGACATAAGGCTGGAAACTGTTCGCGCTAAGAGAAATGTGAGGTTGGGTGAGGAAATGCACACCCTTTAAAGTAATACTACCTGGTACCCATTCAATGGGTCCCAAATCTGCAGGTTCAAGGAATCTTCCTACAGCTAAAACATGCATGGAAAACCCAGAGGACTGTACACCATGTGATCGGGAGATGTGTCTAAAATGCACCTCATTTATCCTCTCCTGGTGCTCCTGTTCATCATTCCAGCCACGTTACTTAGAATCTCCCCACTTAGAGAATCAGCACATTTAAACTTCTGTTTCACACATTTTGCAAATTGTGAGGAGGATGAACGGGAAGAGGGGGAAACAATGAGAGAATAGTTGTAGGGGTTTGGACGGGCACATGTCACTCTAATTTCCCATTAAGAATAAGAATTAAAAAAAGGCTCAGCCCGCCTCGCCGGAGCCAAAATAGGGCCTGAAGCAATCCTGCGGTTTTGAGGCCAGCTCACAAAAGAGCAACTTAAAAAATGGAGCTCAGGGTCACTGCAATTCACAAACCTGCAGAGTTATAAATGAAAACTAACGTCCAAAAATATGTTGAGGTAAGGCAAAGAAGAGGATCTGAATGCAAGACAGAATTGCAAGAAACAGATTTCAAGAGATAGATTGGACTCGCCTTTAAAGCACATGAAAAGCGGCAGAATTTCGACAATGATGCAGTTGGCCCAAAAGGGAGTATGCGTTATTTCCTGAATATATCCAGGAAAAAACGCATATGCACTTTATGGGCAACCAAGCAAGCAAGCAATGCAAATGTGCACAACAAAGAAGTCTCATTTCCCACCGGTCAAAAGGGCCATCCGAAAAAATTGTAAACACCAGAAATGCAGGACAGGCCATGGAGAACAGGGAGCCTTTATACGCTGATGGACAGTGTGTGAACTGCCGAGAGCCACTCTGGAGAAGTGTATGGTGGTTCCTAAATCATCTAAAAAACAGAGCGACAGAGCATAGGGCACTTCCAATCACGGGAGTATATCTAGGGAAGTCTAAAAATCAACAAGACACAAGCACACCACAGTTTAGGGCTACTCTGTTTACAAGAACCTCAACTTCAGTACACCTTAAATATCCCAGGAAAGAGAACAATAGATAAAGAAAATGTGGTACTTATGTACAATGGAATATCTCTTCACCATGAAATCAATGTAATAAGGCTAGTAGAAGGATAAAGAGTGGATTGAGGTCCGATAATACTACTTGAAATAAGTCAAACAGAAAAAGAAACATATCATAAGATATCACTTATAGAGGGAGGATAAATATGGCTGCACAAAAAATGAATTACAAAACAGAACAGTGTCTCACATTTAGAAAACACACTTATGTCAGCTTAAGGGGAAAGGAGAGGTGGGGTGATGCATAAAACCAGAGTTTGAAATTAGCACAGATACCGTTCAATAAACCAAATAGGTATCAGACAAGATCTACACCTCGCTCAATGAACTGGCCTCAACACACCCTATACACCGCAGAGAAATATATCTGAGTAATAAGAATCTTAAAACCCATGTATTGATATATCTCCATAAGGGAATCAAGTGTGCGCAGAGCGGCACAAACACAGCAGTGAAAATGAGCTAAACCCCATTATAGAAATAAATTTTAAAACCAAAACGCAGAAACAATGAAAGAGAGAAAAATTCTTACAAAATTCGCTCAGGGGCTGTGATGCAACCTGGAATGACCACATATAAACCCACAGCTGGATAAGACATAAGGCTGGACACTTGGGGCTGAAAGGATTGGAGAGCTTTGGTGAGCAACTGCCGAAAGTTTAATGCAATACTTCATGCTACTTATTCCAAGGGTCCCAACACTCCAAGTTGAAGGGAATCTTCCTACAGCTAAACCATGCATGGGAAATCCAGCGGATGGTATACCATATGATCGGGAAAGGTTTCTAAAATGCACCTCATTTTCCTCTCCTGGGGCTCCGGATCAACATTCCAGCCACTTTACTAACAACATCTCCACATGGAGAGTCAATGCCTTTAAGTTCCGGTATCGCACAGTCTGCAGTTAGTGCGGAGGATGAATGGGAATAGGGGGAACCAGTGAGAAAATAGCTGTAGCGGTTTCAATGGGCACATGTCACTCTAATTTCACATCAGGAAGAAGAATTAACCAAAGGCAGAGCAAGGCGCCCCAGAAGAAGAATAGGGCCTGAAGAAATCCTGTGGATATGAGGCAAGATCACAAAAATAAGAGCTGAAAAATGAAGCTAAGGGCCACTGCAATTCAAAAACCTGCAGAGTTATAAAGGCCAACTATTCTCCAAAAGTATATTGAGGTAAGGCTATGAAGAGGCACTGAGAGCAAGGCAGAACTGCAGGAAACCGATTTCAGGAGGTAGACAGGAATTGTACTGAAAACATATGAAAACACTCAGAACGTCGACAATGATGCACTTGGCCAAAAAGGGCGTATGCGTTTTTTCCTGAATATATTCAGGAAGAAACGCATACGCCCTTTCTGGCCAACCAAGCAAGCTCTCAAAGGAAATCTGCACTACAATGAAGTCTCACTTCACCCCGGTCAAAGGGCCATCTGAAAAAAGTGTAAAATCCAGAAAGGCAGGACAGGCCATGGAGAACTGGGAGCCTTGTTATGCTGATGGGCGGGATGTAAATTGCCAGCAGCCACTCTGGAGAAGTGTATGGTGTTTCCTGAAACATCTAAAAAACAAAGCAACAGAGCCTAGGGCACTTCCACTTATGGTCCTATAGCTTATGGAAATTAAAATCAAAAAGACACAGCCACCCCAAAGTTTGGGACGGCTCTGTTTACAAGAACCTCGTTTACGGTACAAGTTCAATATCAGAGAAAGCGAAAAATGGATAAAGAAGTTGTGGTACTTACGTACAATGCAATATCACTCAGCAATGAGATCTATGTCATCAGGCCCGTAGCAGCATAATGAGTGGATTCAGGTACGATGATTCTAAGTGAAATAAGTCACACAGAAAAAGAAACACCATAAGATATCACTACTACACGGAAGGTAAACTTGGCTACACAGGAACTGAATTACAAAACAGAACAGGGTCTCAAATGTAGAAAACCAACTTATGCTTGCTTAAGAGGAAAGGTGAGTTGGGGTGCTGCATGAAACCAGAGATTGAAATTAGCACAGATACCGTTCCATAAGCCAAATATGTAATAGACAAGAGCTACTCCTTGCTCAACGAAGTGGACTCAACACCCCATATTAAACGCCTAAGAATATAACTGACTAGTAAGAATCTTAAAACCTATGGATTTATATGTCTCCGAAAGAGAATCAAGCGTGTGTACAGCGGCATAAACGCAGCAGTGATAGGATTGGTGAGGTTCGGTGAGCAAATGCAGACCCTTTGAAGTCATACTGCATGGTACCCATTCCATGGGTCTCAACTCTCCAGGTTTAAGGGATTCTTCCTTCAGCTAAAACATGCATGTGGAACACAGATTATGATCCACCGTGTGATTGGGAAACGTGTTCAAATGTGTCTCAGTTTTCGTCCCCTGGTACTCGGGTGCAACACTCCAGACGCTTTACTAACACTCTCCCCACTTGGAGAGTCAGTGCCTTTAAACTCCTGTATGGCCCAGTTTGCAATTTCTGCGGAAAATGTACAGGAATAGGGAGAACCAATGATAAACTAGCTGGAGGTGTCTGGACGGGCAAATTTAACTCTCATTTCCCACCAGAAAGAGGAATTAACCAAAGGCTCAGCATGCCGTGCCGGAACCACACTAGGGCCTGAAGCAATCCTGCGGTGTTGTGGCCAGCTCACAAGAAAGCGAGTTGAAGAAAGGAGCTCAGGGGCACTGTAATTCACAAACCTGCAGAGTTATAAATGACAGCTATCGTCCAAAAATATATTGAAGTAAGGCTGCCAAGAGGACTTGAAAGTGGGGCAGAATTGCAGGAAACCGATTTCAGGAGGTAGACGGGAATTGCATGTAAAGCATAGGAAAAGAGGCAGAACGTCCACAATGATGCACTTGGCCAAAAAGGGCGTATGCGTTTTTTCCTGAATATATTCAGGAAAAAACGCATACGCCCTTTTTGGCCAACCAAGCAAGCTTGCAAAGGAAATCTGCACTACAATGAAGTCTCGCTGCCCCCCGGTCAAAAGGGCCATATGAAAAAAGTGTAAAATCCAGAAAGGCAGGACAGGCCATGAAGAACTGGGAGCCTTCTTCTGCTGATGGGCGGGATGTAAATTGCCAACAGCCACTCTGGAGAAGTGTATGGTGTTTCCTGTAACATCTAAAAAACTAAGCAACAGAGCCTAGGGCACTTCCACTTATGGTCCTATAGCTTAGGGCAATTAAAATCAAAGAGACACAGCCACCCCACAGTTTGGGACGGCTCTGTTTACAAGAATCTTGTTTACGGTACAACTTCAATATCACAAAAGCGAAAAATGGATAAAGAAGTTGTGGTACTTACGTACAATGCAATATCACTCAGCAATGAAATCTATGTCATCAGGCCCATAGCAGCATAATGAGTGGATTCAGGTACGATGATTCTAAGTGAAATAAGTCACACAGAAAAAGAAACATCATAAGATATCACTACTACACGGAATGTAAACTTGGTTACACAGGATCTGAATTACAAAACAGAACAGGGTCTCAAATGTAGAAAACCAACTTATGCTTGCTTAAGGGGAAAGGTGAGTTGGGGTGCTGCATGAAACCACAGATTGAAATTAGCACAGATACCATTCCATAAGCCAAATATGTAATAGACAAGAGCTACTCCTTGCTCAACGAAGTGTACTCAACACCCCATATTAAACGCCTAACAATATACCTGACTAGAAATAATCTAAAAACCTACCGATTTATATGTCTCCGAAAGAGAATCAAGCGTGTGTACAGCGACATAAACGCAGCGGTGATAGGATTGGTGAGGTTCGGTGAGCAAATGCAGACCCTATGAAGTCATATTGCATGGTACCCATTCCATGGGTCTCAACTCTCCAGGTTTAAGGGATTCTTCCTTCAGCTAAAACATGCATGTGGAACCCAGAGTATGATCCAGCGTGTGATCGGGAAACGTGTTCAAATGTGTCTCGTTTTCGTCCCCTGGTACTCGAGTGCAACATTCCAGATGCTTTACTAACACTCTCCCCACTTGGAGAGTCAGTGCCTTTAACCTCCTGTTTGGCCCAGTTTGCAGTTTCTGTGGAAAATGAACAGGAATAGGGAGAACGAAAGAGAGACTAGCTGGAGGTGTCTGGACGGGCAAATTTAACTCTCATTTCCCACCAGGAAGAGGAATTAACCAAAGGCTCAGCGTGCCGTGCCGGAACCACACTAGGGCCTGAAGCAATCCTGCGGTGTTGCGGCCAGCTCACAAGAAAGCGAGTTGAAGAAAGGAGCTCAGGGGCACTGTAATTCACAAACCTGCAGAGTTATAAATGACAGCTATCGTCCAAAAATATATTGAAGTAAGGCTGCCAAGAGGACTTGAAAGCGGGGCAGAATTGCAGGAAACCGATTTCAGGAGGTAGACGGGAATTGCATGTAAAGCATAGGAAAAGAGGCAGAACGTCCACAATGATGCACTTGGCCAAAAAGGGCGTATGCGTTTTTTCCTGAATATATTCAGGAAAAAACGCATACGCCCTTTTTGGCCAACCAAGCAAGCTTGCAAAGGATATCTGCACTACAATGAAGTCTCACTGCCCCCCGGTCAAAAGGGCCATCTGAAAAAAGTGTAAAATCCAGAAAGGCAGGACAGGCCATGGAGAACTGGGAGCCTTGTTATGCTGGTAGGCGGGATGTAAATTGCCAACAGCCACTCTGGAGAAGTGTATGGTGTTTCCTGAAACATCTAAAAAACAAAGCAACAGAGCCTAGGGCACTTCCACTTATGGTCCTATAGCTTAGGGAAATTAAAATCAAAAAGACACGGTCACCCCAAAGTTTGGGACGGCTCTGTTTACAGAACCTCGTTTACAGTACAAGTTCAATATCACAGAAAGCAAAAAATGGATAAAGAAGTTGTGGTACTTACGTACAATGCAATATCACTCAGCAATGAAATCTATGTCATCAGGCCCGTAGCAGCATAATGAGTGGATGCAGGTATGATGAGTCTAAGTGAAATAAGTCACACAGAAAAAGAAACATCATAAGATATCACTACTACACGGAATGTAAACTTGGCTACACAGGAACTGAATTACAAAACAGAACAGGGTCTCAAATGTAGAAAACCAACTTATGCTTGCTTAAGAGGAAAGGTGAGTTGGGGTGCTGCATGAAACCAGAGATTGAAATTAGCACAGATACCGTTCCATAAGCCAAATATGTAATAGACAAGAGCTACTCCTTGCTCAACGAAGTGGACTCAACACCCCATATTAAACGCCTAAGAATATAACTGACTAGTAAGAATCTTAAAACCTATGGATTTATATGTCTCCAAAAGAGAATCAAGCGTGTGTACAGCGGCATAAACGCAGCAGTGATAGGATTGGTGAGGTTCGGTGAGCAAATGCAGACCCTTTGAAGTCATACTGCATGGTACCCATTCCATGGGTCTCAACTCTCCAGGTTTAAGGGATTCTTCCTTCAGCTAAAACATGCATGTGGAACACAGATTATGATCCACCGTGTGATTGGGAAACGTGTTCAAATGTGTCTCAGTTTTCGTCCCCTGGTACTCGGGTGCAACACTCCAGACGCTTTACTAACACTCTCCCCACTTGGAGAGTCAGTGCCTTTAAACTCCTGTATGGCCCAGTTTGCAATTTCTGCGGAAAATGTACAGGAATAGGGAGAACCAATGATAAACTAGCTGGAGGTGTCTGGACGGGCAAATTTAACTCTCATTTCCCACCAGAAAGAGGAATTAACCAAAGGCTCAGCATGCCGTGCCGGAACCACACTAGGGCCTGAAGCAATCCTGCGGTGTTGCGGCCAGCTCACAAGAAAGCGAGTTGAAGAAAGGAGCTCAGGGGCACTGTAATTCACAAACCTGCAGAGTTATAAATGACAGCTATCGTCCAAAAATATATTGAAGTAAGGCTGCCAAGAGGACTTGAAAGTGGGGCAGAATTGCAGGAAACCGATTTCAGGAGGTAGACGGGAATTGCATGTAAAGCATAGGAAAAGAGGCAGAACGTCCACAATGATGCACTTGGTCAAAAAGGGCGTATGCGTTTTTTCCTGAATATATTCAGGAAAAAACGCATACGCCCTTTTTGGCCAACCAAGCAAGCTTGCAAAGGAAATCTGCACTACAATGAAGTCTCGCTGCCCCCCGGTCAAAAGGGCCATATGAAAAAAGTGTAAAATCCAGAAAGGCAGGACAGGCCATGAAGAACTGGGAGCCTTCTTATGCTGATGGGCGGGATGTAAATTGCCAACAGCCACTCTGGAGAAGTGTATGGTGTTTCCTGTAACATCTAAAAAACTAAGCAACAGAGCCTAGGGCACTTCCACTTATGGTCCTATAGCTTAGGGCAATTAAAATCAAAGAGACACAGCCACCCCACAGTTTGGGACGGCTCTGTTTACAAGAATCTTGTTTACGGTACAACTTCAATATCACAAAAGCGAAAAATGGATAAAGAAGTTGTGGTACTTACGTACAATGCAATATCACTCAGCAATGAAATCTATGTCATCAGGCCCGTAGCAGCATAATGAGTGGATTCAGGTACGATGATTCTAAGTGAAATAAGTCACACAGAAAAAGAAACATCATAAGATATCACTACTACACGGAATGTAAACTTGGCTACACAGGATCTGAATTACAAAACAGAACAGGGTCTCAAATGTAGAAAACCAACTTATGCTTGCTTAAGGGGAAAGGTGAGTTGGGGTGCTGCATAAAACCAGAGATTGAAATTAGCACAGATACCGTTCCATAAGCCAAATATGTAATAGACAAGAGCTACTCCTTGCTCAACGAAGTGGACTCAACACCCCATATTAAACGCTTAAAAATACCCCGGACTAGAAATAATCTTATAAACTACGGATTTATATGTCTCCGAAAGAGAATCAAGCGTGTGTACAGCGGCATAAACGCAGCAGTGATAAGATTGGTGAGGTTCAGTGAGCAAATGCAGACCCTTTGAAGTCATATTGCATGGTACCCATTCCATGGGTCTCAACTCTCCAAGTTTAAGGGATTCTTCCTTCAGCTAAAACATGCATGTGGAACACAGAGTATGATCCACCGTGTGATCAGGAAACGTGTTCAAATGTGTCTAAGTTTTCGTCCACTGGTACTCGGGTGCAACACTCCAGACCCTTTACTAACACTCTCCCCACTTGGAGAGTCAGTGCCTTTAACCTCCTGTATGGCCCAGTTTGTAATTTCTGTGGAAAATGTACAGCAATAGGGAGAACCAATGAGAAACTAGCTGGAGGTGTCTGGACGGGCAAATTTAACTCTCATTTCCCACCAGAAAGAGGAATTAACCAAAGGCTCAGCATGCCGTGCCGGAACCACACTAGGGCCTGAAGCAATCCTGCGGTGTTGCGGCCAGCTCACAAGAAAGCGAGTTGAAGAAAGGAGCTCAGGGGCACTGTAATTCACAAACCTGCAGAGTTATAAATGACAGCTATCGTCCAAAAATATATTGAAGTAAGGCTGCCAAGAGGACTTGAAAGCGGGGCAGAATTGCAGGAAACCGATTTCAGGAGGTAGACGGGAATTGCATGTAAAGCATAGGAAAAGAGGCAGAACGTCCACAATGATGCACTTGGCCAAAAAGGGCGTATGCGTTTTTTCCTGAATATATACAGGAAAAAACGCATACGCCCGTTTTGGCCAACCAAGCAAGTTTGCAAAGGAAATCTGCACTACAATGAAGTCTCACTGCCCCCCCGGTCAAAAGGGCTATCTGAAAAAAGTGTAAAATCCAGAAAGGCAGGACAGGCCATGGAGAACTGGGAACCTTGTTATGCTGATGGGCGGGATGTAAATTGCCAACAGCCACTCTGGAGAAGTGTATTGTGTTTCCTGAAACATCTAAAAAACAAAGCAACAGAGCCTACGGCACTTCCACTTATGGTCCTATAGCTTAGGGAAATTAAAATCAAAAAGACACAGCCACCCCAAAGTTTGGGCCGGCTCTGTTTACAAGAACCTCGTTTACGGTACAAGTTCAATATCACAGAAAGCGAAAAATGGATAAGGAAGTTGTGGGAATTACGTACAATGCAATATCACTCAGCAATGAAATCTATGTCATCAGGCCCGTAGCAGCATAATGAGTGGATTCAGGTACGATGATTGTAAGTGAAATCAGTCACACAGAAAAAGAAACATCATAAGGTATCACTACTACACGGAATGTAAACTTGGCTACACAGGAACTGAATTACAAAACAGAACAGGGTCTCAAATGTAGAAAACCAACTTATGCTTGCTTAAGGGGAAAGGTGAGTTGGGGTGCGGCATAAAACCAGAGATTGAAATTAGCACAGATACCGTTCCATAAGCCAAATATGTAATAGACAAGAGCTACTCCTTGCTCAACGAAGTGGACTCAACACCCCATATTAAACGCCTAACAATATACCTGACTAGTAAGAATCTTAAAACCTATGGATTTATATGTCTCCGAAAGAGAATCTAGCGTGTGTACAGTGGCATAAACGCAGCAGTGATAGGATTGGTGAGGTTCGGTGAGCAAATGCAGACTCTTTGAAGTCATATTGCATGGTACCCATTCCATGGGTCTCAACTCTCCAGGTTTAAGGGATTCTTCCTTCAGCTAAAACATGCATGTGGAACCCAGAGTATGATCCACCGTGTGATCGGGAAACGTTTTCAAATGTGTCTCAGTTTTCGTTCCCTGGTACTCGGGTGCAACATTCCAGACGCTTTACTAACACTCTCCCCACTTGGAGAGTCAGTGCCTTTAACCTCCTGTTTGGCCCAGTTTGCAATTTCTGCGTAAGATGAACAGGAATAGGGAGAACCAATGAGAGACTAGCTGGAGCTGTGAGGACGGGCAAATTTAACTCTCATTTCCCACCAGGAAGAGGAATTAACGAAAGGCTCATCATGCGATGCCGGAACCAAACTAGGGCCTGAAGCAATCCTGCGGTGTTGCGGCCAGCTCACAAGAAAGCGAGTTGAAGAAAGGAGCTCAGGGGCACTGTAATTCACAATCCTGCAGAGTTATAAATGACAGCTATCGTCCAAAAATATATTGAAGGAAGGCTGCCAAGAGGAGTTGAAAGCGGGGCAGAATTGCAGAAAACCGATTTCAGGAGGTAGACTGGAATTGCATGTAAAGCATAGGAAAAGAGGCAGAACGTCCACAATGATGCACTTGGCCAAAAAGGGCGTATGCGTTTTTCCCTGAATATATTCAGGAAAAAACGCATACGCCCTTTTTGGCCAACCAAGCAAGCTTGCAAAGGAAATCTGCACTACAGTGAAGTCTCACTGCCCCCGGTCAAAAGGGCTATCTGAAAAAAGTGTAAAATCCAGAAAGGCAGGACAGACCATAGAGAACTGGGAGCCTTGTTAAGCTGATGGGCGGGATGTAAATTGCCAACAGCCACTCTGAAGAAGTGTATGGTGTTTCCTGAAACATCAAAAAAACAAAGCAACAGAGCCTAGGGCACTTCCACTTATGGTCCTATAGCTTAGGGAAATTAAAATCAAAAAGACACAGCCACCCCAAAGTTTGGGATGGCTCTGTTTACAAGAACCTTGTTTACGGTACAAGTTCAATATCACAGAAAGCGAAAAATGGATAAAGTAGTTGTGGTACTTACGTACAATACAATATCACTCAGCAATGAAATCTATGTCATCAGGCCCGTAGCAGCATAATGAGTGGATTAAGGTACGATGATTGTAAGTGAAATAAGTCACACAGAAAAAGAAACATCATAAGATATCACTACTACACGGAATGTAAACTTGGCTACACAGGAACTGAATTACAAAACAGAACAGGGTCTCAAATGAAGAAAACCAACTTACGCTAGCTTAAGGGGAAAGGTGAGTTGGGGTGCTGCATGAAACCAGAGATTGAAATTAGCACAGATACCGTTCCATAAGCCAAATATGTAATAGACAAGAGCTACTCCTTGCTCAACAAAGTGGACTCAACACCCCATATTAAACGCCTAAGAATATACCTGACTAGAAATAATCTTAAAACCTACGGATTTATATGTCTCCGAAAGAGAATCAAGCGTGTGTACAGCGGCATAAACGCAGCAGTGATAGGATTGGTGAGGTTCGGTGAGCAAATGCAGACCCTTTGAAGTCATATTGCATGGTGCCCATTCCATGGGTCTCAACTCTCCAGGTTTAAGGGATTCTTCCTTCAGCTAAAACATGCATGTGGAACCCAGAGTATGATCCACCATGTGATCGGGAAACGTGTTCAAATGTGTCTCAGTTTTTGTCCCCTGGTACTCGGGTGCAAACTCCAGACGCTTTACTAACACTCTCCCCACTTGGAGAGTCAGTGCCTTTAACCTCCTGTTTGGCCCAGTTTGCAATTTCTGCGGAAAATGTACAGGAATAGGGAGAACCAATGAGAGACTAGCTGGGGGTGTCTGGACGAGCAAATTTAACTCTCATTTCCCACCAGGAAGAGGAATTAACCAAAGGCTCAGCGTTCTGTGCCGGAACCACACTAGGGCCTGAAGCAATCCTGCGGTGTTGCGGCCAGCTCACAAGAAAGCGAGTTGAAGAAAGGAGCTCAGGGACACTGTAATTCACAAACCTGCAGAGTTATAAATGACAGCTATCGTCCAAAATTATATTGAAGTAAGGCTGCCAAGAGGACTTGAAAGCGGGGCAGAATTACAGGAAACCGATTTCATGAGGTAGACGGGAATTGCATGTAAAGCATAGGAAAAGAGGCAGAACGTCCACAATGATGCACATGGCCAAAAAGGGCGTATGCGTTTTTTCCAGGAAAAAACGCATACGCCCTTTTTGGCCAACCAAGCAAGCTTGCAAAGGAAATCTGCACTACAATGCAGTCTCACTGCCCCCCGGTCAAAAGGGCCATCTTAAAAAAGTGTAAAATCCAGAAAGGCAGGACAGGCCATGGAGAACTGGGAGCTTTGTTATGCTGATGGGCGGGATGTAAATTGCCAACAGCCACTCTGGAGAAGTGTATGGTGTTTCCTGAAACATCTAAAAAACAAAGCAACAGAGCCTAGGGCACTTCCACTTATGGTCCTATAGCTTAGGGAAATTAAAATCAAAAAGACACAGCCACCCCAAAGTTTGGGACAGCTCTGTTTACAAGAACCTCGTTTACGGTACAAGTTCAATATCACAGAAAGCGAAAAATGGATAAAGAAGTTGTGGTACTTACGTACAATGCAATATCACTCAGCAATGAAATCTATGTCATCAGGCCCGTCGCAGCATAATGAGTGGATTCAGGTACGATGATTCTAAGTGAAATAAGTCACACAGAAAAAGAGACATCATAAGGTATCACTACTACACGGAATGTAAACTTGGCTACACAGGAACTGAATTACAAAACAGAACAGGGTCTCAAATGTAGAAAACCAACTTATGCTTGCTTAAGGGGAAAGGTGAGTTGGGGTGCTGCATGAAACCAGAGACTGAAATTAGCACAGATACCGTGCCATAAGCCAAATATGTAATAGACAAGAGCAACTCCTTGCTAAACGAAGTGTACTCAACACCCCATATTAAACGCCTAAGAATACACCTGACTAGTATGAATCTTAAAACCTGTGGATTTATATGTCTCCGAAAGAGAATCAAGCGTGTGTACGGTGGCATAAACGCAGCAGTGATAGGATTGGTGAGGTTCGGTGAGCAAATGCAGACCCTTTGAAGTCATATTGCATGGTACCCATTCCATGGGTCTCAACTCTCCAGGTTTAAGGGATTCTTCCTTCAGCTAAAACATGCATGTGGAACCCAGAGTATGATCCACCGTGTGATCGGGAAACGTGTTCAAATGTGTCTCAGTTTTCGTCCCCTGGTACTCGGGTGTAACATTCAAGACGCTTTACTAACACTCTCCCCACTTGGAGAGTCAGTACCTTTAAACTCCTGTTTGGCCCAGTTTGCAATTTCTGCGGAAAATGTACAGGAATAGAGAGAACCAATGAGAGACTAGCTGGAGGTGTCTGGACGGGCAAATTTAACTCTCATTTCCCACCAGGAAGAGGAATTAACCAAAGGTTCAGCGTGCCGTGCCGGAACCACACTAGGGCCTGAAGCAATCCTGCGGTGTTGCGGCCAGCTCACAAGAAAGCGAGTTGAAGAAAGGAGCTCAGGGGCACTGTAATTCACAAACCTGCAGAGTTATAAATGACAGCTATCGTCCAAAAATATATTGAAGTAAGGCTGCCAAGAGGACTTGAAAGCGGGCCAGAATTGCAGGAAACCGATTTCAGGAGGTAGACGGGAATTGCATGTAAAGCATAGGAAAAGAGGCAGAACGTCCACAATGATGCACTTGGCCAAAAAGGGCGTATGCGTTTTTTCCTGAATATATTCAGGAAAAAACGCATACGCCCTTTTTGGCCAACCAAGCAAGCTTGCAAAGGAAATCTGCACTACAATGAAGTCTCACTGCCCCCCGGTCAAAAGGGCCATCTGAAAAAGTGTAAAATCCAGAAAGGCAAGACAGGACATGGAGAATTGGGAGCCTTGTTATGCTGATGGGCGGGATGTAAATTGCCAACAGCCACTCTGGAGAAGTGTATGCTGTTTCCTGAAACATCTAAAAAACAAAGCAACAGAGCCTAGGGCACTTTCACTTATGGTCCTATAGCTTAGGGAAATTAAAATCAAAAAGACACAGCCACCCCAAAGTTTGGGACGGCTCTGTTTACAAGAACCTCGTTTACGGTACAAGTTCAATATCACAGAAAGCGAAAAATGGATAAAGAAGTTGTGGTACTTACGTACAATGCAATATCACACAGCAATGAAATCTATGTCATCAGGCCCGTAGCAGCATAATGAGTGGATTAAGGTACGATGATTGTAAGTGAAATAAGTCACACAGAAAAAGAAACATCATAAGATATCACTACTACACGGAATGTAAACTTGGCTACACAGGAACTGAATTACAAAACAGAACAGGGTCTCAAATGTAGAAAACCAACTTACGCTAGCTTAAGGGGAAAGGTGAGTTGGGGTGCTGCATGAAACCAGAGATTGAAATTAGCACAGATACCGTTCCATAAGCCAAATATGTAATAGACAAGAGCTACTCCTTGCTCAACGAGGTGGACTCAACACCCCATATTAAACGCCTAAGAATATACCTGACTAGAAATAATCTTAAAACCTACGGATTTATATGTCTCTGAAAGACAATCAAGCGTGTGTACAGCGGCATAAACGCAGCAGTGATAGGATTGGTGAGGTTCGGTGAGCAAATGCAGACCCTTTGAAGTCATATTGCATGGTACCCATTCCATGGGTCTCAACTCTCCAGGTTTAAGGGATTCTTCCTTCAGCTAAAACATGCATGTGGAACCCAGAGTATGATCCACCGTGTGATCGGGAAACGTGTTCAAATGTGTCTCAGTTTTCGTCCCCTGGTACTCGGGTGCTAACTCCAGACGCTTTACTAACACTCTCCCCACTTGGAGAGTCAGTGCCTTTAACCTCCTGTTTGGCCCAGTTTGCAATTTCTGCGGAAAATGTACAGGAATAGGGAGAACCAATGAGAGACTAGCTGGGGGTGTCTGGACGGGCAAATTTAACTCTCATTTCCCACCAGGAAGAGGAATTAACCAAAGGCTCAGCGTGCCGTGCCGGAACCACACTAGGGCCTGAAGCAATCCTGCGGTGTTGCGGCCAGCTCACAAGAAAACGAGTTGAAGAAAGGAGCTCAGGGGCACTGTAATTCACAAACCTGCAGAGTTATAAATGACAGCTATCGTCCAAAAATATATTGAAGTAAGGCTGCCAAGAGGACTTGAAAGCGGGGCAGAATTGCAGGAAACCGATTTCAGGAGGTAGACGGGAATTGCATGTAAAGCATAGGAAAAGAGCCAGAACGTCCACAATGATGCACTTGGCCAAAAAGGGCGTATGCGTTTTTTCCTGAATATATTCAGGAAAAAACGCATACGCCCTTTTTGGCCAACCAAGCAAGCTTGCAAAGGAAATCTGCACTACAATGAAGTCTCACTGCCCCCCGGTCAAAAGGGCCATCAGAAAAAAGTGTAAAATCCAGAAAGGCAAGACAGGACATGGAGAATTGGGAGCCTTGTTATGCTGATGGGCGGGATGTAAATTGCCAACAGCCACTCTGGAGAAGTGTATGGTGTTTCCTGAAACATCTAAAAAACAAAGCAACAGAGCCTAGGGCACTTCCACTTATGGTCCTATAGCTTAGGGAAATTAAAATCAAAATGACACAGCCACCCCAAAGTTTGGGACGGCTCTGTTTACAAGAACCTTGTTTACGGTACAAGTTCAATATGACAGAAAGCGAAAAATGGATAAAGAAGTTGTGGTACTTACGTACAATGCAATATCACTCAGCAATGAAATCTATGTCATCAGGCCCGTAGCAGCATAATGAGTGGATTAAGGTACGATGATTGTAAGTGAAATAAGTCACACAGAAAAAGAAACATCATAAGATATCACTACTACACGGAATGTAAACTTGGCTACACAGGAACTGAATTACAAAACAGAACAGGGTCTCAAATGTAGAAAACCAACTTACGCTAGCTTAAAGGGAAAGGTGAGATGGGGTGCTGCATGAAACCAGAGATTGAAATTAGCACAGATACCGTTCCATAAGCCAAATATGTAATAGACAAGAGCTACTCCTTGCTCAGCGAAGTGGACTCAACACCCCATATTAAACGCCTAAGAATATACCTGACAAGAAATAATCTTAAAACCTACGGATTTATATGTCTCCGAAAGACAATCAAGCGTGTGTACAGCGGCATAAACGCAGCAGTGATAGGATTGGTGAGGTTCGGTGAGCAAATGCAGACCCTTTGAAGTCATATTGCATGGTACCCATTCCATGGGTCTCAACTCTCCAAGTTTAAGGGATTCTTCCTTCAGCTAAAACATGCATGTGGAACCCAGAGTATGATCCACCGTGTGATCGGGAAACGTGTTCAAATGTGTCTCAGTTTTCGTCCCCTGGTACTCGGGTGCAAACTCCAGACGCTTTACTAACACTCTCCCCACTTGGAGAGTCAGTGCCTTTAACCTCCTGTTTGGCCCAGTTTGCAATTTCTGTGGAAAATGTACAGGAATAGGGAGAACCAATGAGAGACTAGCTGGGGGTGTCTGGACGGGCAAATTTAACTCTCATTTCCCACCAGGAAGAGGAATTAACCAAAGGCTCAGCGTGCCGTGCCGGAACCACACTAGGGCCTGAAGCAATCCTGCGGTGTTGCGGCCAGCTCACAAGAAAGCGAGTTGATGAAACGAGCTCAAGGGAACTGTAATTCACAAACCTGCAGAGTTATAAATGACAGCTATCGTCCAAAAATATATTGAAGTAAGGCTGCCAAGAGGACTTGAAAGCGGGGCAGAATTGCAGGAAACCGATTTCAGGAGGTAGACGGGAATTGCATGTAAAGCATAGGAAAAGAGGCAGAACGTACAGAATGATGCACTTGGCCAAAAAGGGCGTATGCGTTTTTTCCTGAATCAGGAAAAAACGCATACGCCCTTTTTGGCCAACCAAGCAAGCTTGCAAAGGAAATCTGCACTACAATGAAGTCTCACTGCCCCCCGGTCAAAAGGGCCATCTGAAAAAAGTGTAAAATCCAGAAAGGCAGGACAGGCCATGGAGAACTGGGAGCTTTGTTATGCTGATGGGCGGGATGTAAATTGCCAACAGCCAATCTGGAAAAGTGTATGCTGTTTCCTGAAACATCTAAAAAACAAAGCAACAGAGCCTAGGGCACTTCCACTTATGGTCCTATAGCTTAGGGAAATTAAAATCAAAAAGACACAGCCACCCCAAAGTTTGGGACGGCTCTGTTTACAAGAACCTCGTTTACGGTACAAGTTCAATATCACAGAAAGCGAAAAATGGATAAAGAAGTTGTGGTACTTACGTACAATGCAATATCACTCAGCAATGAAATCTATGTCATCAGGCCCGTCGCAGCATAATGAGTGGATTCAGGTACGATGATTCTAAGTGAAATAAGTCACACAGAAAAAGAAACATCATAAGATATCACTACTACACGGAAGGTAAACTTGGCTACACAAGAACTGAATTACAAAACAGAACTGGGTCTCAAATGTAGAAAACCAACTTATGCTTGCTTAAGAGGAAAGGTGAGTTGGGGTGCTGCATGAAACCAGAGATTGAAATTAGCACAGATACCGTTCCATAAGCCAAATATGTAATAGACAAGAGCTACTCCTTGCTCAACGAAGTGGACTCAACACCCCATATTAAACGCCTAAGAATATACCTGACTAGAAATAATCTTAAAACCTACGGATTTATATGTCTCTGAAAGACAATCAAGCGTGTGTACAGCGGCATAAACGCAGCAGTGATAGGATTGGTGAGGTTCGGTGAGCAAATGCAGACGCTTTGAAGTCATATTGCATGGTACCCATTCCATGGGTCTCAACTCTCCAGGTTTAAGGGATTCTTCCTTCAGCTAAAACATGCATGTGGAACCCAGAGTATGATCCACCGTGTGATTGGGAAACGTGTTCAAATGTGTCTCAGTTTTTGTCCCCTGGTACTCGGGTGCAACATTCAAGACGCTTTACTAACACTCTCCCCACTTGGAGAGTCAGTGCCTTTAACCTCCTGTTTGGCCCAGTTTGCAATTTCTGCGGAAAATGTACAGGAATAGGGAGAACCAATGAGAGACTAGCTGGAGGTGTCTGGACGGGCAAATTTAACTCTCATTTCCCACCAGGAAGAGGAATTAACCAAAGGTTCAGCATGCCATGCCGGAACCACACTAGGGCCTGAAGCAATCCTGCGGTGTTGTGGCCAGCTCACAAGAAAGCGAGTTGAAGAAGGGAGCTCAGGGGCACTGTAATTCACAAACCTGCAGAGTTATAAATGACAGCTATCGTCCAAAAATATATTGAAGTAAGGCTGCCAAGAGGACTTGAAAGCGGGGCAGAATTGCAGGAAACCGATTTCAGGAGGTAGACGGGAATTGCATGTAAAGCATAGGAAAAGAGGCAGAACGTCCACAATGATGCACTTGGCCAAAAAGGGCGTATGCGTTTTTTCCTGAATATATTCAGGAAAAAACGCATACGCCATTTTTGGCCAACCAAGCAAGCTTGCAAAGGAAATCTGCACTACAATGAAGTCTCACTGCCGCCCGGTCAAAAGGGCCATCTGAAAAAAGTGTAAAATCGAGAAAGGCAAGACAGGACATGGAGAATTGGGAGCCTTGTTATGCTGATGGGCGGGATGTAAATTGCCAACAGCCACTCTGGAGAAGTGTATGCTGTTTCCTGAAACATCTAAAAAACAAAGCAACAGAGCCTAGGGCACTTCCACTTATGGTCCTATAGCTTAGGGAAATTAAAATCAAAAAGACACAGCCACCCCAAAGTTTGGGACGGCTCTGTTTACAAGAACCTTGTTTACGGTAAAAGTTCAATATCACAGAAAGCGAAAAATGGATAAAGAAGTTGTGGTACTTACGTACAATGCAATATCACTCAGCAATGAAATCTATGTCATCAGGCCCGTAGCAGCATAATGAGTGGATTAAGGTACGATGATTGTAAGTGAAATAAGTCACACAGAAAAAGAAACATCATAAGATATCACTACTACACGGAATATAAACTTGGCTTCACAGGAACTGAATTACAAAACAGAACAGGGTCTCAAATGTAGAAAACCAACTTACGCTAGCTTAAGGGGAAAGGTGAGATGGGGTGCTGCATGAAACCAGAGATTGAAATTAGCACAGATACCGTTCCATAAGCCAAATATGTAATAGACAAGAGCTACTCCTTGCTCAACGAAGTGGACTCAACACCCCATATTAAACGCCTAAGAATATACCTGACTAGAAATAATCTTAAAACCTGTGGATTTATATGTCTCCGAAAGAGAATCAAGCGTGTGTACGGTGGCATAAACGCAGCAGTGATAGGATTGGTGAGGTTCGGTGAGCAAATGCAGACCCTTTGAAGTCATATTGCATGGTACCCATTCCATGGGTCTCAACTCTCCAGGTTTAAGGGATTCTTCCTTCAGCTAAAACATGCATGTGGAACACAGAGTATGATCCACCGTGTGATCGGGAAACGTGTTCAAATGTGTCTCAGTTTTCGTCCCCTGGTACTCGGGTGCAAACTCCAGACGCTTTACTAACACTCTCCCCACTTGGAGAGTCAGTGCCTTTAACCTCCTGTTTGGCCCAGTTTGCAATTTCTGCGGAAAATGTACAGGAATAGGGAGAACCAATGAGAGACTAGCTGGGGGTGTCTGGACGGGCAAATTTAACTCTCATTTCCCACCAGGAAGAGGAATTAACCAAAGGCTCAGCGTGCCGTGCCGGAACCACACTAGGGCCTGAAGCAATCCTGCGGTGTTGCGGCCAGCTCACAAGAAAGCGAGTTGAAGAAAGGAGCTCAGGGGCACTGTAATTCACAAACCTGCAGAGTTATAAATGACAGCTATCGTCCAAAAATATATTGAAGTAAGGCTGCCAAGAGGACTTGAAAGCTGGGCAGAATTGGAGGAAACCGATTTCAGGAGGTAGACGGGAATTGCATGTAAAGCATAGGAAAAGAGGCAGAACGTACACAATGATGCACTTTGCCAAAAAGGGCGTATGCGTTTTTTCCTGAATCAGGAAAAAACGCATACGCCCTTTTTGGCCAACCAAGCAAGCTTGCAAAGGAAATCTGCACTACAATGAAGTCTCACTGCCCCCCGGTCAAAAGGGCCATCTGAAAAAAGTGTAAAATCCAGAAAGGCAGGACAGGCCATGGAGAACTGGGAGCTTTGTTATGCTGATGGGCGGGATGTAAATTGCCAACAGCCAATCTGGAGAAGTGTATGGTGTTTCCTGAAACATCTAAAAAACAAAGCAACAGAGCCTAGGGCACTTCCACTTATGGTCCTATAGCTTAGGGAAATTAAAATCAAAAAGACACAGCCACCCCAAAGTTTGGGACGGCTCTGTTTACAAGAACCTCGTTTACGGTACAAGTTCAATATCACAGAAAGCGAAAAATGGATAAAGAAGTTGTGGTACTTACATACAATGCAATATCACTCAGCAATGAAATCTATGTCATCAGGCCCGTCGCAGCATAATGAGTGGATTCAGGTACGATGATTCTAAGTGAAATAAGTCACACAGAAAAAGAAACATCATAAGATATCACTACTACACGGAAGGTAAACTTGGCTACACAAGAACTGAATTACAAAACAGAACAGGGTCTCAAATGTAGAAAACCAACTTATGCTTGCTTAAGAGGAAAGGTGAGTTTGGGTGCTGCATGAAACCAGAGATTGAAATTAGCACAGATACCATTCCATAAGCCAAATATGTAATAGACAAGAGCTACTCCTTGCTCAACGAAGTGGACTCAACACCCCATATTAAACGCTTAAGAATACACCTGACTAGAAATAATCATAAAAACTACGAATTTATATGTCTCCGAAAGACAATCAAGCGTGTGTACAGCGGCATAAACGCAGCAGTGATAGGATTGGTGAGGTTCGGTGAGCAAATGCAGACCCTTTGAAGTCATATTGCATGGTACCCATTCCATGGGTCTCAACTCTCCAGGTTTAAGGGATTCTTCCTTCAGCTAAAACATGCATGTGGAACCCAGAGTATGATCCACCATGTGATCGGGAAACGTGTTCAAATGTGTCTCAGTTTTCGTCCCCTGGTACTCGGGTGCAAACTCCAGACGCTTTACTAACACTCTCCCCACTTGGAGAGTCAGTGCCTTTAACCTCCTGTTTGGCCCACTTTGCAATTTCTGCGGAAAATGTACAGGAATAGGGAGAACCAATGAGAGACTAGCTGGGGGTGTCTGGACGGGCAAATTTAACTCTCATTTCCCACCAGGAAGAGGAATTAATCAAAGGCTCAGCGTGCCGTGCCGGAACCACACTAGGGCCTGAAGCAATCCTGCGGTGTTGCGGCCAGCTCACAAGAAAGCGAGTTGAAGAAAGGAGCTCAGGGGCACTGTAATTCACAAACCTGCAGAGTTATAAATGACAGCTATCGTCCAAAAATATATTGAAGTAAGGCTGCCAAGAGGACTTGAAAGCGGGGCAGAATTGCAGGAAACCGATTTCAGGAGGTAGACGGGAATTGCATGTAAAGCATAGGAAAAGAGGCAGAACGTCCACAATGATGCACTTGGCCAAAAAGGGCGTATGCGTTTTTTCCTGAATATATTCAGGAAAAAACGCATACGCCCTTTTTGGCCAACCAAGCAAGCTGGCAAAGGAAATCTGCACTACAATGAAGTCTCACTGCCCCCCGGTCAAAAGGGCCATCTGAAAAAAGTGTAAAATCCAGAAAGGCAGGACAGGCCATGGAGAACTGGGAGCTTTGTTATGCTGATGGGCGGGATGTAAATTGCCAACAGCCAATCTGGAGAAGTGTATGGTGTTTCCTGAAACATCTAAAAAACAAAGCAACAGAGCCTAGGGCACTTCCACTTATGGTCCTATAGCTTAGGGAAATTAACATCAAAAAGACACAGCCACCCCAAAGTTTGGGACGGCTCTGTTTACAAGATCTCGTTTACGGTACAAGTTCAATATCACAGAAAGCGAAAAATGGATAAAGAAGTTGTGGTACTTACGTACAATGCAATATCACTCAGCAATGAAATCTATGTCATCAGGCCCGTCGCAGCATAATGAGTGGATTCAGGTACGATGATTCTAAGTGAAATAAGTCACACAGAAAAAGAAACATCATAAGATATCACTACTACACGGAAGGTAAACTTGGCTACACAAGAACTGAATTACAAAACAGAACAGGGTCTCAAATGTAGAAAACCAACTTATGCTTGCTTAAGAGGAAAGGTGAGTTGGGGTGCTGCATGAAACCAGAGATTGAAATTAGCACAGATACCGTTCCATAAGCCAAATATGTAATAGACAAGAGCTACTCCTTGCTCAACGAAGTGGACTCAACACCCCATATTAAACGCTTAAGAATACACCTGACTAGAAATAATCTTAAAAACTACGAATTTATATGTCTCCGAAAGACAATCAAGCGTGTGTACAGTGGCATAAACGCAGCAGTGATAGGATTGGTGAGGTTCGGTGAGCAAATGCAGACCCTTTGAAGTCATATTGCATGGTACCCATTCCATGGGTCTCAACTCTCCAGGTTTAAGGGATTCTTCCTTCAGCTAAAACATGCATGTGGAACCCAGAGTATGATCCACCATGTGATCGGGAAACGTGTTCAAATGTGTCTCAGTTTTCGTCCCCTGGTACTCGGGTGCAACACTCCAGACGCTTTACTAACACTCTCCCCACTTGGAGAGTCAGTGCCTTTAACCTCCTGTATGGCCCAGTTTGCAATTTCTGCGGAAAATGTACAGGAATAGGGAGAACCAATGAGAAACTAGCTGGAGGTGTCTGGACGGGCAAATTTAACTCTCATTTCCCACCAGAAAGAGGAATTAACCAAAGGCTCAGCATGCCGTTCCAGAACCACACTAGGGCCTGAAACAATCCTGCGGTGTTGCGGCCAGCTCACAAGAAAGCGAGTTGAAGAAAGGAGCTCAGGGGCACTGTAATTCACAAACCTGCAGAGTTATAAATGACAGCTATCGTCCAAAAATATATTGAAGTAAGGCTGCCAAGAGGACTTGAAAGCGGGGCAGAATTGCAGGAAATCGATTTCAGGAGGTACACTGGAATTGCATGTAAAGCATAGGAAAAGAGGCAAAACGTCCACAATGATGCACTTGGCCAAAAAGGGCGTATGCGTTTTTTCCTGAATATATTCAGGAAAAAACGCATACGCCCTTTTTGGCCAACGAAGCAAGCTTGCAAAGGAAATCTGCACTACAATGAAGTCTCACTGCCCCCCGGTCAAAAGGGCCATCTGAAAAAAGTGTAAAATCCAGAAAGGCAGGACAGGCCATGGAGAACTGGGAGCCTTGTTATGCTGATGGGCGGGATGTAAATTGCCAACAGCCACTCTGGAGAAGTGTATGGTGTTTCCTGAAACATCTAAAAAACTAAGCAACAGAGCCTAGGGCACTTCCACTTATGGTCCTATAGCTTAGGGAAATTAAAATCAAAAAGACACGGTCACCCCAAAGTTTGGGACAGCTCTGTTTACAAGAACCTCGTTTACGGTACAAGTTCAATATCACAGAAAGCGAAAAATGGATAAAGAAGTTGTGGTACTTACGTACAATGCAATATCACTCAGCAATGAAATCTATGTCATCAGGCCCGTAGCATCATAATGAGTGGATGCAGGTATGATGAGTCTAAGTGAAATAAGTCACACAGAAAAAGAAACATCATAAGATATCACTACTACACGGAATGTAAACTTGGCTACACAGGAACTGAATTACAAAACAGAACAGGGTCTCAAATGTAGAAAACCAACTTACGCTAGCTTAAGGGGAAAGGTGAGATGGGGTGCTGCATGAAACCAGAGATTGAAATTAGCACAGATACCGTTCCATAAGCCAAATATGTAATAGACAAGAGCTACTCCTTGCTCAACGAAGTGGACTCAACACCCCATATTAAACGCCTAAGAATATACCTGACTAGAAATAATCTTAAAACCTACGGATTTATATGTCTCTGAAAGATAATCAAGCGTGTGTACAGCGGCATAAACGCAGCAGTGATAGGATTGGTGAGGTTCGGTGAGCAAATGCAGACCCTTTGAAGTCATACTGCATGGTACCCATTCCATGGGTCTCAACTCTCCAGGTTTAAGGGATTCTTCCTTCAGCTAAAACATGCATGTGGAACCCAGAGTATGATCCACCGTGTGATCGGGAAACGTGTTCAAATGTGTCTCAGTTTTCGTCCCCTGGTACTCGGGTGCAAACTCCAGACGCTTTACTAACACTCTCCCCACTTGGAGAGTCAGTGCCTTTAACCTCCTGTTTGGCCCAGTTTGCAATTTCTGCGGAAAATGTACAGGAATAGGGAGAACCAATGAGAGACTAGCTGGGGGTGTCTGGACGGGCAAATTTAACTCTCATTTCCCACCAGGAAGAGGAATTAACCAAAGGCTCAGCGTGCCGTGCCGGAACTACACTAGGGCCTGAAGCAATCCTGCGGTGTTGCGGCCAGCTCACAAGAAAGCGAGTTGAAGAAAGGAGCTCAGGGGCACTGTAATTCACAAACCTGCAGAGTTATAAATGACAGCTATCGTCCAAAAATATATTGAAGTAAGGCTGCCAAGAGGACTTGAAAGCGGGGCAGAATTGCAGGAAACCGATTTCAGGAGGTAGACGGGAATTGCATGTAAAGCATAGGAAAAGAGGCAGAACGTACACAATGATGCACTTGGCCAAAAAGGGCGTATGCGTTTTTTCCTGAATCAGGAAAAAACGCATACGCCCTTTTGGGCCAACCAAGCAAGCTTGCAAAGGAAATCTGCACTACAATGAAGTCTCACTGCCCCCCGGTCAAAAGGGCCATCTGAAAAAAGTGTAAAATCCAGAAAGGCAGGACAGGCCATGGAGAACAGGGAGCTTTGTTATGCTGATGGGCGGGATGTAAATTGCCAACAGCCAATCTGGAGAAGTGTATGGTGTTTCCTGAAACATCTAAAAAACAAAGCAACAGAGCCTAGGGCACTTCCACTTATGGTCCTATAGCTTAGGGAAATTAAAATCAAAAAGACACAGCCACCCCAAAGTTTGGGACGGCTCTGTTTACAAGAACCTCGTTTACGGTACAAGTTCAATATCACAGAAAGCGAAAAATGGATAAAGAAGTTGTGGTACTTACGTACAATGCAATATCACTCAGCAATGAAATCTATGTCATCAGGCCCGTCGCAGCATAATGAGTGGATTCAGGTACGATGATTGTAAGTGAAATAAGTCACACAGAAAAAGAAACATCATAAGATATCACTACTACACGGAAGGTAAACTTGGCTACACAAGAACTGAATTACAAAACAGAACAGGGTCTCAAATGTAGAAAACCAACTTATGCTTGCTTAAGAGGAAAGGTGAGTTGGGGTGCTGCATGAAACCAGAGATTGAAATTAGCACAGATACCGTTCCATAAGCCAAATATGTAATAGACAAGAGCTACTCCTTGCTCAACGAAGTGGACTCAACACCCCATATTAAACGCTTAAGAATACACCTGACTAGAAATAATCTTAAAAACTACGAATTTATATGTCTCCGAAAGACAATCAAGCGTGTGTACAGCGGCATAAACGCAGCAGTGATAGGATTGGTGAGGTTCGGTGAGCAAATGCAGACCCTTTGAAGTCATATTGCATGGTACCCATTCCATGGGTCTCAACTCTCCAGGTTTAAGGGATTCTTCCTTCAGCTAAAACATGCATGTGGAACCCAGAGTATGATCCACCGTGTGATCGGGAAACGTGTTCAAATGTGTCTCAGTTTTCGTCCCCTGGTACTCGGGTGCAACACTCCAGACGCTTTACTAACACTCTCCCCACTTGGAGAGTCAGTGCCTTTAACCTCCTGTATGGCCCAGTTTGCAATTTCTGCGGAAAATGTACAGGAATAGGGAGAACCAATGAGAGACTAGCTGGAGGTGTCTGGACGGGCAAATTTAACTCTCATTTCCCACCAGAAAGAGGAATTAACCAAAGGCTCAGCATGCCGTTCCAGAACCACACTAGGGCCTGAAACAATCCTGCGGTGTTGCGGCCAGCTCACAAGAAAGCGAGTTGAAGAAAGGAGCTCAGGGGCACTGTAATTCACAAACCTGCAGAGTTATAAATGACAGCTATCGTCCAAAAATATATTGAAGTAAGGCTGCCAAGAGGACTTGAAAGCGGGGCAGAATTGCAGGAAATCGATTTCAGGAGGTACACTGGAATTGCATGTAAAGCATAGAAAAGAGGCAGAACGTCCACAATGATGCACTTGGCCAAAAAGGGCGTATGCGTTTTTTCCTGAATATATTCAGGAAAAAACGCATACGCCCTTTTGGGCCAACCAAGCAAGCTTGCAAAGGAAATCTGCACTACAATGAAGTCTCACTGCCCCCCGGTCAAAAGGGCCATCTGAAAAAAGTGTAAAATCCAGAAAGGCAGGACAGGCCATGGAGAACTGGGAGCCTTGTTATGCTGATTGGCGGGATGTAAATTGCCAACAGCCACTCTGGAGAAGTGTATGGTGTTTCCTGAAACATCTAAAAAACTAAGCAACAGAGCCTAGGGCACTTCCACTTATGGTCCTATAGCTTAGGGAAATTAAAATCAAAAAGACACGGTCACCCCAAAGTTTGGGACAGCTCTGTTTACAAGAACCTCGTTTACGGTACAAGTTCAATATCACAGAAAGCGAAAAATGGATAAAGAAGTTGTGGTACTTACGTACAATGCAATATCACTCAGCAATGAAATCTATGTCATCAGGCCCTTAGCAGCATAATGAGTGGATTAAGGTACGATGATTGTAAGTGAAATAAGTCACACAGAAAAAGAAACATCATAAGATATCACTACTACACGGAATGTAAACTTGGCTACACAGGAACTGAATTACAAAACAGAACAGGTTCTCAAATGTAGAAAACCAACTTACGCTAGCTTAAGGGGAAAGGTGAGTTGGGGTGCTGCATGAAACCAGAGATTGAAATTAGCACAGATACCGTTCCATAAGCCAAATATGTAATAGACAAGAGCTACTCCTTGCTCAACGAAGTGGACTCAACACCCCATATTAAACGCCTAAGAATATACCTGACTAGAAATAATCTTAAAACCTACGGATTTATATGTCTCTGAAAGACAATCAAGCGTGTGTACAGCGGCATAAACGCAGCAGTGATAGGATTGGTGAGGTTCGGTGAGCAAATGCAGACGCTTTGAAGTCATATTGCATGGTACCCATTCCATGGGTCTCAACTCTCCAGGTTTAAGGGATTCTTCCTTCAGCTAAAACATGCATGTGGAACCCAGAGTATGATCCACCGTGTGATTGGGAAACGTGTTCAAATGTGTCTCAGTTTTTGTCCCCTGGTACTCGGGTGCAACATTCAAGACGCTTTACTAACACTCTCCCCACTTGGAGAGTCAGTGCCTTTAAACTCCTGTTTGGCCCAGTTTGCAATTTCTGCGGAAAATGTACAGGAATAGGGAGAACCAATGAGAGACTAGCTGGAGGTGTCTGGACGGGCAAATTTAACTCTCATTTCCCACCAGGAAGAGGAATTAACCAAAGGTTCAGCATGCCATGCCGGAACCACACTAGGGCCTGAAGCAATCCTGCGGTGTTGTGGCCAGCTCACAAGAAAGCGAGTTGAAGAAGGGAGCTCAGGGGCACTGTAATTCACAAACCTGCAGAGTTATAAATGACAGCTATCGTCCAAAAATATATTGAAGTAAGGCTGCCAAGAGGACTTGAAAGCGGGGCAGAATTGCAGGAAACCGATTTCAGGAGGTAGACGGGAATTGCATGTAAAGCATAGGAAAAGAGGCAGAACGTCCACAATGATGCACTTGGCCAAAAAGGGCGTATGCGTTTTTTCCTGAATATATTCAGGAAAAAACGCATACGCCCTTTTTGGCCAACCAAGCAAGCTTGCAAAGGAAATCTGCACTACAATGAAGTCTCACTGCCGCCTGGTCAAAAGGGCCATCTGAAAAAAGTGTAAAATCCAGAAAGGCAAGACAGGACATGGAGAATTGGGAGCCTTGTTATGCTGATGGGCGGGATGTAAATTGCCAACAGCCACTCTGGAGAAGTGTATGGTGTTTCCTGTAACATCTAAAAAACAAAGCAACAGAGCCTAGGGCACTTCCACTTATGGTCCTATAGCTTAGGGAAATTAAAATCAGAAAGACACAGCCACCCCAAAGTTTGGGACGGCTCTGTTTACAAGAACCTTGTTTACGGTAAAAGTTCAATATCACAGAAAGCGAAAAATGGATAAAGAAGTTGTGGTACTTACGTACAATGCAATATCACTCAGCAATGAAATCTATGTCATCAGGCCCGTAGCAGCATAATGAGTGGATTAAGGTACGATGATTGTAAGTGAAATAAGTCACACAGAAAAAGAAACATCATAAGATATCACTACTACACGGAATATAAACTTGGCTTCACAGGAACTGAATTACAAAACAGAACAGGGTCTCAAATGTAGAAAACCAACTTACGCTAGCTTAAGGGGAAAGGTGAGATGGGGTGCTGCATGAAACCAGAGATTGAAATTAGCACAGATACCGTGTCATAAGCCAAATATGTAATAGACAAGAGCAACTCCTTGCTAAACGAAGTGTACTCAACACCCCATATTAAACGCCTAAGAATACACCTGACTAGTAAGAATCTTAAAACCTGTGGATTTATATGTCTCCGAAAGAGAATCAAGCGTGTGTACGGTGGCATAAACGCAGCAGTGATAGGATTGGTGAGGTTCGGTGAGCAAATGCAGACCCTTTGAAGTCATATTGCATGGTACCCATTCCATGGGTCTCAACTCTCCAGGTTTAAGGGATTCTTCCTTCAGCTAAAACATGCATGTGGAACACAGAGTATTATCCACCGTGTGATCGGGAAACGTGTTCAAATGTGTCTCAGTTTTCGTCCCCTGGTACTCGGGTGCAAACTCCAGACGCTTTACTAACACTCTCCCCACTTGGAGAGTCAGTGCCTTTAACCTCCTGTTTGGCCCAGTTTGCAATTTCTGCGGAAAATGTACAGGAATAGGGAGAACCAATGAGAGACTAGCTGGGGGTGTCTGGACGGGCAAATTTAACTCTCATTTCCCACCAGGAAGAGGAATTAACCAAAGGCTCAGCGTGCCGTGCCGGAACCACACTAGGGCCTGAAGCAATCCTGCGGTGTTGCGGCCAGCTCACAAGAAAGCGAGTTGAAGAAAGGAGCTCAGGGGCACTGTAATTCACAAACCTGCAGAGTTATAAATGACAGCTATCGTCCAAAAATATATTGAAGTAAGGCTGCCAAGAGGACTTGAAAGCGGGGCAGAATTGGAGGAAACCGATTTCAGGAGGTAGACGGGAATTGCATGTAAAGCATAGGAAAAGAGGCAGAACGTACACAATGATGCACTTGGCCAAAAAGGGCGTATGCGTTTTTTCCTGAATCAGGAAAAAACGCATACGCCCTTTTTGGCCAACCAAGCAAGCTTGCAAAGGAAATCTGCACTACAATGAAGTCTCACTGCCCCCCGGTCAAAAGGGCCATCTGAAAAAATTGTAAAATCCAGAAAGGCAGGACAGGCCATGGAGAACAGGGAGCTTTGTTATGCTGATGGGCGGGATGTAAATTGCCAACAGCCAATCTGGAGAAGTGTATGGTGTTTCCTGAAACATCTAAAAAACAAAGCAACAGAGCCTAGGGCACTTCCACTTATGGTCCTATAGCTTAGGGAAATTAAAATCAAAAAGACACAGCCACCCCAAAGTTTGGGACGGCTCTGTTTACAAGAACCTCGTTTACGGTACAAGTTCAATATCACAGAAAGCGAAAAATGGATAAAGAAGTTGTGGTACTTACGTACAATGCAATATCACTCAGCAATGAAATCTATGTCATCAGGCCCGTCGCAGCATAATGAGTGGATTCAGGTACGATGATTCTAAGTGAAATAAGTCACACAGAAAAAGAAACATCATAAGATATCACTACTACACGGAAGGTAAACTTGGCTACACAAGAACTGAATTACAAAACAGAACAGGGTCTCAAATGTAGAAAACCAACTTATGCTTGCTTAAGAGGAAAGGTGAGTTGGGGTGCTGCATGAAACCAGAGATTGAAATTAGCACAGATACCGTTCCATAAGCCAAATATGTAATAGACAAGAGCTACTCCTTGCTCAACGAAGTGGACTCAACACCCCATATTAAACGCTTAAGAATACACCTGACTAGAAATAATCTTAAAAACTACGAATTTATATGTCTCCGAAAGACAATCAAGCGTGTGTACAGCGGCATAAACGCAGCAGTGATAGGATTGGTGAGGTTCGGTGAGCAAATGCAGACCCTTTGAAGTCATATTGCATGGTACCCATTCCATGGGTCTCAACTCTCCAGGTTTAAGGGATTCTTCCTTCAGCTAAAACATGCATGTGGAACCCAGAGTATGATCCACCGTGTGATCGGGAAACGTGTTCAAATGTGTCTCAGTTTTCGTCCCCTGGTACTCGGGTGCAACACTCCAGACGCTTTACTAACACTCTCCCCACTTGGAGAGTCAGTGCCTTTAACCTCCTGTATGGCCCAGTTTGCAATTTCTGCGGAAAATGTACAGGAATAGGGAGAACCAATGAGAAACTAGCTGGAGGTGTCTGGACGGGCAAATTTAACTCTCATTTCCCACCAGAAAGAGGAATTAACCAAAGGCTCAGCATGCCGTTCCAGAACCACACTAGGGCCTGAAACAATCCTGCGGTGTTGCGGCCAGCTCACAAGAAAGCGAGTTGAAGAAAGGAGCTCAGGGGCACTGTAATTCACAAACCTGCAGAGTTATAAATGACAGCTATCGTCCAAAAATATATTGAAGTAAGGCTGCCAAGAGGACTTGAAAGCGGGGCAGAATTGCAGGAAATCGATTTCAGGAGGTACACTGGAATTGCATGTAAAGCATAGAAAAGAGGCAGAACGTCCACAATGATGCACTTGGCCAAAAAGGGCGTATGCGTTTTTTCCTGAATATATTCAGGAAAAAACGCATACGCCCTTTTTGGCCAACCAAGCAAGCTTGCAAAGGAAATCTGCACTACAATGAAGTCTCACTGCCCCCCGGTCAAAAGGGCCATCTGAAAAAAGTGTAAAATCCAGAAAGGCAGGACAGGCCATGGAGAACTGGGAGCCTTGTTATGCTGATGGGCGGGATGTAAATTGCCAACAGCCACTCTGGAGAAGTGTATGGTGTTTCCTGAAACATCTAAAAAACTAAGCAACAGAGCCTAGGGCACTTCCACTTATGGTCCTATAGCTTAGGGAAATTAAAATCAAAAAGACACGGTCACCCCAAAGTTTGGGACAGCTCTGTTTACAAGAACCTCGTTTACGGTACAAGTTCAATATCACAGAAAGCGAAAAATGGATAAAGAAGTTGTGGTACTTACGTACAATGCAATATCACTCAGCAATGAAATCTATGTCATCAGGCCCGTAGCATCATAATGAGTGGATGCAGGTATGATGAGTCTAAGTGAAATAAGTCACACAGAAAAAGAAACATCATAAGATATCACTACTACACGGAATGTAAACTTGGCTACACAGGAACTGAATTACAAAACAGAACAGGGTCTCAAATGTAGAAAACCAACTTACGCTAGCTTAAGGGGAAAGGTGAGATGGGGTGCTGCATGAAACCAGAGATTGAAATTAGCACAGATACCGTTCCATAAGCCAAATATGTAATAGACAAGAGCTACTCCTTGCTCAACGAAGTGGACTCAACACCCCATATTAAACGCCTAAGAATATACCTGACTAGAAATAATCTTAAAACCTACGGATTTATATGTCTCTGAAAGATAATCAAGCGTGTGTACAGCGGCATAAACGCAGCAGTGATAGGATTGGTGAGGTTCGGTGAGCAAATGCAGACCCTTTGAAGTCATACTGCATGGTACCCATTCCATGGGTCTCAACTCTCCAGGTTTAAGGGATTCTTCCTTCAGCTAAAACATGCATGTGGAACACAGAGTATGATCCACCGTGTGATCAGGAAACGTGTTCAAATGAGTCTCAGTTTTCGTCCCCTGGTACTCGGGTGCAACACTCCAGACTCTTTACTAACACTCTCTCCACTTGGAGAGTCAGTGCCTTTAACCTCCTGTATGGCCCAGTTTGCAATTTCTGCGGAAAATGTACAGGAATAGGGAGAACCAATGAGAAACTAGCTGGAGGTGTCTGGACGGGCAAATATAACTCTCATTTCCCACCAGGAAGAGGAATTAACCAAAGGCTCAGCGTGCCGTGCCGGAACCACACTAGGGTCTGAAGCAATCCTGCGGTGTTGCGGCCAGCTCACAAGAAAGCGAGTTGAAGAAAGGAGCTCAGGGGCACTGTAATTCACAAACCTGCAGAGTTATAAATGACAGCTATCATCCAAAAATATATTGAAGTAAGGCTGCCAAGAGGACTTGAAAGTGGTGCAGAATTGCACGAAACCGATTTCAGGAGGTAGACTGGAATTGCATGTAAAGCATAGGAAAAGAGGCAGAACGTCCACAACGATGCACTTGGCCAAAAAGGGCGTATGCGTTTTTTCCTGAATATATTCAGGAAAAAACGCATACGCCCTTTTTGGCCAACCAAGAAAGCTTGCAAAGGAAATCTGCACTACAATGAAGTCTCACTGCCCCCCGGTCAAAAGGGTCATCTGAAAAAAGTATAAAATCCAGAAAGGCAGGACAGGCCATGGAGAACTGGGAGCCTTGTTATGCTGGTGGGCGGGATGTAAATTGCCAACAGCCACTCTGGAGAAGTGTATGGTGTTTCCTGAAACATCTAAAAAACAAAGCAACAGAGCCTAGGGCACTTCCACTTATGGTCCTATATCTTAGGGAAATTAAAATAAAAAAGACACAGCCACCCCAAAGTTTGGGCCGGCTCTGTTTACAAGAACCTCGTTTACGGTACAAGTTCAATATCACAGAAAGCGGAAAATGGATAAAGAAGTTGTGGTACTTACGTACAATGCAATATCACTCAGCAATGAAATCTATGTCATCAGGCCCGTAGCAGCATAATGAGTGGATGCAGGTACGATGATTCTAAGTGAAATAAGTCACACAGAAAAAGAAACATCATAAGGTATCACTACTACACGGAATGTAAACTTGGCTACACAGGAACTGAATTACAAAACAGAACAGGGTCTCAAATGTAGAAAACCAACTTATGCTTGCTTGAGGGGAAAGGTGAGTTGGGGTGCTGCATGAAACCAGAGATTGAAATTAGCACAGACACCGTTCCATAAGCCAAATATGTAATAGACAAGAGCTACTCATTGCTCAACGAAGTGGACTCAACACCCCATATTAAACGCCTAAGAATATCCCTGACTAGTAAGAATCTTAAAACCTACCGATTTATATGTCTCCAAAAGAGAATCAAGCGTGTGTACGGCGGCATAAACGCAGCAGTGATAGGATTGGTGAAGTTCGGTGAGCAAATGCAGACCCTTTGAAGTCATATTGCATGGTACCCATTCCATGTGTCTCAACTCTCCAGGTTTAAGGGATTCTTCCTTCAGCTAAAACATGCATGTGGAACCCAGAGTATGATCCACCATGTGATCGGGAAACGTGTTCAAATGTGTCTCAGTTTTCGTTCCCTGGTACTCGGGTGCAACATTCAAGACGCTTTACTAACACTCTCCCCACTTGGAGAGTCAGTGCCTTTAAACTCCTGTTTGGCCCAGATTGCTATTTCTGCGGAAAATGTACAGGAATAGGGAGAACCAATGAGAGACTAGCTGGAGGTGTCTGGACGGGCAAATTTAACTCTCATTTCCCACCAGGAAGAGGAATTAACCAAAGGTTCTGCGTGCCATGCCGGAATCACACTAGGGCCTGAAGCAATCCTGCGGTGTTGTGGCCAGCTCACAAGAAAGCGAGTTGAAGAAAGGAGCTCAGGGGCACTGTAATTCACAAACCTGCAGAGTTATAAATGACAGCTATCGTCCAAAAATATATTGAAGTAAGGCTGCCAAGAGGACTTGAAAGCGGGGCAGAATTGCAGGAAACCGATTTCAGGAGGTAGACGGGAATTGCATGTAAAGCATAGGAAAAGAGGCAGAACGTCCACAATGATGCACTTGGCCAAAAAGGGCGTATGCGTTCTTTCCTGAATATATTCAGGAAAAAACGCATACGCCGTTTTTGGCCAACCAAGCAAGCTTGCAAAGGAAATCTGCACTACAATGAAGTCTCACTGCCCCCCGGTCAAAAGGGCCATCTGAAAAAAGTGTAAAATCCAGAAAGGCAAGACAGGACATGGAGAATTGGGAGCCTTGTTATGCTGATGGGCGGGATGTAAATTGCCAACAGCCACTCTGGAGAAGTGTATGCTGTTTCCTGAAACATCCAAAAAACAAAGCAACAGAGCCTAGGGCACTTCCACTTATGGTCCTATAGCTTAGGGAAATTAAAATCAAAAAGACACAGCCACCCCAAAGTTTGGGACGGCTCTGTTTACAAGAACCTTGTTTACGGTACAAGTTCAATATCACAGAAAGCGAAAAATGGATAAAGAAGTTGTGGTACTTACGTACAATGCAATATCGCTCAGCAATGAAATCTATGTCATCAGGCCCGTAGCAGCATAATGAGTGGATTAAGGTACGATGATTGTAAGTGAAATAAGTCACACAGAAAACGAAACATCATAAGATATCACTACTACACGGAATGTAAACTTGGCTACACAGGAACTGAATTTCAAAACAGAACAGGGTCTCAAATGTAGAAAACCAACTTACGCTAGCTTAAGGGGAAAGGTGAGTTGGGGTGCTGCATGAAACCAGAGATTGAAATTAGCACAGATACCGTTCCATAAGCCAAATATGTAATAGACAAGAGCTACTCCTTGCTCAACGAAGTGGACTCAACACCCCATATTAAACGCCTAAGAATATACCTGACAAGAAATAATCTTAAAACCTACGGATTTATGTCTCCGAAAGACAATCAAGCGTGTGTACAGCGGCATAAACGCAGCAGTGATAGGATTGGTGAGGTTCGGTGAGCAAATGCAGACCCTTTGAAGTCATATTGCATGGTACCCATTCCATGGGTCTCAACTCTCCAAGTTTAAGGGATTCTTCCTTCAGCTAAAACATGCATGTGGAACCCAGAGTATGATCCACCATGTGATCGGGAAACGTGTTCAAATGTGTCTCAGTTTTCGTCCCCTGGTACTCGGGTGCAAACTCCAGACGCTTTACTAACACTCTCCCCACTTGGAGAGTCAGTGCCTTTAACCTCCTGTTTGGCCCAGTTTGCAATTTCTGCGGAAAATGTACAGGAATAGGGAGAACCAATGAGAGACTAGCTGGGGGTGTCTGGACGGGCAAATTTAACTCTCATTTCCCACCAGGAAGAGGAATTAACCAAAGGCTCAGCGTGCCGTGCCGGAACCACACTAGGGCCTGAAGCAATCCTGCGGTGTTGCGGCCAGCTCACAAGAAAGCGAGTTGATGAAACGAGCTCAAGGGCACTGTAATTCACAAACCTGCAGAGTTATAAATGACAGCTATCGTCCAAAAATATATTGAAGTAAGGCTGCCAAGAGGACTTGAAAGCGGGGCAGAATTGCAGGAAACCGATTTCAGGAGGTAGACGGGAATTGCATGTAAAGCATAGGAAAAGAGGCAGAACGTACACAATGATGCACTTGGCCAAAAAGGGCGTATGCGTTTTTTCCTGAATATATTCAGGAAAAAACGCATACGCCCTTTTTGGCCAACCAAGCAAGCTGGCAAAGGAAATCTGCACTACAATGAAGTCTCACTGCCCCCCGGTCAAAAGGGCCATCTGAAAAAAGTGTAAAATCCAGAAAGGCAGGACAGGCCATTTAGAACTGGGAGCTTTGTTATGCTGATGGGCGGGATGTAAATTGCCAACAGCCAATCTGGAGAAGTGTATGCTGTTTCCTGAAACATCTAAAAAACAAAGAAACAGAGCCTAGGGCACTTCCACTTATGGTCCTATAGCTTAGGGAAATTAACATCAAAAAGACACAGCCACCCAAAAGTTTGGGACGGCTCTGTTTACAAGAACCTCGTTTACGGTTCAAGTTCAATATCACAGAAAGCGAAAAATGGATAAAGAAGTTGTGGTACTTACGTACAATGCAATATCACTCAGCAATGAAATCTATGTCATCAGGCCCGTCGCAGCATAATGAGTGGATTCAGGTACGATGATTCTAAGTGAAATAAGTCACACAGAAAAAGAAACATCATAAGATATCACTACTACACGGAAGGTAAACTTGGCTACACAAGAACTGAATTACAAAACAGAACTGGGTCTCAAATGTAGAAAACCAACTTATGCTTGCTTAAGAGGAAAGGAGAGTTGGGGTGCTGCATGAAACCAGAGATTGAAATTAGCACAGATACCGTTCCATAAGCCAAATATGTAATAGACAAGAGCTACTCCTTGCTCAACGAAGTGGACTCAACACCCCATATTAAACGCTTAAGAATACACCTGACTAGAAATAATCTTAAAACCTACGAATTTATATGTCTCCGAAAGACAATCAAGCGTGTGTACAGCAGCATAAACGCAGCAGTGATAGGATTGGTGAGGTTCGGTGAGCAAATGCAGACCCTTTGAAGTCATACTGCATGGTACCCATTCCATGGGTCTCAACTCTCCAGGTTTAAGGGATTCTTCCTTCAGCTAAAACATGCATGTGGAACCCAGAGTATGATCCACCGTGTGATTGGGAAACGTGTTCAAATGTGTCTCAGTTTTCGTCCCCTGGTACTCGGGTGCAAACTCCAGACGCTTTACTAACACTCTCCCCACTTGGAGAGTCAGTGCCTTTAACCTCCTGTTTGGCCCAGTTTGCAATTTCTGCGGAAAATGTACAGGAATAGGGAGAACCAATGAGAGACTAGCTGGAGGTGTCTGGACGGGCAAATTTAACTCTCATTTCCCACCAGGAAGAGGAATTAACCAAAGGCTCAGCATGCCGTTCCAGAACCACACTAGGGCCTGAAACAATCCTGCGGTGTTGCGGCCAGCTCACAAGAAAGCGAGTTGAAGAAAGGAGCTCAGGGGCACTGTAATTCACAAACCTGCAGAGTTATAAATGACAGCTATCGTCCAAAAATATATTGAAGTAAGGCTGCCAAGAGGACTTGAAAGCGGGGCAGAATTGCAGGAAATCGATTTCAGGAGGTACACTGGAATTGCATGTAAAGCATAGAAAAGAGGCAGAACGTCCACAATGATGCACTTGGCCAAAAAGGGCGTATGCGTTTTTTCCTGAATATATTCAGGAAAAAACGCATACGCCCTTCTTGGCCAACCAAGCAAGCTTGCAAAGGAAATCTGCACTACAATGAAGTCTCACTGCCCCCCGGTCAAAAGGGCCATCTGAAAAAAGTGTAAAATCCAGAAAGGCAGGACAGGCCATGGAGAACTGGGAGCCTTGTTATGCTGATGGGCGGGATGTAAATTGCCAACAGCCACTCTGGAGAAGTGTATGGTGTTTCCTGAAACATCTAAAAAACTAAGCAACAGAGCCTAGGGCACTTCCACTTATGGTCCTATAGCTTAGGGAAATTAAAATCAAAAAGACACGGTCACCCCAAAGTTTGGGACAGCTCTGTTTACAAGAACCTCGTTTACGGTACAAGTTCAATATCACAGAAAGCGAAAAATGGATAAAGAAGTTGTGGTACTTACGTACAATGCAATATCACTCAGCAATGAAATCTATGTCATCAGGCCCGTAGCATCATAATGAGTGGATGCAGGTATGATGAGTCTAAGTGAAATAAGTCACACAGAAAAAGAAACATCATAAGATATCACTACTACACGGAATGTAAACTTGGCTACACAGGAACTGAATTACAAAACAGAACAGGGTCTCAAATGTAGAAAACCAACTTACGCTAGCTTAAGGGGAAAGGTGAGTTGGGGTGCTGCATGAAACCAGAGATTGAAATTAGCACAGATACCGTTCCATAAGCCAAATATGTAATAGACAAGAGCTACTCCTTGCTCAACGAAGTGGACTCAACACCCCATATTAAACGCCTAAGAATATACCTGACAAGAAATAATCTTAAAACCTACAGATTTATATGTCTCCGAAAGACAATCAAGCGTGTGTACAGCGGCATAAACGCAGCAGTGATAGGATTGGTGAGGTTCGGTGAGCAAATGCAGACCCTTTGAAGTCATATTGCATGGTACCCATTCCATGGGTCTCAACTCTCCAAGTTTAAGGGATTCTTCCTTCAGCTAAAACATGCATGTGGAACCCAGAGTATGATCCACCGTGTGATCGGGAAACGTGTTCAAATGTGTCTCAGTTTTCGTCCCCTGGTACTCGGGTGCAAACTCCAGACGCTTTACTAACACTCTCCCCACTTGGAGAGTCAGTGCCTTTAACCTCCTGTTTGGCCCAGTTTGCAATTTCTGCGGAAAATGTACAGGAATAGGGAGAACCAATGAGAGACTAGCTGGGGGTGTCTGGACGGGCAAATTTAACTCTCATTTCCCACCAGGAAGAGGAATTAACCAAAGGCTCAGCGTGCCGTGCCGGAACCACACTAGGGCCTGAAGCAATCCTGCAGTGTTGCGGCCAGCTCACAAGAAAGCGAGTTGAAGAAAGGAGCTCAAGGGCACTGTAATTCACAAACCTGCAGAGTTATAAATGACAGCTATCGTCCAAAAATATATTGAAGTAAGGCTGCCAAGAGGACTTGAAAGCGGGGCAGAATTGCAGGAAACCGATTTCAGGAGGTAGACGGGAATTGCATGTAAAGCATAGGAAAAGAGGCAGAACGTACACAATGATGCACTTGGCCAAAAAGGGCGTATGCGTTTTTTCCTGAATATATTCAGGAAAAAACGCATACGCCCTTTTTGGCCAACCAAGCAAGCTTGCAAAGGAAATCTGCACTACAATGAAGTCTCACTGCCCCCCGGTCAAAAGGGCCATCAGAAAAAAGTGTAAAATCCAGAAAGGCAGGACAGGCCATGGAGAACAGGGAGCTTTGTTATGCTGATGGGCGGGATGTAAATTGCCAACAGCCAATCTGGAGAAGTGTATGGTGTTTCCTGAAACATCTAAAAAACAAAGCAACAGAGCCTAGGGCACTTCCACTTATGGTCCTATAGCTTAGGGAAATTAAAATCAAAAAGACACAGCCACCCCAAAGTTTGGGACGGCTCTGTTTACAAGAACCTCGTTTACGGTACAAGTTCAATATCACAGAAAGCGAAAAATGGATAAAGAAGTTGTGGTACTTACGTACAATGCAATATCACTCAGCAATGAAATCTATGTCATCAGGCCTGTAGCATCATAATGAGTGGATGCAGGTATGATGAGTCTAAGTGAAATAAGTCACACAGAAAAAGAAACATCATAAGATATCACTACTACACGGAATGTAAACTTGGCTACACAGGAACTGAATTACAAAACAGAACAGGGTCTCAAATGTAGAAAACCAACTTATGCTTGCTTAAGGGGAAAGGTGAGTTGGGGTGCAGCATGAAACCAGAGATTGAAATTAGCACAGATACCGTGCCATAAGCCAAATATGTAATAGACAAGAGCTACTCCTTGCTAAACGAAGGGTACTCAACACCCCATATTAAACGCCTAAGAATACACCTGACTAGTAAGAATCTTAAAACCTGTGGATTTATATGTCTCCGAAAGAGAATCAAGCGTGTGTACGGCGGCATAAACGCAGCAGTGATAGGATTGGTGAGGTTCGGTGAGCAAATGCAGACTCTTTGAAGTCATATTGCATGGTACCCATTCCATGGGTCTCAACTCTCCAGGTTTAAGGGATTCTTCCTTCAGCTAAAACATGCATGTGGAACCCAGAGTATGATCCACCGTGTGATCGGGAAACGTGTTCAAATGTGTCTCAGTTTTCGTCCCCTGGTACTCGGGTGCAACACTCCAGACGCTTTACTAACACTCTCCCCACTTGGAGAGTCAGTGCCTTTAACCTCCTGTATGGCCCAGTTTGCAATTTCTGCGGAAAATGTACAGGAATAGGGAGAACCAATGAGAGACTAGCTGGAGGTGTCTGGACGGGCAAATTTAACTCTCATTTCCCACCAGGAAGAGGAATTAACCAAAGGTTCAGCATGCCATGCCGGAACCACACTAGGGCCTGAAGCAATCCTGCGGTGTTGTGGCCAGCTCACAAGAAAGCGAGTTGAAGAAGGGAGCTCAGGGGCACTGTAATTCACAAACCTGCAGAGTTATAAATGACAGCTATCGTCCAAAAATATATTGAAGTAAGGCTGCCAAGAGGACTTGAAAGCGGGGCAGAATTGCAGGAAACCGATTTCAGGAGGTAGACGGGAATTGCATGTAAAGCATAGGAAAAGAGGCAGAACGTCCACAATGATGCACTTGGCCAAAAAGGGCGTATGCGTTTTTTCCTGAATATATTCAGGAAAAAACGCATACGCCCTTTTTGGCCAACCAAGCAAGCTTGCAAAGGAAATCTGCACTACAATGAAGTCTCACTACCCCCAGGTCTAAAGGGCCATCTGAAAAAAGTGTAAAATCCAGAAAGGCAGGACAGGCCATGGAGAACTGGGAGCTTTGTTATGCTGATGGGCGGGATGTAAATTGCCAACAGCCAATCTGGAGAAGTGTATGGTGTTTCCTGAAACATCTAAAAAACAAAGCAACAGAGCCTAGGGCACTTCCACTTATGGTCCTATAGCTTAGGGAAATTAACATCAAAAAGACACAGCCACCCCAAAGTTTGGGACGGCTCTGTTTACAAGAACCTCGTTTACGGTACAAGTTCAATATCACAGAAAGCGAAAAATGGATAAAGAAGTTGTGGTACTTACGTACAATGCAATATCACTCAGCAATGAAATCTATGTCATCAGGCCCGTCGCAGCATAATGAGTGGATTCAGGTACGATGATTCTAAGTGAAATAAGTCACACAGAAAAAGAAACATCATAAGATATCACTACTACACGGAAGGTAAACTTGGCTACACATGAACTGAATTACAAAACAGAACAGGGTCTCAAATGTAGAAAACCAACTTATGCTTGCTTAAGAGGAAAGGTGAGTTGGGGTGCTGCATGAAACCAGAGATTGAAATTAGCACAGATACCGTTCCATAAGCCAAATATGTAATAGACAAGAGCTACTCCTTGCTCAATGAAGTGGACTCAACACCCCATATTAAACGCTTAAGAATACACCTGACTAGAAATAATCTTAAAAACTACGAATTTATATGTCTCCGAAAGACAATCAAGCGTGTGTACAGCGGTATAAACGCAGCAGTGATAGGATTGGTGAGGTTCGGTGAGCAAATGCAGACTCTTTGAAGTCATATTGCATGGTACCCATTCCATGGGTCTCAACTCTCCAGGTTTAAGGGATTCTTCCTTCAGCTAAAACATGCATGTGGAACCCAGAGTATGATCCACCGTGTGATCGGGAAACGTGTTCAAATGTGTCTCAGTTTTCGTCCCCTGGTACTCGGGTGCAACACTCCAGACGCTTTACTAACACTCTCCCCACTTGGAGAGTCAGTGCCTTTAACCTCCTGTATGGCCCAGTTTGCAATTTCTGCGGAAAATGTACAGGAATAGGGAGAACCAATGAGAGACTAGCTGGAGGTGTCTGGACGGGCAAATTTAACTCTCATTTCCCACCAGGAAGAGGAATTAACCAAAGGTTCAGCATGCCATGCCGGAACCACACTAGGGCCTGAAGCAATCCTGCGGTGTTGTGGCCAGCTCACAAGAAAGCGAGTTGAAGAAGGGAGCTCAGGGGCACTGTAATTCACAAACCTGCAGAGTTATAAATGACAGCTATCGTCCAAAAATATATTGAAGTAAGGCTGCCAAGAGGACTTGAAAGCGGGGCAGAATTGCAGGAAACCGATTTCAGGAGGTAGACGGGAATTGCATGTAAAGCATAGGAAAAGAGGCAGAACGTCCACAATGATGCACTTGGCCAAAAAGGGCGTATGCGTTTTTTCCTGAATATATTCAGGAAAAAACGCATACGCCCTTTTTGGCCAACCAAGCAAGCTTGCAAAGGAAATCTGCACTACAATGAAGTCTCACTGCCCCCCGGTCAAAAGGGCCATCTGAAAAAAGTGTAAAATCCAGAAAGGCAAGACAGGACATGGAGAATTGGGAGCCTTGTTATGCTGATGGGCGGGATGTAAATTGCCAACAGCCACTCTGGAGAAGTGTATGCTGTTTCCTGAAACATCTAAAAAACAAAGCAACAGAGCCTAGGGCACTTCCACTTATGGTCCTATAGCTTAGGGAAATTAAAATCAAAAAGACACAGCCACCCCAAAGTTTGGGACGGCTCTGTTTACAAGAACCTTGTTTACGGTACAAGTTCAATATCACAGAAAGCGAAAAATGGATAAAGAAGTTGTGGTACTTACGTACAATGCAATATCACTCAGCAATGAAATCTATGTCATCAGGCCCGTAGCAGCATAATGAGTGGATTAAGGTACGATGATTGTAAGTGAAATAAGTCACACAGAAAAAGAAACATCATAAGATATCACTACTACACGGAATATAAACTTGGCTACACAAGAACTGAATTACAAAACAGAACAGGGTCTCAAATGTAGAAAACCAACTTACGCTAGCTTAAGGGGAAAGGTGAGATAGGGTGCTGCATGAAACCAGAGATTGAAATTAGCACAGATACCGTTCCATAAGCCAAATATGTAATAGACAAGAGCTACTCCTTGCTCAACGAAGTGGACTCAACACCCCATATTAAACGCCTAAGAATATACCTGACTAGAAATAATCTTAAAACCTGTGGATTTATATGTCTCTGAAAGAGAATCAAGCGTGTGTACGGTGGCATAAACGCAGCAGTGATAGGATTGGTGAGGTTCGGTGAGCAAATGCAGACCCTTTGAAGTCATATTGCATGGTACCCATTCCATGGGTCTCAACTCTCCAGGTTTAAGGGATTCTTCCTTCAGCTAAAACATGCATGTGGAACACAGAGTATGATCCACCGTGTGATCGGGAAACGTGTTCAAATGTGTCTCAGTTTTCGTCCCCTGGTACTCGGGTGCAAACTCCAGACGCTTTACTAACACTCTCCCCACTTGGAGAGTCAGTGCCTTTAACCTCCTGTTTGGCCCAGTTTGCAATTTCTGCGGAAAATGTACAGGAATAGGGAGAACCAATGAGAGACTAGCTGGGGGTGTCTGGACGGGCAAATTTAACTCTCATTTCCCACCAGGAAGAGGAATTAACCAAAGGCTCAGCGTGCCGTGCCGGAACCACACTAGGGCCTGAAGCAATCCTGCGGTGTTGCGGCCAGCTCACAAGAAAGCGAGTTGAAGAAAGGAGCTCAGGGGCACTGTAATTCACAAACCTGCAGAGTTATAAATGACAGCTATCGTCCAAAAATATATTGAAGTAAGGCTGCCAAGAGGACTTGAAAGCGGGGCAGAATTGCAGGAAACCGATTTCAGTAGGTAGACGGGAATTGCATGTAAAGCATAGGAAAAGAGGCAGAACGTACACAATGATGCACTTGGCCAAAAAGGGCGTATGCGTTTTTTCCTGAATATATTCAGGAAAAAACGCATACGCCCTTTTTGGCCAACCAAGCAAGCTTGCAAAGGAAATCTGCACTACAATGAAGTCTCACTACCCCCAGGTCTAAAGGGCCATCTGAAAAAAGTGTAAAATCCAGAAAGGCAGGACAGGCCATGGAGAACTGGGAGCTTTGTTATGCTGATGGGCGGGATGTAAATTGCCAACAGCCAATCTGGAGAAGTGTATGGTGTTTCCTGAAACATCTAAAAAACAAAGCAACAGAGCCTAGGGCACTTCCACTTATGGTCCTATAGCTTAGGGAAATTAAAATCAAAAAGACACAGCCACCCCAAAGTTTGGGACGGCTCTGTTTACAAGAACCTCGTTTACGGTACAAGTTCAATATCACAGAAAGCGAAAAATGGATAAAGAAGTTGTGGTACTTACGTACAATGCAATATCACTCAGCAATGAAATCTATGTCATCAGGCCCGTCGCAGCATAATGAGTGGATTCAGGTACGATGATTCTAAGTGAAATAAGTCACACAGAAAAAGAAACATCATAAGATATCACTACTACACGGAATGTAAACTTGGCTACACAGGAACTGAATTACAAAACAGAACAGGGTCTCAAATGTAGAAAACCAACTTATGCTTGCTTAAGGGGAAAGGTGAGTTGGGGTGCTGCATGAAACCAGAGATTGAAATTAGCACAGATACCGTGCCATAAGCCAAATATGTAATAGACAAGAGCTACTCCTTGCTAAACGAAGGGTACTCAACACCCCATATTAAACGCCTAAGAATACACCTGACTAGTAAGAATCTTAAAACCTGTGGATTTATATGTCTCCGAAAGAGAATCAAGCGTGTGTACGGCGGCATAAACGCAGCAGTGATAGGATTGGTGAGGTTCGGTGAGCAAATGCAGACTCTTTGAAGTCATATTGCATGGTACCCATTCCATGGGTCTCAACTCTCCAGGTTTAAGGGATTCTTCCTTCAGCTAAAACATGCATGTGGAACCCAGAGTATGATCCACCGTGTGATCGGGAAACGTGTTCAAATGTGTCTCAGTTTTCGTCCCCTGGTACTCGGGTGCAACACTCCAGACGCTTTACTAACACTCTCCCCACTTGGAGAGTCAGTGCCTTTAACCTCCTGTATGGCCCAGTTTGCAATTTCTGCGGAAAATGTACAGGAATAGGGAGAACCAATGAGAGACTAGCTGGAGGTGTCTGGACGGGCAAATTTAACTCTCATTTCCCACCAGGAAGAGGAATTAACCAAAGGTTCAGCATGCCATGCCGGAACCACACTAGGGCCTGAAGCAATCCTGCGGTGTTGTGGCCAGCTCACAAGAAAGCGAGTTGAAGAAGGGAGCTCAGGGGCACTGTAATTCACAAACCTGCAGAGTTATAAATGACAGCTATCGTCCAAAAATATATTGAAGTAAGGCTGCCAAGAGGACTTGAAAGCGGGGCAGAATTGCAGGAAACCGATTTCAGGAGGTAGACGGGAATTGCATGTAAAGCATAGGAAAAGAGGCAGAACGTCCACAATGATGCACTTGGCCAAAAAGGGCGTATGCGTTTTTTCCTGAATATATTCAGGAAAAAACGCATACGCCCTTTTTGGCCAACCAAGCAAGCTTGCAAAGGAAATCTGCACTACAATGAAGTCTCACTACCCCCAGGTCTAAAGGGCCATCTGAAAAAAGTGTAAAATCCAGAAAGGCAGGACAGGCCATGGAGAACTGGGAGCTTTGTTATGCTGATGGGCGGGATGTAAATTGCCAACAGCCAATCTGGAGAAGTGTATGGTGTTTCCTGAAACATCTAAAAAACAAAGCAACAGAGCCTAGGGCACTTCCACTTATGGTCCTATAGCTTAGGGAAATTAACATCAAAAAGACACAGCCACCCCAAAGTTTGGGACGGCTCTGTTTACAAGAACCTCGTTTACGGTACAAGTTCAATATCACAGAAAGCGAAAAATGGATAAAGAAGTTGTGGTACTTACGTACAATGCAATATCACTCAGCAATGAAATCTATGTCATCAGGCCCGTCGCAGCATAATGAGTGGATTCAGGTACGATGATTCTAAGTGAAATAAGTCACACAGAAAAAGAAACATCATAAGATATCACTACTACACGGAAGGTAAACTTGGCTACACATGAACTGAATTACAAAACAGAACAGGGTCTCAAATGTAGAAAACCAACTTATGCTTGCTTAAGAGGAAAGGTGAGTTGGGGTGCTGCATGAAACCAGAGATTGAAATTAGCACAGATACCGTTCCATAAGCCAAATATGTAATAGACAAGAGCTACTCCTTGCTCAATGAAGTGGACTCAACACCCCATATTAAACGCTTAAGAATACACCTGACTAGAAATAATCTTAAAAACTACGAATTTATATGTCTCCGAAAGACAATCAAGCGTGTGTACAGCGGTATAAACGCAGCAGTGATAGGATTGGTGAGGTTCGGTGAGCAAATGCAGACTCTTTGAAGTCATATTGCATGGTACCCATTCCATGGGTCTCAACTCTCCAGGTTTAAGGGATTCTTCCTTCAGCTAAAACATGCATGTGGAACCCAGAGTATGATCCACCGTGTGATCGGGAAACGTGTTCAAATGTGTCTCAGTTTTCGTCCCCTGGTACTCGGGTGCAACACTCCAGACGCTTTACTAACACTCTCCCCACTTGGAGAGTCAGTGCCTTTAACCTCCTGTATGGCCCAGTTTGCAATTTCTGCGGAAAATGTACAGGAATAGGGAGAACCAATGAGAGACTAGCTGGAGGTGTCTGGACGGGCAAATTTAACTCTCATTTCCCACCAGGAAGAGGAATTAACCAAAGGTTCAGCATGCCATGCCGGAACCACACTAGGGCCTGAAGCAATCCTGCGGTGTTGTGGCCAGCTCACAAGAAAGCGAGTTGAAGAAGGGAGCTCAGGGGCACTGTAATTCACAAACCTGCAGAGTTATAAATGACAGCTATCGTCCAAAAATATATTGAAGTAAGGCTGCCAAGAGGACTTGAAAGCGGGGCAGAATTGCAGGAAACCGATTTCAGGAGGTAGACGGGAATTGCATGTAAAGCATAGGAAAAGAGGCAGAACGTCCACAATGATGCACTTGGCCAAAAAGGGCGTATGCGTTTTTTCCTGAATATATTCAGGAAAAAACGCATACGCCCTTTTTGGCCAACCAAGCAAGCTTGCAAAGGAAATCTGCACTACAATGAAGTCTCACTGCCCCCCGGTCAAAAGGGCCATCTGAAAAAAGTGTAAAATCCAGAAAGGCAAGACAGGACATGGAGAATTGGGAGCCTTGTTATGCTGATGGGCGGGATGTAAATTGCCAACAGCCACTCTGGAGAAGTGTATGCTGTTTCCTGAAACATCTAAAAAACAAAGCAACAGAGCCTAGGGCACTTCCACTTATGGTCCTATAGCTTAGGGAAATTAAAATCAAAAAGACACAGCCACCCCAAAGTTTGGGACGGCTCTGTTTACAAGAACCTTGTTTACGGTACAAGTTCAATATCACAGAAAGCGAAAAATGGATAAAGAAGTTGTGGTACTTACGTACAATGCAATATCACTCAGCAATGAAATCTATGTCATCAGGCCCGTAGCAGCATAATGAGTGGATTAAGGTACGATGATTGTAAGTGAAATAAGTCACACAGAAAAAGAAACATCATAAGATATCACTACTACACGGAATATAAACTTGGCTACACAAGAACTGAATTACAAAACAGAACAGGGTCTCAAATGTAGAAAACCAACTTACGCTAGCTTAAGGGGAAAGGTGAGATAGGGTGCTGCATGAAACCAGAGATTGAAATTAGCACAGATACCGTTCCATAAGCCAAATATGTAATAGACAAGAGCTACTCCTTGCTCAACGAAGTGGACTCAACACCCCATATTAAACGCCTAAGAATATACCTGACTAGAAATAATCTTAAAACCTGTGGATTTATATGTCTCTGAAAGAGAATCAAGCGTGTGTACGGTGGCATAAACGCAGCAGTGATAGGATTGGTGAGGTTCGGTGAGCAAATGCAGACCCTTTGAAGTCATATTGCATGGTACCCATTCCATGGGTCTCAACTCTCCAGGTTTAAGGGATTCTTCCTTCAGCTAAAACATGCATGTGGAACACAGAGTATGATCCACCGTGTGATCGGGAAACGTGTTCAAATGTGTCTCAGTTTTCGTCCCCTGGTACTCGGGTGCAAACTCCAGACGCTTTACTAACACTCTCCCCACTTGGAGAGTCAGTGCCTTTAACCTCCTGTTTGGCCCAGTTTGCAATTTCTGCGGAAAATGTACAGGAATAGGGAGAACCAATGAGAGACTAGCTGGGGGTGTCTGGACGGGCAAATTTAACTCTCATTTCCCACCAGGAAGAGGAATTAACCAAAGGCTCAGCGTGCCGTGCCGGAACCACACTAGGGCCTGAAGCAATCCTGCGGTGTTGCGGCCAGCTCACAAGAAAGCGAGTTGAAGAAAGGAGCTCAGGGGCACTGTAATTCACAAACCTGCAGAGTTATAAATGACAGCTATCGTCCAAAAATATATTGAAGTAAGGCTGCCAAGAGGACTTGAAAGCGGGGCAGAATTGCAGGAAACCGATTTCAGTAGGTAGACGGGAATTGCATGTAAAGCATAGGAAAAGAGGCAGAACGTACACAATGATGCACTTGGCCAAAAAGGGCGTATGCGTTTTTTCCTGAATATATTCAGGAAAAAACGCATACGCCCTTTTTGGCCAACCAAGCAAGCTTGCAAAGGAAATCTGCACTACAATGAAGTCTCACTACCCCCAGGTCTAAAGGGCCATCTGAAAAAAGTGTAAAATCCAGAAAGGCAGGACAGGCCATGGAGAACTGGGAGCTTTGTTATGCTGATGGGCGGGATGTAAATTGCCAACAGCCAATCTGGAGAAGTGTATGGTGTTTCCTGAAACATCTAAAAAACAAAGCAACAGAGCCTAGGGCACTTCCACTTATGGTCCTATAGCTTAGGGAAATTAAAATCAAAAAGACACAGCCACCCCAAAGTTTGGGACGGCTCTGTTTACAAGAACCTCGTTTACGGTACAAGTTCAATATCACAGAAAGCGAAAAATGGATAAAGAAGTTGTGGTACTTACGTACAATGCAATATCACTCAGCAATGAAATCTATGTCATCAGGCCCGTCGCAGCATAATGAGTGGATTCAGGTACGATGATTCTAAGTGAAATAAGTCACACAGAAAAAGAAACATCATAAGATATCACTACTACACGGAATGTAAACTTGGCTACACAGGAACTGAATTACAAAACAGAACAGGGTCTCAAATGTAGAAAACCAACTTATGCTTGCTTAAGGGGAAAGGTGAGTTGGGGTGCTGCATGAAACCAGAGATTGAAATTAGCACAGATACCGTGTCATAAGCCAAATATGTAATAGACAAGAGCAACTCCTTGCTAAACGAAGTGTACTCAACACCCCATATTAAACGCCTAAGAATACACCTGACTAGTAAGAATCTTAAAACCTGTGGATTTATATGTCTCCGAAAGAGAATCAAGCGTGTGTACAGCGGCATAAACGCAGCAGTGATAGGATTGGTGAGGTTCGGTGAGCAAATGCAGACCCTTTGAAGTCATATTGCATGGTACCCATTCCATGGGTCTCAACTCTCCAGGTTTAAGGGATTCTTCCTTCAGCTAAAACATGCATGTGGAACACAGAGTATGATCCACCGTGTGATCGGGAAACGTGTTCAAATGTGTCTCAGTTTTCGTCCCCTGGTACTCGGGTGCAAACTCCAGACGCTTTACTAACACTCTCCCCACTTGGAGAGTCAGTGCCTTTAACCTCCTGTTTGGCCCAGTTTGCAATTTCTGCGGAAAATGTACAGGAATAGGGAGAACCAATGAGAGACTAGCTGGGGGTGTCTGGACGGGCAAATTTAACTCTCATTTCCCACCAGGAAGAGGAATTAACCAAAGGCTCAGCGTGCCGTGCCGGAACCACACTAGGGCCTGAAGCAATCCTGCGGTGTTGCGGCCAGCTCACAAGAAAGCGAGTTGAAGAAAGGAGCTCAGGGGCACTGTAATTCACAAACCTGCAGAGTTATAAATGACAGCTATCGTCCAAAAATATATTGAAGTAAGGCTGCCAAGAGGACTTGAAAGCGGGGCAGAATTGCAGGAAACCGATTTCAGGAGGTAGACGGGAATTGCATGTAAAGCATAGGAAAAGAGGCAGAACGTCCACAATGATGCACTTGGCCAAAAAGGGCGTATGCGTTTTTTCCTGAATATATTCAGGAAAAAACGCATACGCCCTTTTTGGCCAACCAAGCAAGCTTGCAAAGGAAATCTGCACTACAATGAAGTCTCACTGCCCCCCGGTCAAAAGGGCCATCTGAAAAAAGTGTAAAATCCAGAAAGGCAAGACAGGACATGGAGAATTGGGAGCCTTGTTATGCTGATGGGCGGGATGTAAATTGCCAACAGCCACTCTGGAGAAGTGTATGCTGTTTCCTGAAACATCTAAAAAACAAAGCAACAGAGCCTAGGGCACTTCCACTTATGGTCCTATAGCTTAGGGAAATTAAAATCAAAAAGACACAGCCACCCCAAAGTTTGGGACGGCTCTGTTTACAAGAACCTCGTTTACGGTACAAGTTCAATATCACAGAAAGCGAAAAATGGATAAAGAAGTTGTGGTACTTACGTACAATGCAATATCACTCAGCAATGAAATCTATGTCATCAGGCCCGTAGCAGCATAATGAGTGGATTAAGGTACGATGATTGTAAGTGAAATAAGTCACACAGAAAAAGAAACATCATAAGATATCACTACTACACGGAATGTAAACTTGGCTACACAGGAACTGACTTACAAAACAGAACAGGGTCTCAAATGTAGAAAACCAACTTACGCTAGCTTAAGGGGAAAGGTGACTTGGGGTGCTGCATGAAACCAGAGATTGAAATTAGCACAGATACCGTTCCATAAGCCAAATATGTAATAGACAAGAGCTACTCCTTGCTCAACGAAGTGGACTCAACACCCCATATTAAACGCCTAAGAATATACCTGACTAGAAATAATCTTAAAACCTACGGATTTATATGTCTCCGAAAGACAATCAAGCGTGTGTACAGCGGCATAAACGCAGCAGTGATAGGATTGGTGAGGTTCGGTGAGCAAATGCAGACCCTTTGAAGTCATATTGCATGGTACCCATTCCATGGGTCTCAACTCTCCAGGTTTAAGGGATTCTTCCTTCAGCTAAAACATGCATGTGGAACCCAGAGTATGATCCACCGTGTGATCGGGAAACGTGTTCAAATGTGTCTCAGTTTTCGTCCCCTGGTACTCGGGTGCAAACTCCAGACGCTTTACTAACACTCTCCCCACTTGGAGAGTCAGTGCCTTTAACCTCCTGTTTGGCCCAGTTTGCAATTTCTGCGGAAAATGTACAGGAATAGGGAGAACCAATGAGAGACTAGCTGGGGGTGTCTGGACGGGCAAATTTAACTCTCATTTCCCACCAGAAAGAGGAATTAACCAAAGGCTCAGCGTGCCGTGCCGGAAACACACTAGGGCCTGAAGCAATCCTGCGGTGTTGCGGCCAGCTCACAAGAAAGCGAGTTGAAGAAAGGAGCTCAGGGGCACTGTAATTCACAAACCTGCAGAGTTATAAATGACAGCTATCGTCCAAAAATATATTGAAGTAAGGCTGCCAAGAGGACTTGAAAGCGGGGCAGAATTGCAGGAAACCGATTTCAGGAGGTAGACGGGAATTGCATGTAAAGCATAGGAAAAGAGGCAGAACGTACACAATGATGCACTTGGCCAAAAAGGGCGTATGCGTTTTTTCCTGAATCAGGAAAAAACGCATACGCCCTTTTTGGCCAACCAAGCAAGCTTGCAAAGGAAATCTGCACTACAATGAAGTCTCACTGCCCCCCGGTCAAAAGGGCCATCTGAAAAAAGTGTAAAATCCAGAAAGGCAGGACAGGCCATGGAGAACAGGGAGCTTTGTTATGCTGATGGGCGGGATGTAAATTGCCAACAGCCAATCTGGAGAAGTGTATGGTGTTTCCTGAAACATCTAAAAAACAAAGCAACAGAGCCTAGGGCACTTCCACTTATGGTCCTATAGCTTAGGGAAATTAAAATCAAAAAGACACAGCCACCCCAAAGTTTGGGACGGCTCTGTTTACAAGAACCTCGTTTACGGTACAAGTTCAATATCACAGAAAGCGAAAAATGGATAAAGAAGTTGTGGTACTTACGTACAATGCAATATCACTCAGCAATGAAATCTATGTCATCAGGCCCGTCGCAGCATAATGAGTGGATTCAGGTACGATGATTCTAAGTGAAATAAGTCACACAGAAAAAGAAACATCATAAGATATCACTACTACACGGAAGGTAAACTTGGCTACACAAGAACTGAATTACAAAACAGAACAGGGTCTCAAATGTAGAAAACCAACTTATGCTTGCTTAAGAGGAAAGGTGAGTTGGGGTGCTGCATGAAACCAGAGATTGAAATTAGCACAGATACCGTTCCATAAGCCAAATATGTAATAGACAAGAGCTACTCCTTGCTCAACGAAGTGGACTCAACACCCCATATTTAACGCTTAAGAATACACCTGACTAGAAATAATCTTAAAAACTACGAATTTATATGTCTCCGAAAGACAATCAAGCATGTGTACAGCGGCATAAACGCAGCAGTGATAGGATTGGTGAGGTTCGGTGAGCAAATGCAGACCCTTTGAAGTCATATTGCATGGTACCCATTCCATGGGTCTCAACTCTCCAGGTTTAAGGGATTCTTCCTTCAGCTAAAACATGCATGTGGAACCCAGAGTATGATCCACCATGTGATCGGGAAACGTGTTCAAATGTGTCTCAGTTTTCGTCCCCTGGTACTCGGGTGCAAACTCCAGACGCTTTACTAACACTCTCCCCACTTGGAGAGTCAGTGCCTTTAACCTCCTGTTTGGCCCAGTTTGCAATTTCTGCGGAAAATGTACAGGAATAGGGAGAACCAATGAGAGACTAGCTGGGGGTGTCTGGACGGGCAAATTTAACTCTCATTTCCCACCAGGAAGAGGAATTAATCAAAGGCTCAGCGTGCCGTGCCGGAACCACACTAGGGCCTGAAGCAATCCTGCGGTGTTGCGGCCAGCTCACAAGAAAGCGAGTTGAAGAAAGGAGCTCAACGGCACTGTAATTCACAAACCTGCAGAGTTATAAATGACAGCTATCGTCCAAAAATATATTGAAGTAAGGCTGCCAAGAGGACTTGAAAGCGGGGCAGAATTGCAGGAAACCGATTTCAGGAGGTAGACGGGAATTGCATGTAAAGCATAGGAAAAGAGGCAGAACGTCCACAATGATGCACTTGGCCAAAAAGGGCGTATGCGTTTCTTCCAGGAAAAAACGCATACGGCCTTTTTGGCCAATCAAGCAAGCTTGCAAAGGAAATCTGCACTACAATGAAGTCTCGCTGCCCCCCGGTCAAAAGGGCCATATGAAAAAAGTGTAAAATCCAGAAAGGCAGGACAGGCCATGGAGAACTGGGAGCCTTGTTATGCTGATGGGCGGGATGTAAATTGCCAACAGCCACTCTGGAGAAGTGTATGGTGTTTCCTGAAACATCTAAAAAACTAAGCAACAGAGCCTAGGGCACTTCCACTTATGGTCCTATAGCTTAGGGAAATGAAATTCAAACAGACACAGCCACCCCAAAGTTTGGGACGGCTCTGTTTACAAGAACCTCGTTTACGGTACAAGTTCAATATCACAGAAAGCGAAAAATGGATAAAGAAGTTGTGGTACTTACGTACAATGCAATATCACTCAGCAATGAAATCTATGTCATCAGGCCCGTAGCAGAATAATGAGTGGATTCAGGTATGATGATTCTAAGTGAAATAAGTCACACAGAAAAAGAAACACCATAAGATATCACTACTACACGGAAGGTAAACTTGGCTACACAAGAACTGAATTACAAAACAGAACAGGGTCTCAAATGTAGAAAACCAACTTATGCTTGCTTAAGAGGAAAGGTGAGTTGGGGTGCTGCATGAAACCAGAGATTGAAATTAGCACAGATACCGTTCCATAAGCCAAATATGTAATAGACAAGAGCTACTCCTTGCTCAACGAAGTGGACTCAACACCCCATATTAAACGCTTAAGAATACACCTGACTAGAAATAATCTTAAAAACTACGAATTTATATGTCTCCGAAAGACAATCAAGCGTGTGTACAGCGGCATAAACGCAGCAGTGATAGGATTGGTGAGGTTCGGTGAGCAAATGCAGACCCTTTGAAGTCATATTGCATGGTACCCATTCCATGGGTCTCAACTCTCCAGGTTTAAGGGATTCTTCCTTCAGCTAAAACATGCATGTGGAACCCAGAGTATGATCCACCGTGTGATCGGGAAACGTGTTCAAATGTGTCTCAGTTTTCGTCCCCTGGTACTCGGGTGCAACACTCCAGACGCTTTACTAACACTCTCCCCACTTGGAGAGTCAGTGCCTTTAACCTCCTGTATGGCCCAGTTTGCAATTTCTGCGGAAAATGTACAGGAATAGGGAGAACCAATGAGAAACTAGCTGGAGGTGTCTGGACGGGCAAATTTAACTCTCATTTCCCACCAGAAAGAGGAATTAACCAAAGGCTCAGCATGCCGTTCCAGAACCACACTAGGGCCTGAAGCAATCCTGCGGTGTTGCGGCCAGCTCACAAGAAAGCGAGTTGAAGAAAGGAGCTCAGGGGCACTGTAATTCACAAACCTGCAGAGTTATAAATGACAGCTATCGTCCAAAAATATATTGAAGTAAGGCTGCCAAGAGGACTTGAAAGCGGGGCAGAATTGCAGGAAATCGATTTCAGGAGGTACACTGGAATTGCATGTAAAGCATAGGAAAAGAGGCAGAACGTCCACAATGATGCACTTGGCCAAAAAGGGCGTATGCGTTTTTTCCTGAATATATTCAGGAAAAAACGCATACGCCCATTTTGGCCAACCAAGCAAGCTTGCAAAGGAAATCTGCACTACAATGAAGTCTCACTGCCTCCCGGTCAAAAGGGCCATCTGAAAAAAGTGTAAAATCCAGAAAGGCAGGACAGGCCATGGAGAACTGGGAGCCTTGTTATGCTGATGGGTGGGATGTAAATTGCCAACAGCCACTCTGGAGAAGTGTATGGTGTTTCCTGAAACATCTAAAAAACAAAGCAACAGAGCCTAGGGCACTTCCACTTATGGTCCTATAGCTTAGGGAAATTAAAATAAAAAAGACACGGTCACCCCAAAGTTTGGGACAGCTCTGTTTACAAGAACCTCGTTTACGGTACAAGTTCAATATCACAGAAAGCGAAAAATGGATAAAGAAGTTGTGGTACTTACGTACAATGCAATATCACTCAGCAATGAAATCTATGTCATCAGGCCCATAGCATCATAATGAGTGGATGCAGGTATGATGAGTCTAAGTGAAATAAGTCACACAGAAAAAGAAACATCATAAGATATCACTACTACACGGAATGTAAACTTGGCTACACAGGAACTGAATTACAAAACAGAACAGTGTCTCAAATGTAGAAAACCAACTTATGCTTGCTAAAGGGGAAAGGTGAGTTGGGGTGCAGCATGAAACCAGAGATTGAAATTAGCACAGATACCGTGCCATAAGCCAAATATGTAATAGACAAGAGCTACTCCTTGCTAAACGAAGTGTACTCAACACCCCATATTAAACGCCTAAGAATACACCTGACTAGTAAGAATCTTAAAACCTGTGGATTTATATGTCTCCGAAAGAGAATCAACCGTGTGTACGGCGGCATAAACGCAGCAGTGATAGGATTGGTGAGGTTCGGTGAGCAAATGCAGACCCTTTGAAGTCATATTGCATGGTACCCATTCCATGGGTCTCAACTCTCCAGGTTTAAGGGATTCTTCCTTCAGCTAAAACATGCATGTGGAACCCAGAGTATGATCCACCGTGTGATTGGGAAACGTGTTCAAATGTGTCTCAGTTTTCGTCCCCTGGTACTCGAGTGCAACATTCAAGACGCTTTACTAACACTCTCCCCACTTGGAGAGTCAGTGCCTTTAACCTCCTGTTTGGCCCAGTTTGCAATTTCTGCGGAAAATGTACAGGAATAGGGAGAACCAATGAGAGACTAGCTGGAGGTGTCTGGACGGGCAAATTTAACTCTCATTTCCCACCAGGAAGAGAAATTAACCAAAGGTTCAGCATGCCATGCCGGAACCACACTAGGGCCTGAAGCAATCCTGCGGTGTTGTGGCCAGCTCACAAGAAAGCGAGTTGAAGAAAGGAGCTCAGGGGCACTGTAATTCACAAACCTGCAGAGTTATAAATGACAGCTATCGTCCAAAAATATATTGAAGTAAGGCTGCCAAGAGGACTTGAAAGCGGGGCAGAATTACAGGAAACCGATTTCAGGAGGTAGACGGGAATTGCATGTAAAGCATAGGAAAAGAGGCAGAACGTCCACAATGATGCACTTGGCCAAAAAGGGCGTATGCGTTTTTTCCTGAATATATTCAGGAAAAAACGCATACGCCCTTTTTGGCCAACCAAGCAAGCTTGCAAAGGAAATCTGCACTACAATGAAGTCTCACTGCCCCCCCCCCGGTCAAAAGGGCCATCTGAAAAAACTGTAAAATCCAGAAAGGCAAGACAGGACATGGAGAATTGGGAGCCTTGTTATGCTGATGGGCGGGATGTAAATTGCCAACAGCCACTCTGGAGAAGTGTATGCTGTTTCCTGAAACATCTAAAAAACAAAGCAACAGAGCCTAGGGCACTTCCACTTATGGTCCTATAGCTTAGGGAAATTAAAATCAAAAAGACACAGCCACCCCAAAGTTTGGGCCGGCTCTGTTTACAAGAACCTTGTTTACGGTACAAGTTCAATATCACAGAAAGCGAAAAATGGATAAAGAAGTTGTGGTACTTACGTACAATGCAATATCACTCAGCAATGAAATCTATGTCATCAGGCCCGTAGCAGCATAATGAGTGGATTAAGGTACGATGATTGTAAGTGAAATAAGTCACACAGAAAAAGAAACATCATAAGATATCACTACTACACGGAATATAAACTTGGGTACACAGGAACTGAATTACAAAACAGAACAGGGTCTCAAATGTAGAAAACCAACTTACGCTAGCTTAAGGGGAAAGGTGAGTTGGGGTGCTGCATGAAACCAGAGATTGAAATTAGCACAGATACCGTTCCATAAGCCAAATATGTAATAGACAAGAGCTACTCCTTGCTCAACGAAGTGGACTCAACACCCCATATTAAACGCCTAAGAATATACCTGACTAGAAATAATCTTAAAACCTACGGATTTATATGTCTCCGAAAGACAATCAAGCGTGTGTACAGCGGCATAAACGCAGCAGTGATAGGATTGGTGAGGTTCGGTGAGCAAATGCAGACCCTTTGAAGTCATATTGCATGGTACCCATTCCATGGGTCTCAACTCTCCAGGTTTAAGGGATTCTTCCTTCAGCTAAAACATGCATGTGGAACCCAGAGTATGATCCACCGTGTGATCGGGAAACGTGTTCAAATGTGTCTCAGTTTTCGTCCCCTGGTACTCGGGTGCAACACTCCAGACGCTTTACTAACACTCTCCCCACTTGGAGAGTCAGTGCCTTTAACCTCCTGTATGGCCCAGTTTGCAATTTCTGCGGAAAATGTACAGGAATAGGGAGAACCAATGAGAAACTAGCTGGAGGTGTCTGGACGGGCAAATTTAACTCTCATTTCCCACCAGAAAGAGGAATTAACCAAAGGCTCAGCATGCCGTTCCAGAACCACACTAGGGCCTGAAGCAATCCTGCGGTGTTGCGGCCAGCTCACAAGAAAGCGAGTTGAAGAAAGGAGCTCAGGGGCACTGTAATTCACAAACCTGCAGAGTTATAAATGACAGCTATCGTCCAAAAATATATTGAAGTAAGGCTGCCAAGAGGACTTGTAAGCGGGGCAGAATTGCAGGAAATCGATTTCAGGAGGTACACTGGAATTGCATGTAAAGCATAGGAAAAGAGGCAGAACGTCCACAATGATGCACTTGGCCAAAAAGGGCGTATGCGTTTTTTCCTGAATATATTCAGGAAAAAACGCATACGCCCATTTTGGCCAACCAAGCAAGCTTGCAAAGGAAATCTGCACTACAATGAAGTCTCACTGCCTCCCGGTCAAAAGGGCCATCTGAAAAAAGTGTAAAATCCAGAAAGGCAGGACAGGCCATGGAGAACTGGGAGCCTTGTTATGCTGATGGGCGGGATGTAAATTGCCAACAGCCACTCTGGAGAAGTGTATGGTGTTTCCTGAAACATCTAAAAAACAAAGCAACAGAGCCTAGGGCACTTCCACTTATGGTCCTATAGCTTAGGGAAATTAAAATAAAAAAGACACGGTCACCCCAAAGTTTGGGACAGCTCTGTTTACAAGAACCTCGTTTACGGTACAAGTTCAATATCACAGAAAGCGAAAAATGGATAAAGAAGTTGTGGTACTTACGTACAATGCAATATCACTCAGCAATGAAATCTATGTCATCAGGCCCATAGCATCATAATGAGTGGATGCAGGTATGATGAGTCTAAGTGAAATAAGTCACACAGAAAAAGAAACATCATAAGATATCACTACTACACGGAATGTAAACTTGGCTACACAGGAACTGAATTACAAAACAGAACAGTGTCTCAAATGTAGAAAACCAACTTATGCTTGCTAAAGGGGAAAGGTGAGTTGGGGTGCAGCATGAAACCAGAGATTGAAATTAGCACAGATACCGTGCCATAAGCCAAATATGTAATAGACAAGAGCTACTCCTTGCTAAACGAAGTGTACTCAACACCCCATATTAAACGCCTAAGAATACACCTGACTAGTAAGAATCTTAAAACCTGTGGATTTATATGTCTCCGAAAGAGAATCAACCGTGTGTACGGCGGCATAAACGCAGCAGTGATAGGATTGGTGAGGTTCGGTGAGCAAATGCAGACCCTTTGAAGTCATATTGCATGGTACCCATTCCATGGGTCTCAACTCTCCAGGTTTAAGGGATTCTTCCTTCAGCTAAAACATGCATGTGGAACCCAGAGTATGATCCACCGTGTGATTGGGAAACGTGTTCAAATGTGTCTCAGTTTTCGTCCCCTGGTACTCGAGTGCAACATTCAAGACGCTTTACTAACACTCTCCCCACTTGGAGAGTCAGTGCCTTTAAACTCCTGCTTGGCCCAGTTTGCAATTTCTGCGGAAAATGTACAGGAATAGGGAGAACCAATGAGAGACTAGCTGGAGGTGTCTGGACGGGCAAATTTAACTCTCATTTCCCACCAGGAAGAGAAATTAACCAAAGGTTCAGCATGCCATGCCGGAACCACACTAGGGCCTGAAGCAATCCTGCGGTGTTGTGGCCAGCTCACAAGAAAGCGAGTTGAAGAAAGGAGCTCAGGGGCACTGTAATTCACAAACCTGCAGAGTTATAAATGACAGCTATCGTCCAAAAATATATTGAAGTAAGGCTGCCAAGAGGACTTGAAAGCGGGGCAGAATTACAGGAAACCGATTTCAGGAGGTAGACGGGAATTGCATGTAAAGCATAGGAAAAGAGGCAGAACGTCCACAATGATGCACTTGGCCAAAAAGGGCGTATGCGTTTTTTCCTGAATATATTCAGGAAAAAACGCATACGCCCTTTTTGGCCAACCAAGCAAGCTTGCAAAGGAAATCTGCACTACAATGAAGTCTCACTGCCCCCCCGGTCAAAAGGGCCATCTGAAAAAAGTGTAAAATCCAGAAAGGCAAGACAGGACATGGAGAATTGGGAGCCTTGTTATGCTGATGGGCGGGATGTAAATTGCCAACAGCCACTCTGGAGAAGTGTATGCTGTTTCCTGAAACATCTAAAAAACAAAGCAACAGAGCCTAGGGCACTTCCACTTATGGTCCTATAGCTTAGGGAAATTAAAATCAAAAAGACACAGCCACCCCAAAGTTTGGGCCGGCTCTGTTTACAAGAACCTTGTTTACGGTACAAGTTCAATATCACAGAAAGCGAAAAATGGATAAAGAAGTTGTGGTACTTACGTACAATGCAATATCACTCAGCAATGAAATCTATGTCATCAGGCCCGTAGCAGCATAATGAGTGGATTAAGGTACGATGATTGTAAGTGAAATAAGTCACACAGAAAAAGAAACATCATAAGATATCACTACTACACGGAATATAAACTTGGGTACACAGGAACTGAATTACAAAACAGAACAGGGTCTCAAATGTAGAAAACCAACTTACGCTAGCTTAAGGGGAAAGGTGAGTTGGGGTGCTGCATGAAACCAGAGATTGAAATTAGCACAGATACCGTTCCATAAGCCAAATATGTAATAGACAAGAGCTACTCCTTGCTCAACGAAGTGGACTCAACACCCCATATTAAACGCCTAAGAATATACCTGACTAGAAATAATCTTAAAACCTACGGATTTATATGTCTCCGAAAGACAATCAAGCGTGTGTACAGCGGCATAAACGCAGCAGTGATAGGATTGGTGAGGTTCGGTGAGCAAATGCAGACCCTTTGAAGTCATATTGCATGGTACCCATTCCATGGGTCTCAACTCTCCAGGTTTAAGGGATTCTTCCTTCAGCTAAAACATGCATGTGGAACCCAGAGTATGATCCACCGTGTGATCGGGAAACGTGTTCAAATGTGTCTCAGTTTTCGTCCCCTGGTACTCGGGTGCAAACTCCAGACGCTTTACTAACACTCTCCCCACTTGGAGAGTCAGTGCCTTTAACCTCCTGTTTGGCCCAGTTTGCAATTTCTGCGGAAAATGTACAGGAATAGGGAGAACCAATGAGAGACTAGCTGGGGGTGTCTGGACGGGCAAATTTAACTCTCATTTCCCACCAGGAAGAGGAATTAACCAAAGGTTCTGCGTGCCATGCCGGAATCACACTAGGGCCTGAAGCAATCCTGCGGTGTTGTGGCCAGCTCACAAGAAAGCGAGTTGAAGAAAGGAGCTCAGGGGCACTGTAATTCACAAACCTGCAGAGTTATAAATGACAGCTATCGTCCAAAAATATATTGAAGTAAGGCTGCCAAGAGGACTTGAAAGCGGGGCAGAATTGCAGGAAACCGATTTCAGGAGGTAGACGGGAATTGCATGTAAAGCATAGGAAAAGAGGCAGAACGTCCACAATGATGCACTTGGCCAAAAAGGGCGTATGCGTTTTTTCCTGAATATATTCAGGAAAAAACGCATACGCCGTTTTTGGCCAACCAAGCAAGCTTGCAAAGGAAATCTGCACTACAATGAAGTCTCACTGCCCCCTGGTCAAAAGGGCCATCTGAAAAAAGTGTAAAATCCAGAAAGGCAAGACAGGACATGGAGAATTGGGAGCCTTGTTATGCTGATGGGCGGGATGTAAATTGCCAACAGCCACTCTGGAGAAGTGTATGCTGTTTCCTGAAACATCCAAAAAACAAAGCAACAGAGCCTAGGGCACTTCCACTTATGGTCCTATAGCTTAGGGAAATTAAAATCAAAAAGACACAGCCACCCCAAAGTTTGGGACGGCTCTGTTTACAAGAACCTTGTTTACGGTACAAGTTCAATATCACAGAAAGCGAAAAATGGATAAAGAAGTTGTGGTACTTACGTACAATGCAATATCGCTCAGCAATGAAATCTATGTCATCAGGCCCGTAGCAGCATAATGAGTGGATTAAGGTACGATGATTGTAAGTGAAATAAGTCACACAGAAAACGAAACATCATAAGATATCACTACTACACGGAATGTAAACTTGGCTACACAGGAACTGAATTTCAAAACAGAACAGGGTCTCAAATGTAGAAAACCAACTTACGCTAGCTTAAGGGGAAAGGTGAGTTGGGGTGATGCATGAAACCAGAGATTGAAATTAGCACAGATACAGTTCCATAAGCCAAATATGTAATAGACAAGAGCTACTCCTTGCTCAACGAAGTGGACTCAACACCCCATATTAAACGCCTAAGAATATACCTGACTAGAAATAATCTTAAAACCTACGGATTTATATGTCTCCGAAAGACAATCAAGCGTGTGTACAGCGGCATAAATGCAGCAGTGATAGGATTGGTGAGGTTCGGTGAGCAAATGCAGACCCTTTGAAGTCATATTGCATGGTACCCATTCCATGGGTCTCAACTCTCCAGGTTTAAGGGATTCTTCCTTCAGCTAAAACATGCATGTGGAACCCAGAGTATGATCCACCGTGTGATCGGGAAACGTGTTCAAATGTGTCTCAGTTTTCGTCCCCTGGTACTCGGGTGCAAACTCCAGACGCTTTACTAACACTCTCCCCACTTGGAGAGTCAGTGCCTTTAACCTCCTGTTTGGCCCAGTTTGCAATTTCTGCGGAAAATGTACAGGAATAGGGAGAACCAATGAGAGACTAGCTGGGGGTGTCTGGACGGGCAAATTTAACTCTCATTTCCCACCAGGAAGAGGAATTAACCAAAGGCTCAGCGTGCCGTGCCGGAACCACACTAGGGCCTGAAGCAATCCTGCGGTGTTGTGGCTAGCTCACAAGAAAGCGAGTTGAAGAAAGGAGCTCAGGGGCACTGTAATTCACAAACCTGCAGAGTTACAAATGACAGCTATCGTCCAAAAATATATTGAAGTAAGGCTGCCAAGAGGACTTGAAAGCGGGGCAGAATTGCAGGAAACCGATTTCAGGAGGTAGACGGGAATTGCATGTAAAGCATAGGAAAAGAGGCAGAACGTCCACAATGATGCACTTGGCCAAAAAGGGCGTATGCGTTTTTTCCAGGAAAAAACGCATACACACTTTTTGGCCAACCAAGCAAGTTTGCAAAGGAAATCTGCACTACAATGAAGTCTCGCTGCCCCCCGGTCAAAAGGGCCATATGAAAAAAGTGTAAAATCCAGAAAGGCAGGACAGGCCATGGAGAACTGGGAGCCTTGTTATGCTGATGGGCGGGATGTAATTTGCCAACAGCCACTCTGGAGAAGTGTATGCTGTTTCCTGAAACATCTAAAAAACTAAGCAACAGAGCCTAGGGCACTTCCACTTATGGTCCTATAGCTTAGGGAAATGAAAATCAAACAGACACAGCCACCCCAAAGTTTGGGACGGCTCTGTTTACAAGAACCTCGTTTACGGTACAAGTTCAATATCACAGAAAGCGAAAAATGGATAAAGAAGTTGTGGTACTTACGTACAATGCAATATCACTCAGCAATGAAATCTATGTCATCAGGCCCGTCGCAGCATAATGAGTGGATGCAGGTACGATGATTCTAAGTGAAATATGTCACACAGAAAAAGAAACATCATAAGATATCAGTACTACACGGAATGTAAACTTGGCTACACAGGAACTGAATTACAAAACAGAACAGGGTCTCAAATGTAGAAAACCAACTTATGCTTGCTTAAGGGGAAAGGTGAGTTGGGGTGCAGCATGAAACCAGAGATTGAAATTAGCACAGATACCGTGCCATAAGCCAAATATGTAATAGACAAGAGCTACTCCTTGCTAAACGAAGTGTACTCAACACCCCATATTAAACGCCTAAGAATACACCTGACTAGTAAGAATCTTAAAACCTGTGGATTTATATGTGTCCAAAAGAGAATCAAGCGTGTGTACGGCGGCATAAACGCAGCAGTGATAGGATTGGTGAGGTTCGGTGAGCAAATGCAGACCCTTTGAAGTCATATTGCATGGTACCCATTCCATGGGTCTCAACTCTCCAGGTTTAAGGGATTCTTCCTTCAGCTAAAACATGCATGTGGAACCCAGAGTATGATCCACTGTGTGATCGGGAAACGTGTTCAAATGTGTCTCAGTTTTCGTCCCCTGGTACTCGGGTGCAACATTCAAGACGCTTTACTAACACTCTCCCCACTTGGAGAGTCAGTGCCTTTAAACTCCTGTTTGGCCCAGTTTGCAATTTCTGCGGAAAATGTACAGGAATAGGGAGAACCAATGAGAGACTAGCTGGGGGTGTCTGGACGGGCAAATTTAACTCTCATTTCCCACCAGGAAGAGGAATTAACCAAAGGCTCAGCGTGCCGTGCCGGAACCACACTAGGGCCTGAAGCAATCCTGCGGTGTTGCGGCCAGCTCACAAGAAAGCGAGTTGAGGAAACGAGCTCAGGGGCACTGTAATTCACAAACCTGCAGAGTTATAAATGACAGCTATCGTCCAAAAATATATTGAAGTAAGGCTGCCAAGAGGACTTGAAAGCGGGGCAGAATTGCAGGAAACCGATTTCAGGAGGTAGACGGGAATTGCATGTAAAGCATAGGAAAAGAGTCAGAACGTCCACAATGATGCACTTGGCCAAAAAGGGCGTATGCGTTTTTTCCTGAATATATTCAGGAAAAAACGCATACGCCCTTTTTGGCAAACCAAGCAAGCTTGCAAAGGAAATCTGCACTACAATGAAGTCTCACTGCCCCCCGGTCAAAAGGGCCATCTGAAAAAAGTGTAAAATCCAGAAAGGCAAGACAGGACATGGAGAATTTGGAGCCTTGTTATGCTGATGGGCGGGATGTAAATTGCCAACAGCCACTCTGGAGAAGTGTATGCTGTTTCCTGAAACATCTAAAAAACAAAGCAACAGAGCCTAGGGCACTTCCACTTATGGTCCTATAGCTTAGGGAAATTAAAATCAAAAAGACACAGCCACCCCAAAGTTTGGGCCGGCTCTGTTTACAAGAACCTCGTTTACGGTACAAGTTCAATATCACAGAAAGCGGAAAATGGATAAAGAAGTTGTGGTACTTACGTACAATGCAATATCACTCAGCAATGAAATCTATGTCATCAGGCCCGTAGCAGCATAATGAGTGGATGCAGGTACGATGATTCTAAGTGAAATAAGTCACACAGAAAAAGAAACATCATAAGGTATCACTACTACACGGAATGTAAACTTGGCTACACAGGAACTGAATTACAAAACAGAACAGGGTCTCAAATGTAGAAAACCAACTTATGCTTGCTTGAGGGGAAAGGTGAGTTGGGGTGCTGCATGAAACCAGAGATTGAAATTAGCACAGACACCGTTCCATAAGCCAAATATGTAATAGACAAGAGCTACTCCTTGCTCAACGAAGTGGACTCAACACCCCATATTAAACGCCTAAGAATATCCCTGACTAGTAAGAATCTTAAAACCTACCGATGTATATGTCTCCAAAAGAGAATCAAGCGTGTGTACGGCGGCATAAACGCAGCAGTGATAGGATTGGTGAAGTTCGGTGAGCAAATGCAGACCCTTTGAAGTCATATTGCATGGTACCCATTCCATGTGTCTCAACTCTCCAGGTTTAAGGGATTCTTCCTTCAGCTAAAACATGCATGTGGAACCCAGAGTATGATCCACCATGTGATCGGGAAACGTGTTCAAATGTGTCTCAGTTTTCGTTCCCTGGTACTCGGGTGCAACATTCAAGACGCTTTACTTACACTCTCCCCACTTGGAGAGTCAGTGCCTTTAAACTCCTGTTTGGCCCAGATTGCTATTTCTGCGGAAAATGTACAGGAATAGGGAGAACCAATGAGAGACTAGCTGGAGGTGTCTGGACGGGCAAATTTAACTCTCATTTCCCACCAGGAAGAGGAATTAACCAAAGGTTCTGCGTGCCATGCCGGAATCACACTAGGGCCTGAAGCAATCCTGCGGTGTTGTGGCCAGCTCACAAGAAAGCGAGTTGAAGAAAGGAGCTCAGGGGCACTGTAATTCACAAACCTGCAGAGTTATAAATGACAGCTATCGTCCAAAAATATATTGAAGTAAGGCTGCCAAGAGGACTTGAAAGCGGGGCAGAATTGCAGGAAACCGATTTCAGGAGGCAGACGGGAATTGCATGTAAAGCATAGGAAAAGAGGCAGAACGTCCACAATGATGCACTTGGCCAAAAAGGGCGTATGCGTTTTTTCCTGAATATATTCAGGAAAAAACGCATACGCCGTTTTTGGCCAACCAAGCAAGCTTGCAAAGGAAATCTGCACTACAATGAAGTCTCACTGCCCCCCGGTCAAAAGGGCCATCTGAAAAAAGTGTAAAATCCAGAAAGGCAAGACAGGACATGGAGAATTGGGAGCCTTGTTATGCTGATGGGCGGGATGTAAATTGCCAACAGCCACTCTGGAGAAGTGTATGCTGTTTCCTGAAACATCCAAAAAACAAAGCAACAGAGCCTAGGGCACTTCCACTTATGGTTCTATAGCTTAGGGAAATTAAAACCAAAAAGACACAGCCACCCCAAAGTTTGGGACGGCTCTGTTTACAAGAACCTTGTTTACGGTACAAGTTCAATATCACAGAAAGCGAAAAATGGATAAAGATGTTGTGGTACTTACGTACAATGCAATATCGCTCAGCAATGAAATCTATGTCATCAGGCCCGTAGCAGCATAATGAGTGGATTAAGGTACGATGATTGTAAGTGAAATAAGTCACACAGAAAACGAAACATCATAAGATATCACTACTACACGGAATGTAAACTTGGCTACACAGGAACTGAATTTCAAAACAGAACAGGGTCTCAAATGTAGAAAACCAACTTACGCTAGCTTAAGGGGAAAGGTGAGTTGGGGTGATGTATGAAACCAGAGATTGAAATTAGCACAGATACAGTTCCATCAGCCAAATATGTAATAGACAAGAGCTACTCCTTGCTCAACGAAGTGGACTCAACACACCATATTAAACGCTTAAGAATACACCTGACTAGAAATAATCTTAAAAACTACGAATTTATATGTCTCCGAAAGACAATCAAGCGTGTGTACAGCGGCATAAACGCAGCAGTGATAGGATTGGTGAGGTTCGGTGAGCAAATGCAGACCCTTTGAAGTCATATTGCATGGTACCCATTCCATGGGTCTCAACTCTCCAGGTTTAAGGGATTCTTCCTTCAGCTAAAACATGCATGTGGAACCCAGAGTATGATCCACCGTGTGATCGGGAAACGTGTTCAAATGTGTCTCAGTTTTCGTCCCCTGGTACTCGGGTGCAACACTCCAGACGCTTTACTAACACTCTCCCCACTTGGAGAGTCAGTGCCTTTAACCTCCTGTATGGCCCAGTTTGCAATTTCTGCGGAAAATGTACAGGAATAGGGAGAACCAATGAGAAACTAGCTGGAGGTGTCTGGACGGGCAAATTTAACTCTCATTTCCCACCAGAAAGAGGAATTAACCAAAGGCTCTTCATGCCGTTCCAGAACCACACTAGGGCCTGAAACAATCCTGCGGTGTTGCGGCCAGCTCACAAGAAAGCGAGTTGAAGAAAGGAGCTCAGGGGCACTGTAATTCACAAACCTGCAGAGTTATAAATGACAGCTATCGTCCAAAAATATATTGAAGTAAGGCTGCCAAGAGGACTTGAAAGCGGGGCAGAATTGCAGGAAATCGATTTCAGGAGGTACACTGGAATTGCATGTAAAGCATAGAAAAGAGGCAGAACGTCCACAATGATGCACTTGGCCAAAAAGGGCGTATGCGTTTTTTCCTGAATATATTCAGGAAAAAACGCATACGCCCTTTTTGGCCAACCAAGCAAGCTTGCAAAGGAAATCTGCACTACAATGAAGTCTCACTGCCCCCCGGTCAAAAGGGCCATCTGAAAAAAGTGTAAAATCCAGAAAGGCAGGACAGGCCATGGAGAACTGGGAGCCTTGTTATGCTGATGGGCGGGATGTAAATTGCCAACAGCCACTCTGGAGAAGTGTATGGTGTTTCCTGAAACATCTAAAAAACTAAGCAACAGAGCCTAGGGCACTTCCACTTATGGTCCTATAGCTTAGGGAAATTAAAATCAAAAAGACACGGTCACCCCAAAGTTTGGGACAGCTCTGTTTACAAGAACCTAGTTTACGTTACAAGTTCAATATCACAGAAAGCGAAAAATGGATAAAGAAGTTGTGGTACTTACGTACAATGCAATATCACTCAGCAATGAAATCTATGTCATCAGGCCCGTAGCATCATAATGAGTGGATGCAGGTATGATGAGTCTAAGTGAAATAAGTCACACAGAAAAAGAAACATCATAAGATATCACTACTACACGGAATGTAAACTTGGCTACACAGGAACTGAATTACAAAACAGAACAGGGTCTCAAATGTAGAAAACCAACTTATGCTTGCTTAAGGGGAAAGGTGAGTTGGGGTGCAGCATGAAACCAGAGATTGAAATTAGCACAGATACCGTGCCATAAGCCAAATATGTAATAGACAAGAGCTACTCCTTGCTAAACGAAGTGTACTCAACACCCCATATTAAACGCCTAAGAATACACCTGACTAGTAAGAATCTTAAAACCTGTGGATTTATATGTCTCCGAAAGAGAATCAAGCGTGTGTACGGCGGCATAAACGCAGCAGTGATAGGATTGGTGAGGTTCGGTGAGCAAATGCAGACCCTTTGAAGTCATATTGCATGGTACCCATTCCATGGGTCTCAACTCTCCAGGTTTAAGGGATTCTTCCTTCAGCTAAAACATGCATGTGGAACCCAGAGTATGATCCACCGTGTGATTGGGAAACGTGTTCAAATGTGTCTCAGTTTTCGTCCCCTGGTACTCGGGTGCAACATTCAAGACGCTTTACTAACACTCTCCCCACTTGGAGAGTCAGTGCCTTTAACCTCCTGTTTGGCCCAGTTTGCAATTTCTGCGGAAAATGTACAGGAATAGGGAGAACCAATGAGAGACTAGCTGGAGGTGTCTGGACGGGCAAATTTAACTCTCATTTCCCACCAGGAAGAGGAATTAACCAAAGGCTCAGCGTGCCATGCCGGAACCACACTAGGGCCTGAAGCAATCCTGTGGTGTTGTGGCCAGCTCACAAGAAAGCGAGTTGAAGAAAGGAGCTCAGGGGCACTGTAATTCACAAACCTGCAGAGTTATAAATGACAGCTATCGTCCAAAAATATATTGAAGTAAGGCTGCCAAGAGGACTTGAAAGCGGGGCAGAATTGCAGGAAACCGATTTCAGGAGGTAGACGGGAATTGCATGTAAAGCATAGGAAAAGAGGCAGAACGTACACAATGATGCACTTGGCCAAAAAGGGCGTATGCGTTTTTTCCTGAATATATTCAGGAAAAAACGCATACGCCCTTTTTGGCCAACCAAGCAAGCTTGCAAAGGAAATCTGCACTACAATGAAGTCTCACTGCCCCCCGGTCAAAAGGGCCATCTGAAAAAAGTGTAAAATCCAGAAAGGCAAGACAGGACATGGAGAATTGGGAGCCTTGTTATGCTGATGGGCGGGATGTAAATTGCCAACAGGCACTCTGGAGAAGTGTATGCTGTTTCCTGAAACATCTAAAAAACAAAGCAACAGAGCCTAGGGCACTTCCACTTATGGTCCTATAGCTTAGGGAAATTAAAATCAAAAAGACACAGCCACCCCAAAGTTTGGGACGGCTCTGTTTACAAGAACCTCGTTTACGGTACAAGTTCAATATCACAGAAAGCGAAAAATGGATAAAGAAGCTGTGGTACTTACGTACAATGCAATATCACTCAGCAATGAAATCTATGTCATCAGGCCCGTCGCAGCATAATGAGTGGATTCAGGTACGATGATTCTAAGTGAAATAAGTCACACAGAAAAAGAAACATCATAAGATATCACTACTACACGGAAGGTAAACTTGGCTACACAAGAACTGAATTACAAAACAGAACTGGGTCTCAAATGTAGAAAACCAACTTATGCTTGCTTAAGAGGAAAGGTGAGTTGGGGTGCTGCATGAAACCAGAGATTGAAATTAGCACAGATACCGTTCCATAAGCCAAATATGTAATAGACAAGAGCTACTCCTTGCTCAACGAAGTGGACTCAACACCCCATATTAAACGCTTAAGAATACACCTGACTAGAAATAATCTTAAAAACTACGAATTTATATGTCTCCGAAAGACAATCAAGCGTGTGTACAGCGGCATAAACGCAGCAGTGATAGGATTGGTGAGGTTCGGTGAGCAAATGCAGACCCTTTGAAGTCATATTGCATGGTACCCATTCCATGGGTCTCAACTCTCCAGGTTTAAGGGATTCTTCCTTCAGCTAAAACATGCATGTGGAACCCAGAGTATGATCCACCGTGTGATCGGGAAACGTGTTCAAATGTGTCTCAGTTTTCGTCCCCTGGTACTCGGGTGCAACACTCCAGACGCTTTACTAAGACTCTCCCCACTTGGAGAGTCAGTGCCTTTAACCTCCTGTATGGCCCAGTTTGCAATTTCTGCGGAAAATGTACAGGAATAGGGAGAACCAATGAGAAACTAGCTGGAGGTGTCTGGACGGGCAAATTTAACTCTCATTTCCCACCAGAAAGAGGAATTAACCAAAGGCTCAGCATGCCGTTCCAGAACCACACTAGGGCCTGAAACAATCCTGCGGTGTTGCGGCCAGCTCACAAGAAAGCGAGTTGAAGAAAGGAGCTCAGGGGCACTGTAATTCACAAACCTGCAGAGTTATAAATGACAGCTATCGTCCAAAAATATATTGAAGTAAGGCTGCCAAGAGGACTTGAAAGCGGGGCAGAATTGCAAGAAATCGATTTCAGGAGGTACACTGGAATTGCATGTAAAGCATAGAAAAGAGGCAGAACGTCCACAATGATGCACTTGGCCAAAAAGGGCGTATGCGTTTTTTCCTGAATATATTCAGGAAAAAACGCATACGCCCTTTTTGGCCAACCAAGCAAGCTTGCAAAGGAAATCTGCACTACAATGAAGTCTCACTGCCCCCCGGTCAAAAGGGCCATCTGAAAAAAGTGTAAAATCCAGAAAGGCAGGACAGGCCATGGAGAACTGGGAGCCTTGTTATGCTGATGGGCGGGATGTAAATTGCCAACAGCCACTCTGGAGAAGTGTATGGTGTTTCCTGAAACATCTAAAAAACTAAGCAACAGAGCCTAGGGCACTTCCACTTATGGTCCTATAGCTTAGGGAAATTAAAATCAAAAAGACACGGTCACCCCAAAGTTTGGGACAGCTCTGTTTACAAGAACCTAGTTTACGGTACAAGTTCAATATCACAGAAAGCGAAAAATGGATAAAGAAGTTGTGGTACTTACGTACAATGCAATATCACTCAGCAATGAAATCTATGTCATCAGGCCCGTAGCATCATAATGAGTGGATGCAGGTATGATGAGTCTAAGTGAAATAAGTCACACAGAAAAAGAAACATCATAAGATATCACTACTACACGGAATGTAAACTTGGCTACACAGGAACTGAATTACAAAACAGAACAGGGTCTCAAATGTAGAAAACCAACTTATGCTTGCTTAAGGGGAAAGGTGAGTTGGGGTGCAGCATGAAACCAGAGATTGAAATTAGCACAGATACCGTGCCATAAGCCAAATATGTAATAGACAAGAGCTACTCCTTGCTAAACGAAGTGTACTCAACACCCCATATTAAACGCCTAAGAATACACCTGACTAGTAAGAATCTTAAAACCTGTGGATTTATATGTCTCCGAAAGAGAATCAAGCGTGTGTACGGCGGCATAAACGCAGCAGTGATAGGATTGGTGAGGTTCGGTGAGCAAATGCAGACCCTTTGAAGTCATATTGCATGGTACCCATTCCATGGGTCTCAACTCTCCAGGTTTAAGGGATTCTTCCTTCAGCTAAAACATGCATGTGGAACCCAGAGTATGATCCACCGTGTGATTGGGAAACGTGTTCAAATGTGTCTCAGTTTTCGTCCCCTGGTACTCGGGTGCAACATTCAAGACGCTTTACTAACACTCTCCCCACTTGGAGAGTCAGTGCCTTTAACCTCCTGTTTGGCCCAGTTTGCAATTTCTGCGGAAAATGTACAGGAATAGGGAGAACCAATGAGAGACTAGCTGGAGGTGTCTGGACGGGCAAATTTAACTCTCATTTCCCACCAGGAAGAGGAATTAACCAAAGGCTCAGCGTGCCGTGCCGGAACCACACTAGGGCCTGAAGCAATCCTGCGGTGTTGTGGCCAGCTCACAAGAAAGCGAGTTGAAGAAAGGAGCTCAGGGGCACTGTAATTCACAAACCTGCAGAGTTATAAATGACAGCTATCGTCCAAAAATATATTGAAGTAAGGCTGCCAAGAGGACTTGAAAGTGGTGCAGAATTGCACGAAACCGATTTCAGGAGGTAGACTGGAATTGCATGTAAAGCATAGGAAAAGAGGCAGAACGTCCACAACGATGCACTTGGCCAAAAAGGGCGTATGCGTTTTTTCCTGAATATATTCAGGAAAAAACGCATACGCCCTTTTTGGCCAACCAAGAAAGCTTGCAAAGGAAATCTGCACTACAATGAAGTCTCACTGCCCCCCGGTCAAAAGGGTCATCTGAAAAAAGTATAAAATCCAGAAAGGCAGGACAGGCCATGGAGAACTGGGAGCCTTGTTATGCTGGTGGGCGGGATGTAAATTGCCAACAGCCACTCTGGAGAAGTGTATGGTGTTTCCTGAAACATCTAAAAAACAAAGCAACAGAGCCTAGGGCACTTCCACTTATGGTCCTATATCTTAGGGAAATTAAAATCAAAAAGACACAGCCACCCCAAAGTTTGGGCCGGCTCTGTTTACAAGAACCTCGTTTACGGTACAAGTTCAATATCACAGAAAGCGGAAAATGGATAAAGAAGTTGTGGTACTTACGTACAATGCAATATCACTCAGCAATGAAATCTATGTCATCAGGCCCGTAGCAGCATAATGAGTGGATGCAGGTACCATGATTCTAAGTGAAATAAGTCACACAGAAAAAGAAAAATCATAAGGTATCACTACTACACGGAATGTAAACTTGGCTACACAGGAACTGAATTACAAAACAGAACAGGGTCTCAAATGTAGAAAACCAACTTATGCTTCCTTGAGGGGAAAGGTGAGTTGGGGTGCTGCATGAAACCAGAGATTGAAATTAGCACAGACACCGTTCCATAAGCCAAATATGTAATAGACAAGAGCTACTCCTTGCTCAACGAAGTGGACTCAACACCCCATATTAAACGCCTAAGAATATCCCTGACTAGTAAGAATCTTAAAACCTACCGATTTATATGTCTCCAAAAGAGAATCAAGCGTGTGTACGGCGGCATAAACGCAGCAGTGATAGGATTGGTGAAGTTAGGTGAGCAAATGCAGACCCTTTGAAGTCATATTGCATGGTACCCATTCCATGTGTCTCAACTCTCCAGGTTTAAGGGATTCTTCCTTCAGCTAAAACATGCATGTGGAACCCAGAGTATGATCCACCATGTGATCGGGAAACGTGTTCAAATGTGTCTCAGTTTTCGTTCCCTGGTACTCGGGTGCAACATTCAAGACGCTTTACTAACACTCTCCCCACTTGGAGAGTCACTGCCTTTAAACTCCTGTTTGGCCCAGATTGCTATTTCTGCGGAAAATGTACAGGAATAGGGAGAACCAATGAGAGACTAGCTGGAGGTGTCTGGACGGGCAAATTTAACTCTCATTTCCCACCAGGAAGAGGAATTAACCAAAGGTTCTGCGTGCCATGCCGGAATCACACTAGGGCCTGAAGCAATCCTGCGGTGTTGTGGCCAGCTCACAAGAAAGCGAGTTGAAGAAAGGAGCTCAGGGGCACTGTAATTCACAAACCTGCAGAGTTATAAATGACAGCTATCGTCCAAAAATATATTGAAGTAAGGCTGCCAAGAGGACTTGAAAGCGGGGCAGAATTGCAGGAAACCGATTTCAGGAGGTAGACGGGAATTGCATGTAAAGCATAGGAAAAGAGGCAGAACGTCCACAATGATGCACTTGGCCAAAAAGGGCGTATGCGTTTTTTCCTGAATATATTCAGGAAAAAACGCATACGCCGTTTTTGGCCAACCAAGCAAGCTTGCAAAGGAAATCTGCACTACAATGAAGTCTCACTGCCCCCCGGTCAAAAGGGCCATCTGAAAAAAGTGTAAAATCCAGAAAGGCAAGACAGGACATGGAGAATTGGGAGCCTTGTTATGCTGATGGGCGGGATGTAAATTGCCAACAGCCACTCTGGAGAAGTGTATGCTGTTTCCTGAAACATCCAAAAAACAAAGCAACAGAGCCTAGGGCACTTCCACTTATGGTCCTATAGCTTAGGGAAATTAAAATCAAAAAGACACAGCCACCCCAAAGTTTGGGACGGCTCTGTTTACAAGAACCTTGTTTACGGTACAAGTTCAATATCACAGAAAGCGAAAAATGGATAAAGAAGTTGTGGTACTTACGTACAATGCAATATCGCTCAGCAATGAAATCTATGTCATCAGGCCCGTAGCAGCATAATGAGTGGATTAAGGTACGATGATTGTAAGTGAAATAAGTCACACAGAAAACGAAACATCATAAGATATCACTACTACACGGAATGTAAACTTGGCTACACAGGAACTGAATTTCAAAACAGAACAGGGTCTCAAATGTAGAAAACAAACTTACGCTAGCTTAAGGGGAAAGGTGAGTTGGGGTGATGCATGAAACCAGAGATTGAAATTAGCACAGATACAGTTCCATAAGCCAAATATGTAATAGACAAGAGCTACTCCTTGCTCAACGAAGTGGACTCAACACCCCATATTAAACGCCTAAGAATATACCTGACTAGAAATAATCTTAAAACCTACGGATTTATATGTCTCCGAAAGACAATCAAGCGTGTGTACAGCAGCATAAATGCAGCAGTGATAGGATTGGTGAGGTTCGGTGAGCAAATGCAGACCCTTTGAAGTCATATTGCATGGTACCCATTCCATGGGTCTCAACTCTCCAGGTTTAAGGGATTCTTCCTTCAGCTAAAACATGCATGTGGAACCCAGAGTATGATCGACCGTGTGATCGGGAAACGTGTTCAAATGTGTCTCAGTTTTCGTCCCCTGGGACTCGGGTGCAAACTCCAGACGCTTTACTAACACTCTCCCCACTTGGAGAGTCAGTGCCTTTAACCTCCTGTTTGGCCCAGTTTGCAATTTCTGCGGAAAATGTACAGGAATAGGGAGAACCAATGAGAGACTAGCTGGGGGTGTCTGGACGGGCAAATTTAACTCTCATTTCCCACCAGGAAGAGGAATTAACCAAAGGCTCAGCGTGCCGTGCCGGAACCACACTGGGGCCTGAAGCAATCCTGCGGTGTTGCGGCCAGCTCACAAGAAAGCGAGTTGAAGAAAGGAGCTCAAGGGCACTGTAATTCACAAACCTGCAGAGTTATAAATGACAGCTATCGTCCAAAAATATATTGAAGTAAGGCTGCCAAGAGGACTTGAAAGCGGGGCAGAATTGCAGGAAACCGATTTCAGGAGGTAGACGGGAATTGCATGTAAAGCATAGGAAAAGAGGCAGAACGTCCACAATGATGCACTTGGTCAAAAAGGGCGTATGCGTTTTTTCCTGAATATATTCAGGAAAAAACGCATACGCCCTTTTTGGCCAACCAAGCAAGCTTGCAAAGGAAATCTGCACTACAATGAAGTCTCACTGCCCCCCGGTCAAAAGGGCCATCTGAAAAAAGTGTAAAATCCAGAAAGGCAAGACAGGACATGGAGAATTGGGAGCCTTGTTATGCTGATGGGCGGGATGTAAATTGCCAACAGCCACTCTGGAGAAGTGTATGCTGTTTCCTGAAACATCCAAAAAACAAAGCAACAGAGCCTAGGGCACTTCCACTTATGGTCCTATAGCTTAGGGAAATTAAAATCAAAAAGACACGGTCACCCCAAATTTTGGGACAGCTCTGTTTACAAGAACCTCGTTTACGGTACAAGTTCAATATCACAGAAAGCGAAAAATGGATAAAGAAGTTGTGGTACTTACGTACAATGCAATATCACTCAGCAATGAAATCTATGTCATCAGGCCCGTAGCAGCATAATGAGTGGATGCAGGTATGATGAGTCTAAGTGAAATAAGTCACACAGAAAAAGAAACATCATAAGATATCACTACTACACGGAATGTAAACTTGGCTACACAGGAACTGAATTACAAAACAGAACAGGGTCTCAAATGTAGAAAACCAACTTACGCTAGCTTAAGGGGAAAGGTGAGTTGGGGTGCTGCATGAAACCAGAGATTGAAATTAGCACAGATACCGTTCCATAAGCCAAATATGTAATAGACAAGAGCTACTCCTTGCTCAACGAAGTGGACTCAACACCCCATATTAAACGCCTAAGAATATACCTGACTAGAAATAATCTTAAAACCTACGGATTTATATGTCTCCGAAAGACAATCAAGCGTGTGTACAGCGGCATAAATGCAGCAGTGATAGGATTGGTGAGGTTCGGTGAGCAAATGCAGACCCTTTGAAGTCATATTGCATGGTACCCATTCCATGGGTCTCAACTCTCCAGGTTTAAGGGATTCTTCCTTCAGCTAAAACATGCATGTGGAACCCAGAGTATGATCCACCGTGTGATCGGGAAACGTGTTCAAATGTGTCTCAGTTTTCGTCCCCTGGTACTCGGGTGCAAACTCCAGACGCTTTACTAACACTCTCCCCACTTGGAGAGTCAGTGCCTTTAACCTCCTGTTTGGCCCAGTTTGCAATTTCTGCGGAAAATGTACAGGAATAGGGAGAACCAATGAGAGACTAGCTGGGGGTGTCTGGACGGGCAAATTTAACTCTCATTTCCCACCAGGAAGAGGAATTAACCAAAGGCTCAGCGTGCCGTGCCGGAACCACACTGGGGCCTGAAGCAATCCTGCGGTGTTGCGGCCAGCTCACAAGAAAGCGAGTTGAAGAAAGGAGCTCAAGGGCACTGTAATTCACAAACCTGCAGAGTTATAAATGACAGCTATCGTCCAAAAATATATTGAAGTAAGGCTGCCAAGAGGACTTGAAAGCGGGGCAGAATTGCAGGAAACCGATTTCAGGAGGTAGACGGGAATTGCATGTAAAGCATAGGAAAAGAGGCAGAACGTCCACAATGATGCACTTGGCCAAAAAGGGCGTATGCGTTTTTTCCTGAATATATTCAGGAAAAAACGCATACGCCCTTTTTGGCCAACCAAGCAAGCTTGCAAAGGAAATCTGCACTACAATGAAGTCTCACTGCCCCCCGGTCAAAAGGGCCATCTGAAAAAAGTGTAAAATCCAGAAAGGCAAGACAGGACATGGAGAATTGGGAGCCTTGTTATGCTGATGGGCGGGATGTAAATTGCCAACAGCCACTCTGGAGAAGTGTATGCTGTTTCCTGAAACATCCAAAAAACAAAGCAACAGAGCCTAGGGCACTTCCACTTATGGTCCTATAGCTTAGGGAAATTAAAATCAAAAAGACACGGTCACCCCAAATTTTGGGACAGCTCTGTTTACAAGAACCTCATTTACGGTACAAGTTCAATATCACAGAAAGCGAAAAATGGATAAAGAAGTTGTGGTACTTACGTACAATGCAATATCACTCAGCAATGAAATCTATGTCATCAGGCCCGTAGCAGCATAATGAGTGGATGCAGGTATGATGAGTCTAAGTGAAATAAGTCACACAGAAAAAGAAACATCATAAGATATCACTACTACACGGAATGTAAACTTGGCTACACAGGAACTGAATTACAAAACAGAACAGGGTCTCAAATGTAGAAAACCAACTTACGCTAGCTTAAGGGGAAAGGTGAGTTGGGGTGCTGCATGAAACCAGAGATTGAAATTAGCACAGATACCGTTCCATAAGCCAAATATGTAATAGACAAGAGCTACTCCTTGCTCAACGAAGTGGACTCAACACCCCATATTAAACGCCTAAGAATATACCTGACTAGAAATAATCTTAAAACCTACGGATTTATATGTCTCCGAAAGACAATCAAGCGTGTGTACAGCGGCATAAACGCAGCAGTGATAGGATTGGTGAGGTTCGGTGAGCAAATGCAGACCCTTTGAAGTCATATTGCATGGTACCCATTCCATGGGTCTCAACTCTCCAGGTTTAAGGGATTCTTCCTTCAGCTAAAACATGCATGTGGAACCCAGAGTATGATCCACCGTGTGATCGGGAAACGTGTTCAAATGTGTCTCAGTTTTCGTCCCCTGGTACTCGGGTGCAAACTCCAGATGCTTTACTAACACTCTCCCCACTTGGAGAGTCAGTGCCTTTAACCTCCTGTTTGGCCCAGTTTGCAATTTCTGCGAAAAATGTACAGGAATAGGGAGAACCAATGAGAGACTAGTTGGGGGTGTCTGGACGGGCAAATTTAACTCTCATTTCCCACCAGAAAGAGGAATTAACCAAAGGTCAGCGTGCCGTGCCGGAACCACACTAGGACCTGAAGCAATCCTGCGGTGTTGTGGACAGCTCACAAGAAAGCGAGTTGAAGAAAGGAGCTCAGGGGCACTGTAATTCACAAACCTGCAGAGTTATAAATGACAGCTATCGTCCAAAAATATATTGAAGTAAGGCTGCCAAGAGGACTTGAAAGCGGGGCAGAATTGCAGGAAACCGATTTCAGGAGGTAGACGGGAATTGCATGTAAAGCATAGGAAAAGAGGCAGAACGTACACAATGATGCACTTGGCCAAAAAGGGCGTATGCGTTCTTTCCTGAATATATTCAGGAAAAAACGCATACGCCCTTTTTGGCCAACCAAGCAAGCTTGCAAAGGAAATCTGCACTACAATGAAGTCTCACTGCCCCCCGGTCAAAAGGGCCATCTGAAAAAAGTGTAAAATCCAGAAAGGCAGGACAGGCCATGGAGAACTGGGAGCTTTGTTATGCTGATGGGCGGGATGTAAATTGCCAACAGCCAATCTGTAGAAGTGTATGGTGTTTCCTGAAACATCTAAAAAACAAAGCAACAGAGCCTAGGGCACTTCCACTTATGGTCCTATAGCTTAGGGAAATTAAAATCAAAAAGACACAGCCACCCCAAAGTTTGGGACGGCTCTGTTTACAAGAACCTCGTTTACGGTACAAGTTCAATATCACAGAAAGCGAAAAATGGATAAAGAAGTTGTGGTACTTACGTACAATGCAATATCACTCAGCAATGAAATCTATGTCATCAGGCCCGTAGCAGCATAATGAGTGGATTCAGGTACGATGATTCTAAGTGAAATAAGTCACACAGAAAAAGAAACATCATAAGATATCAGTACTACACGGAATGTAAACTTGGCTACACAGGAACTGAATTACAAAACAGAACAGGGTCTCAAATGTAGAAAACCAACTTATGCTTGCTTAAGGGGAAAGGTGAGTTGGGGTGCTGCATGAAACCAGAGATTGAAATTAGCACAGATACCGTGCCATAAGCCAAATATGTAATAGACAAGAGCAACTCCTTGCTAAAAGAAGTGTACTCAACACCCCATATTAAACGCCTAAGAATACACCTGACTAGTAAGAATCTTAAAACCTGTGGATTTATATGTCTCCGAAAGAGAATCAAGCGTGTGTACGGTGGCATAAACGCAGCAGTGATAGGATTGGTGAGGTTCGGTGAGCAAATGCAGACCCTTTGAAGTCATATTGCATGGTACCCATTCCATGGGTCTCAACTCTCCAGGTTTAAGGGATTCTTCCTTCAGCTAAAACATGCATGTGGAACACAGAGTATGATCCACCGTGTGATCGGCAAACGTGTTCAAATGTGTCTCAGTTTTCGTCCCCTGGTACTCGGGTGCAAACTCCAGACGCTTTACTAACACTCTCCCCACTTGGAGAGTCAGTGCCTTTAACCTCCTGTTTGGCCCAGTTTGCAATTTCTGCGGAAAATGTACAGGAATAGGGAGAACCAATGAGAGACTAGCTGGGGGTGTCTGGACGGGCAAATTTAACTCTCATTTCCCACCAGGAAGAGGAATTAACCAAAGGCTCAGCGTGCCGTGCCGGAACCACACTAGGGCCTGAAGCAATCCTGCGGTGTTACGGCCAGCTCACAAGAAAGCGAGTTGAAGAAAGGAGCTCAGGGGCACTGTAATTCACAAACCTGCAGAGTTATAAATGACAGCTATCGTCCAAAAATATATTGAAGTAAGGCTGCCAAGAGGACTTGAAAGCGGGGCAGAATTGCAGGAAACCGATTTCAGGAGGTAGACGGGAATTGCATGTAAAGCATAGGAAAAGAGGCAGAACGTCCACAATGATGCACTTGGCCAAAAAGGGCGTATGCGTTTTTTCCTGAATATATTCAGGAAAAAACGCATACGCCCTTTTTGGCCAACCAAGCAAGCTTGCAAAGGAAATCTGCACTACAATGAAGTCTCACTGCCACCCGGTCAAAAGGGCCATCTGAAAAAAGTGTAAAATCCAGAAAGGCAAGACAGGCCATGGAGAACTGGGAGCCTTGTTATGCTGATGGGCGGGATGTAAATTGCCAACAGCCACTCTGGAGAAGTGTATGGTGTTTCCTGAAACATCTAAAAAACTAAGCAACAGAGCCTAGGGCACTTCCACTTATGGTCCTATAGCTTAGGGAAATTAAAATCAAAAATACACGGTCACCCCAAAGTCTGGGACAGCTCTGTTTACAAGAACCTCGTTTACGGTACAAGTTCAATATCACAGAAAGCGAAAAATGGATAAAGAAGTTGTGGTACTTACGTACAATGCAATATCACTCAGCAATGAAATCTATGTCATCAGGCCCGTAGCATCATAATGAGTGGATGCAGGTATGATGAGTCTAAGTGAAATAAGTCACACAGAAAAAGAAACATCATAAGATATCAGTACTACACGGAATGTAAACTTGGCTACACAGGAACTGAATTACAAAACAGAACAGGGTCTCAAATGTAGAAAACCAACTTATACTTGCTTAAGGGGAAAGGTGAGTTGGGGTGCAGCATGAAACCAGAGATTGAAATTAGCACAGATACCGTGCCATAAGCCAAATATGTAATAGACAAGAGCTACTCCTTGCTAAACGAAGTGTACTCAACACCCCATATTAAACGCCTAAGAATACACCTGACTAGTAAGAATCTTAAAACCTGTGGATTTATATGTCTCCGAAAGAGAATCAAGCGTGTGTACGGCGGCATAAACGCAGCAGTGATAGGATTGGTGAGGTTCGGTGAGCAAATGCAGACCCTTTGAAGTCATATTGCATGGTACCCATTCCATGGGTCTCAACTCTCCAGGTTTAAGGGATTCTTCCTTCAGCTAAAACATGCATGTGGAACCCAGAGTATGATCCACCGTTTGATTGGGAAACGTGTTCAAATGTGTCTCAGTTTTCGTCCCCTGGTACTCGGGTGCAACATTCAAGACGCTTTACTAACACTCTCCCCACTTGGAGAGTCAGTGCCTTTAAACTCCTGTTTGGCCCAGTTTGCAATTTCTGCGGAAAATGTACAGGAATAGGGAGAACCAATGAGAGACTAGCTGGAGGTGTCTGGACGGGCAAATTTAACTCTCATTTCCCACCAGGAAGAGGAATTAACCAAAGGTTCAGCATGCCATGCCGGAACCACACTAGGGCCTGAAACAATCCTGCGGTGTTGTGGCCAGCTCACAAGAAAGCGAGTTGAAGAAAGGAGCTCAGGGGCACTGTAATTCACAAACCTGCAGAGTTATAAATGACAGCTATCGTCCAAAAATATATTGAAGTAAGGTTGCCAAGAGGACTTGAAAGCGGGGCAGAATTACAGGAAACCGATTTCAGGAGGTAGACGGGAATTGCATGTAAAGCATAGGAAAAGAGGCAGAACGTCCACAATGATGCACTTGGCCAAAAAGGGCGTATGCGTTTTTTCCTGAATATATTAAGGAAAAAACGCATACGCCCTTTTTGGCCAACCAAGCAAGCTTGCAAAGGAAATCTGCACTACAATGAAGTCTCACTGCCCCCCGGTCAAAAGGGCCATCTGAAAAAAGTGTAAAATCCAGAAAGGCAGGACAGGCCATGGAGAACTGGGAGCTTTGTTATGCTGATGGGCGGGATGTAAATTGCCAACAGCCACTCTGGAGAAGTGTATGGTGTTTCCTGAAACATCTAAAAAACAAAGCAACAGAGCCTAGGGCACTTCCACTTATGGTCCTATAGCTTAGGGAAATTAAAATCAAAAAGACACAGCCACCCCAAAGTTTGGGACGGCTCTGTTTACAAGAACCTCGTTTACGGTACAAGTTCAATATCACAGAAAGCGAAAAATGGATAAAGAAGTTGTGGTACTTACGTACAATGCAATATCACTCAGCAATGAAATCTATGTCATCAGGCCCGTCGCAGCATAATGAGTGGATTCTGGTACGATGATTCTAAGTGAAATAAGTCACACAGAAAAAGAAACATCATAAGATATCAGTACTACACGGAATGTAAACTTGGCTACACAGGAACTGAATTACAAAACAGAACAGGGTCTCAAATGTAGAAAACCAACTTATGCTTGCTTAAGGGGAAAGGTGAGTTGGGGTGCTGCATGAAACCAGAGATTGAAATTAGCACAGATACCGTGCCATAAGCCAAATATGTAATAGACAAGAGCAACTCCTTGCTAAACGAAGTGTACTCAACACCCCATATTAAACGCCTAAGAATACACCTGACTAGTAAGAATCTTAAAACCTGTGGATTTATATGTCTCCGAAAGAGAATCAAGCGTGTGTACGGCGGCATAAACGCAGCAGTGATAGGATTGGTGAGGTTCGGTGAGCAAATGCAGACCCTTTGAAGTCATATTGCATGGTACCCATTCCATGGGTCTCAACTCTCCAGGTTTAAGGGATTCTTCCTTCAGCTAAAACATGCATGTGGAACCCAGAGTATGATCCACCGTGTGATTGGGAAACGTGTTCAAATGTGTCTCAGTTTTCGTCCCCTGGTACTCGGGTGCAACATTCAAGACGCTTTACTAACACTCTCCCCACTTGGAGAGTCAGTGCCTTTAAACTCCTGTTTGGCCCAGTTTGCAATTTCTGCGGAAAATGTACAGGAATAGGGAGAACCAATGAGAGACTAGCTGGAGGTGTCTGGACGGGCAAATTTAACTCTCATTTCCCACCAGGAAGAGGAATTAACCAAAGGTTCAGCATGCCATGCCGGAACCACACTAGGGCCTGAAGCAATCCTGCGGTGTTGTGGCCAGCTCACAAGAAAGCGAGTTGAAGAAAGGAGCTCAGGGGCACTGTAATTCACAAACCTGCAGAGTTATAAATGACAGCTATCGTCCAAAAATATATTGAAGTAAGGCTGCCAAGAGGACTTGAAAGCGGGGCAGAATTACAGGAAACCGATTTCAGGAGGTAGACGGGAATTGCATGTAAAGCATAGGAAAAGAGGCAGAACGTCCACAATGATGCACTTGGCCAAAAAGGGCGTATGCGTTTTTTCCTGAATATATTCAGGAAAAAACGCATACGCCCTTTTTGGCCAACCAAGCAAGCTTGCAAAGGAAATCTGCACTACAATGAAGTCTCACTGCCCCCCGGTCAAAAGGGCCATCTGAAAAAAGTGTAAAATCCAGAAAGGCAAGACAGGACATGGAGAATTGGGAGCCTTGTTATGCTGATGGGCGGGATGTAAATTGCCAACAGCCACTCTGGAGAAGTGTATGCTGTTTCCTGAAACATCTAAAAAACAAAGCAACAGAGCCTAGGGCACTTCCACTTATGGTCCTATAGCTTAGGGAAATTAAAATCAAAAAGACACAGCCACCCCAAAGTTTGGGACGGCTCTGTTTACAAGAACCTCGTTTACGGTACAAGTTCAATATCACAGAAAGCGAAAAATGGATAAAGAAGTTGTGGTACTTACGTACAATGCAATATCACTCAGCAATGAAATCTATGTCATCAGGCCCGTAGCAGCATAATGAGTGGATTAAGGTACGATGATTGTAAGTGAAATAAGTCACACAGAAAAAGAAACATCATAAGATATCACTACTACACGGAATGTAAACTTGGCTACACAGGAACTGAATTACAAAACAGAACAGGGTCTCAAATGTAGAAAACCAACTTACGCTAGCTTAAGGGGAAAGGTGAGTTGGGGTGCTGCATGAAACCAGAGATTGAAATTAGCACAGATACCGTTCCATAAGCCAAATATGTAATAGACAAGAGCTACTCCTTGCTCAACGAAGTGGACTCAACACCCCATATTAAACGCCTAAGAATATACCTGACTAGAAATAATCTTAAAACCTACGGATTTATATGTCTCCGAAAGACAATCAAGCGTGTGTACAGTGGCATAAACGCAGCAGTGATAGGATTGGTGAGGTTCGGTGAGCAAATGCAGACCCTTTGAAGTCATATTGCATGGTACCCATTCCATGGGTCTCAACTCTCCAGGTTTAAGGGATTCTTCCTTCAGCTAAAACATGCATGTGGAACCCAGAGTATGATCCACCGTGTGATCGGGAAACGTGTTCAAATGTGTCTCAGTTTTCGTCCCCTGGTACTCGGGTGCAAACTCCAGACGCTTTACTAACACTCTCCCCACTTGGAGAGTCAGTGCCTTTAACCTCCTGTTTGGCCCAGTTTGCAATTTCTGCGGAAAATGTACAGGAATAGGGAGAACCAATGAGAGACTAGCTGGGGGTGTCTGGACGGGCAAATTTAACTCTCATTTCCCACCAGGAAGAGGAATTAACCAAAGGCTCAGCGTGCCGTGCCGGAACCACACTAGGGCCTGAAGCAATCCTGCGGTGTTGCGGCCAGCTCACAAGAAAGCGAGTTGAAGAAAGGAGCTCAGGGGCACTGTAATTCACAAACCTGCAGAGTTATAAATGACAGCTATCGTCCAAAAATATATTGAAGTAAGGCTGCCAAGAGGACTTGAAAGCGGGGCAGAATTGCAGGAAACCGATTTCAGGAGGTAGACGGGAATTGCATGTAAAGCATAGGAAAAGAGGCAGAACGTCCACAATGATGCACTTGGCCAAAAAGGGCGTATGCGTTTTTTCCTGAATATATTCAGGAAAAAACGCATACGCCCTTTTTGGCCAACCAAGCAAGCTTGCAAAGGAAATCTGCACTACAATGAAGTCTCACTGCCCCCCGGTCAAAAGGGCCATCTGAAAAAAGTGTAAAATCCAGAAAGGCAAGACAGGACATGGAGAATTGGGAGCCTTGTTATGCTGATGGGCGGGATGTAAATTGCCAACAGCCACTCTGGAGAAGTGTATGCTGTTTCCTGAAACATCTAAAAACCAAAGCAACAGAGCCTAGGGCACTTCCACTTATGGTCCTATAGCTTAGGGAAATTAAAATCAAAAAGACACAGCCACCCCAAAGTTTGGGACGGCTCTGTTTACAAGAACCTCGTTTACGGTACAAGTTCAATATCACAGAAAGCGAAAAATGGATAAAGAAGTTGTGGTACTTACGTACAATGCAATATCACTCAGCAATGAAATCTATGTCATCAGGCCCGTAGCAGCATAATGAGTGGATTAAGGTACGATGATTGTAAGTGAAATAAGTCACACAGAAAAAGAAACATCATAAGATATCACTACTACACGGAATGTAAACTTGGCTACACAGGAACTGAATTACAAAACAGAACAGGGTCTCAAATGTAGAAAACCAACTTACGCTAGCTTAAGGGGAAAGGTGAGTTGGGGTGCTGCATGAAACCAGAGATTGAAATTAGCACAGATACCGTTCCATAAGCCAAATATGTAATAGACAAGAGCTACTCCTTGCTCAACGAAGTGGACTCAACACCCCATATTAAACGCCTAAGAATATACCTGACTAGAAATAATCTTAAAACCTACGGATTTATATGTCTCCGAAAGACAATCAAGTGTGTGTACAGCGGCATAAACGCAGCAGTGATAGGATTGGTGAGGTTCGGTGAGCAAATGCAGACCCTTTGAAGTCATATTGCATGGTACCCATTCCATGGGTCTCAACTCTCCAGGTTTAAGGGATTCTTCCTTCAGCTAAAACATGCATGTGGAACCCAGAGTATGATCCACCGTGTGATCAGGAAACGTGTTCAAATGTGTCTCAGTTTTCGTCCCCTGGTACTCGGGTGCAAACTCCAGACGCTTTACTAACACTCTCCCCACTTGGAGAGTCAGTGCCTTTAACCTCCTGTTTGGCCCAGTTTGCAATTTCTGCGGAAAATGTACAGGAATAGGGAGAACCAATGAGAGACTAGCTGGGGGTGTCTGGACGGGCAAATTTAACTCTCATTTCCCACCAGGAAGAGGAATTAACCAAAGGCTCAGCGTGCCGTGCCGGAACCACACTAGGGCCTGAAGCAATCCTGCGGTGTTGCGGCCAGCTCACAAGAAAGCGAGTTGAAGAAAGGAGCTCAGGGGCACTGTAATTCACAAACCTGCAGAGTTATAAATGACAGCTATCGTCCAAAAATATATTGAAGTAAGGCTGCCAAGAGGACTTGAAAGCGGGGCAGAATTGCAGGAAACCGATTTCAGGAGGTAGACGGGAATTGCATGTAAAGCATAGGAAAAGAGGCAGAACGTCCACAATGATGCACTTGGCCAAAAAGGGCGTATGCGTTTTTTCCTGAATATATTCAGGAAAAAACGCATACGCCCTTTTTGGCCAACCAAGCAAGCTTGCAAAGGAAATCTGCACTACAATGAAGTCTCACTGCCCCCCGGTCAAAAGGGCCATCTGAAAAAAGTGTAAAATCCAGAAAGGCAAGACAGGACATGGAGAATTGGGAGCCTTGTTATGCTGATGGGCGGGATGTAAATTGCCAACAGCCACTCTGGAGAAGTGTATGCTGTTTCCTGAAACATCTAAAAAACAAAGCAACAGAGCCTAGGGCACTTCCACTTATGGTCCTATAGCTTAGGGAAATTAAAATCAAAAAGACACAGCCACCCCAAAGGTTGGGACGGCTCTGTTTACAAGAACCTCGTTTACGGTACAAGTTCAATATCACAGAAAGCGAAAAATGGATAAAGAAGTTGTGGTACTTACGTACAATGCAATATCACTCAGCAATGAAATCTATGTCATCAGGCCCGTAGCAGCATATTGAGTGGATTAAGGTACGATGATTGTAAGTGAAATAAGTCACACAGAAAAAGAAACATCATAAGATATCACTACTACACGGAATGTAAACTTGGCTACACAGGAACTGAATTACAAAACAGAACAGGGTCTCAAATGTAGAAAACCAACTTACGCTAGCTTAAGGGGAAAGGTGAGTTGGGGTGCTGCATGAAACCAGAGATTGAAATTAGCACAGATACCGTTCCATAAGCCAAATATGTAATAGACAAGAGCTACTCCTTGCTCAACGAAGTGGACTCAACACCCCATATTAAACGCCTAAGAATATACCTGACTAGAAATAATCTTAAAACCTACGGATTTATATGTCTCCGAAAGACAATCAAGCGTGTGTACAGCGGCATAAACGCAGCAGTGATAGGATTGGTGAGGTTCGGTGAGCAAATGCAGACCCTTTGAAGTCATATTGCATGGTACCCATTCCATGGGTCTCAACTCTCCAGGTTTAAGGGATTCTTCCTTCAGCTAAAACATGCATGTGGAACCCAGAGTATGATCCACCGTGTGATCGGGAAACGTGTTCAAATGTGTCTCAGTTTTCGTCCCCTGGTACTCGGGTGCAAACTCCAGACGCTTTACTAACACTCTCCCCACTTGGAGAGTCAGTGCCTTTAACCTCCTGTTTGGCCCAGTTTGCAATTTCTGCGGAAAATGTACAGGAATAGGGAGAACCAATGAGAGACTAGCTGGGGGTGTCTGGACGGGCAAATTTAACTCTCATTTCCCACCAGGAAGAGGAATTAACCAAAGGCTCAGCGTGCCGTGCCGGAACCACACTAGGGCCTGAAGCAATCCTGCGGTGTTGCGGCCAGCTCACAAGAAAGCGAGTTGAAGAAAGGAGCTCAGGGGCACTGTAATTCACAAACCTGCAGAGTTATAAATGACAGCTATCGTCCAAAAATATATTGAAGTAAGGCTGCCAAGAGGACTTGAAAGCGGGGCAGAATTGCAGGAAACCGATTTCAGGAGGTAGACGGGAATTGCATGTAAAGCATAGGAAAAGAGGCAGAACGTCCACAATGATGCACTTGGCCAAAAAGGGCGTATGTGTTTTTTCCTGAATATATTCAGGAAAAAACGCATACGCCCTTTTTGGCCAACCAAGCAAGCTTGCAAAGGAAATCTGCACTACAATGAAGTCTCACTGCCCCCCGGTCAAAAGGGCCATCTGAAAAAAGTGTAAAATCCAGAAAGGCAAGACAGGACATGGAGAATTGGGAGCCTTGTTATGCTGATGGGCGGGATGTAAATTGCCAACAGCCACTCTGGAGAAGTGTATGCTGTTTCCTGAAACATCTAAAAAACAAAGCAACAGAGCCTAGGGCACTTCCACTTATGGTCCTATAGCTTAGGGAAATTAAAATCAAAAAGACACAGCCACCCCAAAGTTTGGGACGGCTCTGTTTACAAGAACCTCGTTTACGGTACAAGTTCAATATCACAGAAAGCGAAAAATGGATAAAGAAGTTGTGGTACTTACGTACAATGCAATATCACTCAGCAATGAAATCTATGTCATCAGGCCCGTAGCAGCATAATGAGTGGATTAAGGTACGATGATTGTAAGTGAAATAAGTCACACAGAAAAAGAAACATCATAAGATATCACTACTACACGGAATGTAAACTTGGCTACACAGGAACTGAATTACAAAACAGAACAGGGTCTCAAATGTAGAAAACCAACTTACGCTAGCTTAAGGGGAAAGGTGAGTTGGGGTGCTGCATGAAACCAGAGATTGAAATTAGCACAGATACCGTTCCATAAGCCAAATATGTAATAGACAAGAGCTACTCCTTGCTCAACGAAGTGGACTCAACACCCCATATTAAACGCCTAAGAATATACCTGACTAGAAATAATCTTAAAACCTACGGATTTATATGTCTCCGAAAGACAATCAAGTGTGTGTACAGCGGCATAAACGCAGCAGTGATAGGATTGGTGAGGTTCGGTGAGCAAATGCAGACCCTTTGAAGTCATATTGCATGGTACCCATTCCATGGGTCTCAACTCTCCAGGTTTAAGGGATTCTTCCTTCAGCTAAAACATGCATGTGGAACCCAGAGTATGATCCACCGTGTGATCGGGAAACGTGTTCAAATGTGTCTCAGTTTTCGTCCCCTGGTACTCGGGTGCAAACTCCAGACGCTTTACTAACACTCTCCCCACTTGGAGAGTCAGTGCCTTTAACCTCCTGTTTGGCCCAGTTTGCAATTTCTGCGGAAAATGTACAGGAATAGGGAGAACCAATGAGAGACTAGCTGGGGGTGTCTGGACGGGAAATTTAACTCTCATTTCCCACCAGGAAGAGGAATTAACCAAAGGCTCAGCGTGCCGTGCCGGAACCACACTAGGGCCTGAAGCAATCCTGCGGTGTTGTGGCTAGCTCACAAGAAAGCGAGTTGAAGAAAGGAGCTCAGGGGCACTGTAATTCACAAACCTGCAGAGTTATAAATGACAGCTATCGTCCAAAAATATATTGAAGTAAGGCTGCCAAGAGGACTTGAAAGCGGGGCAGAATTGCAGGAAACCGATTTCAGGAGGTAGACGGGAATTGCATGCAAAGCATAGGAAAAGAGCCAGAACGTCCACAATGATGCACTTGGCCAAAAAGGGCGTATGCGTTTTTTCCAGGAAAAAACGCATACACCCTTTTTGGCCAACCAAGCAAGTTTGCAAAGGAAATCTGCACTACAATGAAGTCTCGCTGCCCCCCGGTCAAAAGGGCCATATGAAAAAAGTGTAAAATTCAGAAAGGCAGGACAGGCCATGGAGAACTGGGAGCCTTGTTATGCTGATGGGCGGGATGTAATTTGCCAACAGCCACTCTGGAGAAGTGTATGCTGTTTCCTGAAACATCTAAAAAACTAAGCAACAGAGCCTAGGGCACTTCCAGTTATGGTCCTATAGCTTAGGGAAATGAAAATCAAACAGACACAGCCACCCCAAAGTTTGGGACGGCTCTGTTTACAAGAACCTCGTTTACGGTACAAGTTCAATATCACAGAAAGCGAAAAATGGATAAAGAAGTTGTGGTACTTACGTACAATGCAATATCACTCAGCAATGAAATCTATGTCATCAGGCCCGTCGCAGCATAATGAGTGGATTCAGGTACGATGATTCTAAGTGAAATAAGTCACACAGAAAAAGAAACATCATAAGATATCACTACTACACGGAAGGTAAACTTGGCTACACAAGAACTGAATTACAAAACAGAACAGGGTCTCAAATGTTGAAAACCAACTTATGCTTGCTTAAGGGGAAAGGTGAGTTGGGGTGCAGCATGAAACCAGAGATTGAAATTAGCACAGATACCGTGCCATAAGCCAAATATGTAATAGACAAGAGCTACTCCTTGCTAAACGAAGTGTACTCAACACCCCATATTAAACGCCTAAGAATACACCTGACTAGTAAGAATCTTAAAACCTGTGGATTTATATGTGTCCAAAAGAGAATCAAGCGTGTGTACGGCGGCATAAACGCAGCAGTGATAGGATTGGTGAGGTTCGGTGAGCAAATGCAGACCCTTTGAAGTCATATTGCATGGTACCCATTCCATGGGTCTCAACTCTCCAGGTTTAAGGGATTCTTCCTTCAGCTAAAACATGCATGTGGAACCCAGAGTATGATCCACTGTGTGATCGGGAAACGTGTTCAAATGTGTCTCAGTTTTCGTCCCCTGGTACTCGGGTGCAACATTCAAGACGCTTTACTAACACTCTCCCCACTTGGAGAGTCAGTGCCTTTAAACTCCTGTTTGGCCCAGTTTGCAATTTCTGCGGAAAATGTACAGGAATAGGGAGAACCAATGAGAGACTAGCTGGAGGTGTCTGGACGGGCAAATTTAACTCTCATTTCCCACCAGGAAGAGGAATTAACCAAAGGTTCAGCGTGCCGTGCCAGAACCACACTAGGGCCTGAAGCAATCCTGCGGTGTTGCGGCCAGCTCACAAGAAAGCGAGTTGAAGAAAGGAGCTCAGGGGCACTGTAATTCACAAACCTGCAGAGTTATAAATGACAGCTATCGTCCAAAAATATATTGAAGTAAGGCTGCCAAGAGGACTTGAAAGCAGGGCAGAATTGCAGGAAACCGATTTCAGGAGGTAGACGGGAATTGCATGTAAAGCATAGGAAAAGAGGCAGAACGTCCACAATGATGCACTTGGCCAAAAAGGGCGTATGCGTTTTTTCCTGAATATATTCAGGAAAAAACGCATACGCCCTTTTTGGCCAACCAAGCAAGCTTGCAAAGGAAATCTGCACTACAATGAAGTCTCACTGCCCCCCCCGGTCAAAAGGGCCATCTGAAAAAAGTGTAAAATCCAGAAAGGCAAGAGAGGACATGGAGAATTGGGAGCCTTGTTATGCTGATGGGCGGGATGTAAATTTCCAACAGCCACTCTGGAGAAGTGTATGCTGTTTCCTGAAACATCTAAAAAACAAAGCAACAGAGCCTAGGGCACTTCCACTTATGGTCCTATAGCTTAGGGAAATTAAAATCAAAAAGACACAGCCACCCCAAAGGTTGGGACGGCTCTGTTTACAAGAACCTTGTTTACGGTACAAGTTCAATATCACAGAAAGCGAAAAATGGATAAAGAAGTTGTGGTACTTACGTACAATGCAATATCACTCAGCAATGAAATCTATGTCATCAGGCCCGTAGCAGCATAATGAGTGGATTAAGGTACGATGATTCTAAGTGAAATAAGTCACACAGAAAATGAAACATCATAAGATATCACTACTACACGGAATGTAAACTTGGCTACACAGGAACTGAATTACAAAACAGAACAGGGTCTCAAATGTAGAAAACCAACTTACGCTAGCTTAAGGGGAAAGGTGAGTTGGGGTGCTGCATGAAACCAGAGATTGAAATTAGCACAGATACCGTTCCATAAGCCAAATATGTAATAGACAAGAGCTACTCCTTGCTCAACGAGGTGGACTAAACACCCCATATTAAACGCCTAAGAATATACCTGACTAGAAATAATCTTAAAACCTACGGATTTATATGTCTCCGAAAGACAATCAAGCGTGTGTACAGCGGCATAAACGCAGCAGTGATAGGATTGGTGAGGTTCGGTGAGCAAATGCAGACCCTTTGAAGTCATATTGCATGGTACCCATTCCATGGGTCTCAACTCTCCAGGTTTAAGGGATTCTTCCTTCAGCTAAAACATGCATGTGGAACCCAGAGTATGATCCACCGTGTGATCGGGAAACGTGTTCAAATGTGTCTCAGTTTTCGTCCCCTGGTACTCGGGTGCAAACTCCAGACGCTTTACTAACACTCTCCCCACTTGGAGAGTCAGTGCCTTTAACCTCCTGTTTGGCCCAGTTTGCAATTTCTGCGGAAAATGTACAGGAATAGGGAGAACCAATGAGAGACTAGCTGGGGGTGTCTGGACGGGCAAATTTAACTCTCATTTCCCACCAGGAAGAGGAATTAACCAAAGGCTCAGCGTGCCGTGCCGGAACCACACTAGGACCTGAAGCAATCCTGCGGTGTTGCGACCAGCTCACAAGAAAACGAGTTGAAGAAAGGAGCTCAGGGGCACTGTAATTCACAAACCTGCAGAGTTATAAATGACAGCTATCGTCCAAAAATATATTGAAGTAAGGCTGCCAAGAGGACTTGAAAGCGGGGCAGAATTGCAGGAAACCGATTTCAGGAGGTAGACGGGAATTGCATGTAAAGCATAGGAAAAGAGACAGAACGTCCACAATGATGCACTTGGCCAAAAAGGGCGTATGCGTTTTTTCCTGAATATATTCAGGAAAAAACGCATACGCCCTTTTTGGCCAACCAAGCAAGCTTGCAAAGGAAATCTGCACTACAATGAAGTCTCACTGCCCCCCGGTCAAAAGGGCCATCTGAAAAAAGTGTAAAATCCAGAAAGGCAAGACAGGACATGGAGAATTGGGAGCCTTGTTATGCTGATGGGCGGGATGTAAATTGCCAACAGCCACTCTGGAGAAGTGTATGCTGTTTCCTGAAACATCTAAAAAACAAAGCAACAGAGCCTAGGGCACTTCCACTTATGGTCCTATAGCTTAGGGAAATTAAAATCAAAAAGACACAGCCACCCCAAAGTTTGGGACGGCTCTGTTTACAAGAACCTCGTTTACGGTACAAGTTCAATATCACAGAAAGCGAAAAATGGATAAAGAAGTTGTGGTACTTACGTACAATGCAATATCACTCAGCAATGAAATCTATGTCATCAGGCCCGTAGCAGCATAATGAGTGGATTAAGGTACGATGATTGTAAGTGAAATAAGTCACACAGAAAAAGAAACATCATAAGATATCACTACTACACGGAATGTAAACTTGGCTACACAGGAACTGAATTACAAAACAGAACAGGGTCTCAAATGTAGAAAACCAACTTACGCTAGCTTAAGGGGAAAGGTGAGTTGGGGTGCTGCATGAAACCAGAGATTGAAATTAGCACAGATACCGTTCCATAAGCCAAATATGTAATAGACAAGAGCTACTCCTTGCTCAACGAAGTGGACTCAACACCCCATATTAAACGCCTAAGAATATACCTGACTAGAAATAATCTTAAAACCTACGGATTTATATGTCTCCGAAAGACAATCAAGTGTGTGTACAGCGGCATAAACGCAGCAGTGATAGGATTGGTGAGGTTCGGTGAGCAAATGCAGACCCTTTGAAGTCATATTGCATGGTACCCATTCCATGGGTCTCAACTCTCCAGGTTTAAGGGATTCTTCCTTCAGCTAAAACATGCATGTGGAACCCAGAGTATGATCCACCGTGTGATCGGGAAACGTGTTCAAATGTGTCTCAGTTTTCGTCCCCTGGTACTCGGGTGCAAACTCCAGACGCTTTACTAACACTCTCCCCACTTGGAGAGTCAGTGCCTTTAACCTCCTGTTTGGCCCAGTTTGCAATTTCTGCGGAAAATGTACAGGAATAGGGAGAACCAATGAGAGACTAGCTGGGGGTGTCTGGACGGGAAATTTAACTCTCATTTCCCACCAGGAAGAGGAATTAACCAAAGGCTCAGCGTGCCGTGCCGGAACCACACTAGGGCCTGAAGCAATCCTGCGGTGTTGTGGCTAGCTCACAAGAAAGCGAGTTGAAGAAAGGAGCTCAGGGGCACTGTAATTCACAAACCTGCAGAGTTATAAATGACAGCTATCGTCCAAAAATATATTGAAGTAAGGCTGCCAAGAGGACTTGAAAGCGGGGCAGAATTGCAGGAAACCGATTTCAGGAGGTAGACGGGAATTGCATGCAAAGCATAGGAAAAGAGGCAGAACGTCCACAATGATGCACTTGGCCAAAAAGGGCGTATGCGTTTTTTCCAGGAAAAAACGCATACACCCTTTTTGGCCAACCAAGCAAGTTTGCAAAGGAAATCTGCACTACAATGAAGTCTCGCTGCCCCCCGGTCAAAAGGGCCATATGAAAAAAGTGTAAAATTCAGAAAGGCAGGACAGGCCATGGAGAACTGGGAGCCTTGTTATGCTGATGGGCGGGATGTAATTTGCCAACAGCCACTCTGGAGAAGTGTATGCTGTTTCCTGAAACATCTAAAAAACTAAGCAACAGAGCCTAGGGCACTTCCAGTTATGGTCCTATAGCTTAGGGAAATGAAAATCAAACAGACACAGCCACCCCAAAGTTTGGGACGGCTCTGTTTACAAGAACCTCGTTTACGGTACAAGTTCAATATCACAGAAAGCGAAAAATGGATAAAGAAGTTGTGGTACTTACGTACAATGCAATATCACTCAGCAATGAAATCTATGTCATCAGGCCCGTCGCAGCATAATGAGTGGATTCAGGTACGATGATTCTAAGTGAAATAAGTCACACAGAAAAAGAAACATCATAAGATATCACTACTACACGGAAGGTAAACTTGGCTACACAAGAACTGAATTACAAAACAGAACAGGGTCTCAAATGTTGAAAACCAACTTATGCTTGCTTAAGGGGAAAGGTGAGTTGGGGTGCAGCATGAAACCAGAGATTGAAATTAGCACAGATACCGTGCCATAAGCCAAATATGTAATAGACAAGAGCTACTCCTTGCTAAACGAAGTGTACTCAACACCCCATATTAAACGCCTAAGAATACACCTGACTAGTAAGAATCTTAAAACCTGTGGATTTATATGTGTCCAAAAGAGAATCAAGCGTGTGTACGGCGGCATAAACGCAGCAGTGATAGGATTGGTGAGGTTCGGTGAGCAAATGCAGACCCTTTGAAGTCATATTGCATGGTACCCATTCCATGGGTCTCAACTCTCCAGGTTTAAGGGATTCTTCCTTCAGCTAAAACATGCATGTGGAACCCAGAGTATGATCCACTGTGTGATCGGGAAACGTGTTCAAATGTGTCTCAGTTTTCGTCCCCTGGTACTCGGGTGCAACATTCAAGACGCTTTACTAACACTCTCCCCACTTGGAGAGTCAGTGCCTTTAAACTCCTGTTTGGCCCAGTTTGCAATTTCTGCGGAAAATGTACAGGAATAGGGAGAACCAATGAGAGACTAGCTGGAGGTGTCTGGACGGGCAAATTTAACTCTCATTTCCCACCAGGAAGAGGAATTAACCAAAGGTTCAGCGTGCCGTGCCAGAACCACACTAGGGCCTGAAGCAATCCTGCGGTGTTGCGGCCAGCTCACAAGAAAGCGAGTTGAAGAAAGGAGCTCAGGGGCACTGTAATTCACAAACCTGCAGAGTTATAAATGACAGCTATCGTCCAAAAATATATTGAAGTAAGGCTGCCAAGAGGACTTGAAAGCAGGGCAGAATTGCAGGAAACCGATTTCAGGAGGTAGACGGGAATTGCATGTAAAGCATAGGAAAAGAGGCAGAACGTCCACAATGATGCACTTGGCCAAAAAGGGCGTATGCGTTTTTTCCTGAATATATTCAGGAAAAAACGCATACGCCCTTTTTGGCCAACCAAGCAAGCTTGCAAAGGAAATCTGCACTACAATGAAGTCTCACTGCCCCCCCCGGTCAAAAGGGCCATCTGAAAAAAGTGTAAAATCCAGAAAGGCAAGAGAGGACATGGAGAATTGGGAGCCTTGTTATGCTGATGGGCGGGATGTAAATTTCCAACAGCCACTCTGGAGAAGTGTATGCTGTTTCCTGAAACATCTAAAAAACAAAGCAACAGAGCCTAGGGCACTTCCACTTATGGTCCTATAGCTTAGGGAAATTAAAATCAAAAAGACACAGCCACCCCAAAGGTTGGGACGGCTCTGTTTACAAGAACCTTGTTTACGGTACAAGTTCAATATCACAGAAAGCGAAAAATGGATAAAGAAGTTGTGGTACTTACGTACAATGCAATATCACTCAGCAATGAAATCTATGTCATCAGGCCCGTAGCAGCATAATGAGTGGATTAAGGTACGATGATTCTAAGTGAAATAAGTCACACAGAAAATGAAACATCATAAGATATCACTACTACACGGAATGTAAACTTGGCTACACAGGAACTGAATTACAAAACAGAACAGGGTCTCAAATGTAGAAAACCAACTTACGCTAGCTTAAGGGGAAAGGTGAGTTGGGGTGCTGCATGAAACCAGAGATTGAAATTAGCACAGATACCGTTCCATAAGCCAAATATGTAATAGACAAGAGCTACTCCTTGCTCAACGAGGTGGACTAAACACCCCATATTAAACGCCTAAGAATATACCTGACTAGAAATAATCTTAAAACCTACGGATTTATATGTCTCCGAAAGACAATCAAGCGTGTGTACAGCGGCATAAACGCAGCAGTGATAGGATTGGTGAGGTTCGGTGAGCAAATGCAGACCCTTTGAAGTCATATTGCATGGTACCCATTCCATGGGTCTCAACTCTCCAGGTTTAAGGGATTCTTCCTTCAGCTAAAACATGCATGTGGAACCCAGAGTATGATCCACCGTGTGATCGGGAAACGTGTTCAAATGTGTCTCAGTTTTCGTCCCCTGGTACTCGGGTGCAAACTCCAGACGCTTTACTAACACTCTCCCCACTTGGAGAGTCAGTGCCTTTAACCTCCTGTTTGGCCCAGTTTGCAATTTCTGCGGAAAATGTACAGGAATAGGGAGAACCAATGAGAGACTAGCTGGGGGTGTCTGGACGGGCAAATTTAACTCTCATTTCCCACCAGGAAGAGGAATTAACCAAAGGCTCAGCGTGCCGTGCCGGAACCACACTAGGACCTGAAGCAATCCTGCGGTGTTGCGACCAGCTCACAAGAAAACGAGTTGAAGAAAGGAGCTCAGGGGCACTGTAATTCACAAACCTGCAGAGTTATAAATGACAGCTATCGTCCAAAAATATATTGAAGTAAGGCTGCCAAGAGGACTTGAAAGCGGGGCAGAATTGCAGGAAACCGATTTCAGGAGGTAGACGGGAATTGCATGTAAAGCATAGGAAAAGAGACAGAACGTCCACAATGATGCACTTGGCCAAAAAGGGCGTATGCGTTTTTTCCTGAATATATTCAGGAAAAAACGCATACGCCCTTTTTGGCCAACCAAGCAAGCTTGCAAAGGAAATCTGCACTACAATGAAGTCTCACTGCCCCCCGGTCAAAAGGGCCATCTGAAAAAAGTGTAAAATCCAGAAAGGCAAGACAGGACATGGAGAATTGGGAGCCTTGTTATGCTGATGGGCGGGATGTAAATTGCCAACAGCCACTCTGGAGAAGTGTATGCTGTTTCCTGAAACATCTAAAAAACAAAGCAACAGAGCCTAGGGCACTTCCACTTATGGTCCTATAGCTTAGGGAAATTAAAATCAAAAAGACACAGCCACCCCAAAGTTTGGGACGGCTCTGTTTACAAGAACCTTGTTTACGGTACAAGTTCAATATCACAGAAAGCGAAAAATGGATAAAGAAGTTGTGGTACTTACGTACAATGCAATATCACTCAGCAATGAAATCTATGTCATCAGGCCCGTAGCAGCATAATGAGTGGATTAAGGTACGATGATTGTAAGTGAAATAAGTCACACAGAAAAAGAAACATCATAAGATATCACTACTACACGGAATGTAAACTTGGCTACACAGGAACTGAATTACAAAACAGAACAGGGTCTCAAATGTAGAAAACCAACTTATGCTTGCTTAAGAGGAAAGGTGAGTTGGGGTGCTGCATGAAACCAGAGATTGAAATTAGCACAGATACCGTGCCATAAGCCAAATATGTAATAGACAAGAGCTACTCCTTGCTAAACGAAGTGTACTCAACACCCCATATTAAACGCCTAAGAATACACCTGACTAGTAAGAATCTTAAAACCTGTGGATTTATATGTCTCCGAAAGAGAATCAAGCGTGTGTACGGCGGCATAAACACAGCAGTGATAGGATTGGTGAGGTTCGGTGAGCAAATGCAGACCCTTTGAAGTCATATTGCATGGTACCCATTCCATGGGTCTCAACTCTCCAGGTTTAAGGGATTCTTCCTTCAGCTAAAACATGCATGTGGAACCCAGAGTATGATCCACCGTGTGATTGGGAAACGTGTTCAAATGTGTCTCAGTTTTCGTCCCCTGGTACTCGGGTGCAACATTCAAGACGCTTTACTAACACTCTCCCCACTTGGAGAGTCAGTGCCTTTAAACTCCTGTTTGGCCCAGTTTGCAATTTCTGCGGAAAATGTACAGGAATAGGGAGAACCAATGAGAGACTAGCTGGAGGTGTCTGGACGGGCAAATTTAACTCTCATTTCCCACCAGGAAGAGGAATTAACCAAAGGCTCAGCGTGCCGTGCCGGAACCACACTAGGGCCTGAAGCAATCCTGCGGTGTTGTGGCCAGCTCACAAGAAAGCGAGTTGAAGAAAGGAGCTCAGGTGCACTGTAATTCACAAACCTGCAGAGTTATAAATGACAGCTATCGTCCAAAAATATATTGAAGTAAGGCTGCCAAGAGGACTTGAAAGCGGGGCAGAATTGCAGGAAACCGATTTCAGGAGGTAGACGGGAATTGCATGTAAAGCATAGGAAAAGAGGCAGAACGTCCACAATGATGCACTTGGCCAAAAAGGGCGTATGCGTTTTTTCCTGAATATATTCAGGAAAAAACGCATACGCCCTTTTTGGCCAACCAAGCAAGCTTGCAAAGGAAATCTGCACTACAATGAAGTCTCACTGCCCCCCGGTCAAAAGGGCCATCTGAAAAAAGTGTAAAATCCAGAAAGGCAGGACAGGCCATGGAGAGCTGGGAGCCTTGTTATGCTGATGGGCGGGATGTAAATTGCCAACAGCCACTCTGGAGAAGTGTATGGTGTTTCCTGAAACATCTAAAAAACTAAGCAACAGAGCCTAGGGCACTTCCACTTATGGTCCTATAGCTTAGGGAAATTAAAATCAAAAAGACACGGTCACCCCAAAGTTTGGGACAGCTCTGTTTACAAGAACCTCGTTTACGGTACAAGTTCAATATCACAGAAAGCGAAAAATGGATAAAGAAGTTGTGGTACTTACGTACAATGCAATATCACTCAGCAATGAAATCTATGTCATCAGGCCCGTCGCAGCATAATGAGTGGATTCAGGTACGATGATTCTAAGTGAAATAAGTCACACAGAAAAAGAAACATCATAAGATATCACTACTACACGGAAGGTAAACTTGGCTACACAAGAACTGAATTACAAAACAGAACAGGGTCTCAAATGTAGAAAACCAACTTATGCTTGCTTAAGAGGAAAGGTGAGTTGGGGTGCTGCATGAAACCAGAGATTGAAATTAGCACAGATACCGTTCCATAAGCCAAATATGTAATAGACAAGAGCTACTCCTTGCTCAACGAAGTGGACTCAACACCCCATATTAAACGCTTAAGAATACACCTGACTAGAAATAATCTTAAAAACTACGAATTTATATGTCTCCGAAAGACAATCAAGCGTGTGTACAGCGGCATAAACGCAGCAGTGATAGGATTGGTGAGGTTCGGTGAGCAAATGCAGACCCTTTGAAGTCATATTGCATGGTACCCATTCCATGGGTCTCAACTCTCCAGGTTTAAGGGATTCTTCCTTCAGCTAAAACATGCATGTGGAACCCAGAGTATGATCCACCATGTGATCGGGAAACGTGTTCAAATGTGTCTCAGTTTTCGTCCCCTGGTACTCGGGTGCAAACTCCAGACGCTTTACTAACACTCTCCCCACTTGGAGAGTCAGTGCCTTTAACCTCCTGTATGGCCCAGTTTGCAATTTCTGCGGAAAATGTACAGGAATAGGGAGAACCAATGAGAAACTAGCTGGAGGTGTCTGGACGGGCAAATTTAACTCTCATTTCCCACCAGAAAGAGGAATTAACCAAAGGCTCAGCATGCCGTTCCAGAACCACACTAGGGCCTGAAACAATACTGCGGTGTTGCGGCCAGCTCACAAGAAAGCGAGTTGAAGAAAGGAGCTCAGGGGCACTGTAATTCACAAACCTGCAGAGTTATAAATGACAGCTATCGTCCAAAAATATATTGAAGTAAGGCTGCCAAGAGGACTTGAAAGCGGGGCAGAATTGCAGGAAATCGATTTCAGGAGGTACACTGGAATTGCATGTAAAGCATAGAAAAGAGGCAGAACGTCCACAATGATGCACTTGGCCAAAAAGGGCATATGCGTTTTTTCCTGAATATATTCAGGAAAAAACGCATACGCCCTTTTTGGCCAACCAAGCAAGCTTGCAAAGGAAATCTGCACTACAATGAAGTCTCACTGCCCCCCGGTCAAAAGGGCCATCTGAAAAAAGTGTAAAATCCAGAAAGGCAGGACAGGCCATGGAGAACTGGGAGCCTTGTTATGCTGATGGGCGGGATGTAAATTGCCAACAGCCACTCTGGAGAAGTGTATGGTGTTTCCTGAAACATCTAAAAAACTAAGCAACAGAGCCTAGGGCACTTCCACTTATGGTCCTATAGCTTAGGGAAATTAAAATCAAAAAGACACGGTCACCCCAAAGTTTGGGACAGCTCTGTATACAAGAACCTCGTTTACGGTACAAGTTCAATATCACAGAAAGCGAAAAATGGATAAAGAAGTTGTGGTACTTACGTACAATGCAATATCACTCAGCAATGAAATCTATGTCATCAGGCCCGTAGCATCATAATGAGTGGATGCAGGTATGATGATTCTAAGTGAAATAAGTCACACAGAAAAAGAAACATCATAAGATATCACTACTACACGGAATGTAAACTTGGCTACACAGGAACTGAATTACAAAACAGAACAGGGTCTCAAATGTAGAAAACCAACTTATGCTTGCTTAAGGGGAAAGGTGAGTTGGGGTGCAGCATGAAACCAGAGATTGAAATTAGCACAGATACCGTGCCATAAGCCAAATATGTAATAGACAAGAGCTACTCCTTGCTAAACGAAGTGTACTCAACACCCCATATTAAACGCCTAAGAATACACCTGACTAGTAAGAATCTTAAAACCTGTGGATTTATATGTCTCCGAAAGAGAATCAAGCGTGTGTACGGTGGCATAAACGCAGCAGTGATAGGATTGGTGAGGTTCGGTGAGCAAATGCAGACCCTTTGAAGTCATATTGCATGGTACCCATTCCATGGGTCTCAACTCTCCAGGTTTAAGGGATTCTTCCTTCAGCTAAAACATGCATGTGGAACCCAGAGTATGATCCACCGTGTGATTGGGAAACGTGTTCAAATGTGTCTCAGTTTTCGTCCCCTGGTACTCGGGTGCAACATTCAAGACGCTTTACTAACACTCTCCCAACTTGGAGAGTCAGTGCCTTTAAACTCCTGTTTGGCCCAGTTTGCAATTTCTGCGGAAAATGTACAGGAATAGGGAGAACCAATGAGAGACTAGCTGGAGGTGTCTGGACGGGCAAATTTAACTCTCATTTCCCACCAGGAAGAGGAATTAACCAAAGGTTCAGCATGCCATGCCGGAACCACACTAGGGCCTGAAGCAATCCTGCAGTGTTGTGGCCAGCTCACAAGAAAGCGAGTTGAAGAAGGGAGCTCAGGGGCACTGTAATTCACAAACCTGCAGAGTTATAAATGACAGCTATCGTCCAAAAATATATTGAAGTAAGGCTGCCAAGAGGACTTGAAAGCGGGGCAGAATTGCAGGAAACCGATTTCAGGAGGTAGACGGGAATTGCATGTAAAGCATAGGAAAAGAGGCAGAACGTCCACAATGATGCACTTGGCCAAAAAGGGCGTATGCGTTTTTTCCTGAATATATTCAGGAAAAAACGCATACGCCCTTTTTGGCCAACCAAGCAAGCTTGCAAAGGAAATCTGCACTACAATGAAGTCTCACTGCCCCCCGGTCAAAAGGGCCATCTGAAAAAAGTGTAAAATCCAGAAAGGCAAGACAGGACATGGAGAATTGGGAGCCTTGTTATGCTGATGGGCGGGATGTAAATTGCCAACAGCCACGCTGGAGAAGTGTATGCTGTTTCCTGAAACATCTAAAAAACAAAGCAACAGAGCCTAGGGCACTTCCACTTATGGTCCTATAGCTTAGGGAAATTAAAATCAAAAAGACACAGCCACCCCAAAGTTTGGGACGGCTCTGTTTACAAGAACCTTGTTTACGGTACAAGTTCAATATCACAGAAAGCGAAAAATGGATAAAGAAGTTGTGGTACTTACGTACAATGCAATATCACTCAGCAATGAAATCTATGTCATCAGGCCCGTCGCAGCATAATGAGTGGATTAAGGTACGATGATTGTAAGTGAAATAAGTCACACAGAAAAAGAAACATCATAAGATATCACTACTACACGGAATATAAACTTGGCTTCACAGGAACTGAATTACAAAACAGAACAGGGTCTCAAATGTAGAAAACCAACTTACGCTAGCTTAAGGGGAAAGGTGAGATGGGGTGCTGCATGAAACCAGAGATTGAAATTAGCACAGATACCGTTCCATAAGCCAAATATGTAATAGACAAGAGCTACTCCTTGCTCAACGAAGTGGACTCAACACCCCATATTAAACGCCTAAGAATATACCTGACTAGAAATAATCTTAAAACCTGTGGATTTATATGTCTCCGAAAGAGAATCAAGCGTGTGTACGGTGGCATAAACGCAGCAGTGATAGGATTGGTGAGGTTCGGTGAGCAAATGCAGACCCTTTGAAGTCATATTGCATGGTACCCATTCCATGGGTCTCAACTCTCCAGGTTTAAGGGATTCTTCCTTCAGCTAAAACATGCATGTGGAACACAGAGTATGATCCACCGTGTGATCGGGAAACGTGTTCAAATGTGTCTCAGTTTTCGTCCCCTGGTACTCGGTGCAAACTCCAGACGCTTTACTAACACTCTCCCCACTTGGAGAGTCAGTGCCTTTAACCTCCTGTTTGGCCCAGTTTGCAATTTCTGCGGAAAATGTACAGGAATAGGGAGAACCAATGAGAGACTAGCTGGGGGTGTCTGGACGGGCAAATTTAACTCTCATTTCCCACCAGGAAGAGGAATTAACCAAAGGCTCAGCGTGCCGTGCCGGAACCACACTAGGGCCTGAGGCAATCCTGCGGTGTTGCGGCCAGCTCACAAGAAAGCGAGTTGAAGAAAGGAGCTCAGGGGCACTGTAATTCACAAACCTGCAGAGTTATAAATGAGAGCTATCGTCCAAAAATATATTGAAGTAAGGCTGCCAAGAGGACTTGAAAGCGGGGCAGAATTGCAGGAAACCGATTTCAGGAGGTAGACGGGAATTGCATGTAAAGCATAGGAAAAGAGGCAGAACGTACACAATGATGCACTTGGCCAAAAAGGGCGTATGCGTTTTTTCCTGAATATATTCAGGAAAAAACGCATACGCCCTTTTTGGCCAACCAAGCAAGCTTGCAAAGGAAATCTGCACTACAATGAAGTCTCACTGCCCCCAGGTCTAAAGGGCCATCTGAAAAAAGTGTAAAATCCAGAAAGGCAGGACAGGCCATGGAGAACTGGGAGCTATGTTATGCTGATGGGCGGGATGTAAATTGCCAACAGCCAATCTGGAGAAGTGTATGGTGTTTCCTGAAACATCTAAAAAACAAAGCAACAGAGCCTAGGGCACTTCCACTTATGGTCCTATAGCTTAGGGAAATTAAAATAAAAAAGACACAGCCACCCCAAAGTTTGGGACGGCTCTGTTTACAAGAACCTCGTTTACGGTACAAGTTCAATATCACAGAAAGCGAAAAATGGATAAAGAAGTTGTGGTACTTACGTACAATGCAATATCACTCAGCAATGAAATCTATGTCATCAGGCCCGTCGCAGCATAATGAGTGGATTCAGGTACGATGATTCTAAGTGAAATAAGTCACACAGAAAAAGAAACATCATAAGATATCACTACTACACGGAAGGTAAACTTGGCTACACAAGAACTGAATTACAAAACAGAACAGGGTCTCAAATGTAGAAAACCAACTTATGCTTGCTTAAGAGGAAAGGTGAGTTGGGGTGCTGCATGAAACCAGAGATTGAAATTAGCACAGATACCGTTCCATAAGCCAAATATGTAATAGACAAGAGCTACTCCTTGCTCAACGAAGTGGACTCAACACCCCATATTAAACGCTTAAGAATACACCTGACTAGAAATAATCTTAAAAACTACGAATTTATATGTCTCCGAAAGACAATCAAGCGTGTGTACAGCGGCATAAACGCAGCAGTGATAGGATTGGTGAGGTTCGGTGAGCAAATGCAGACCCTTTGAAGTCATATTGCATGGTACCCATTCCATGGGTCTCAACTCTCCAGGTTTAAGGGATTCTTCCTTCAGCTAAAACATGCATGTGGAACCCAGAGTATGATCCACCATGTGATCGGGAAACGTGTTCAAATGTGTCTCAGTTTTCGTCCCCTGGTACTCGGGTGCAAACTCCAGACGCTTTACTAACACTCTCCCCACTTGGAGAGTCAGTGCCTTTAACCTCCTGTTTGGCCCAGTTTGCAATTTCTGCGGAAAATGTACAGGAATAGGGAGAACCAATGAGAGACTAGCTGGGGGTGTCTGGACGGGCAAATTTAACTCTCATTTCCCACCAGGAAGAGGAATTAACCAAAGGCTCAGCGTGCCGTGCCGGAACCACACTAGGGCCTGAAGCAATCCTGCGGTGTTGCGGCCAGCTCACAAGAAAGCGAGTTGAAGAAAGGAGCTCAAGGGCACTGTAATTCACAAACCTGCAGAGTTATAAATGACAGCTATCGTCCAAAAATATATTGAAGTAAGGCTGCCAAGAGGACTTGAAAGCAGGGCAGAATTGCAGGAAACCGATTTCAGGAGGTAGACGGGAATTGCATGTAAAGCATAGGAAAAGAGGCAGAACGTCCACAATGATGCACTTGGCCAAAAAGGGCGTATGCGTTTTTTCCTGAATATATTCAGGAAAAAACGCATACGCCCTTTTTGGCCAACCAAGCAAGCTTGCAAAGGAAATCTGCACTACAATGAAGTCTCACTGCCCCCCGGTCAAAAGGGCCATCTGAAAAAAGTGTAAAATCCAGAAAGGCAGGACAGGCCATGGAGAACAGGGAGCTTTGTTATGCTGATGGGCGGGATGTAAATTGCCAACAGCCAATCTGGAGAAGTGTATGGTGTTTCCTGAAACATCTAAAAAACAAAGCAACAGAGCCTAGGGCACTTCCACTTATGGTCCTATAGCTTAGGGAAATTAAAATTAAAAAGACACAGCCACCCCAAAGTTTGGGACGGCTCTGTTTACAAGAACCTCGTTTACGGTACAAGATCAATATCACAGAAAGCGAAAAATGGATAAAGAAGTTGTGGTACTTACGTACAATGCAATATCACTCAGCAATGAAATCTATGTCATCAGGCCCGTCGCAGCATAATGAGTGGATTCAGGTACGATGATTCTAAGTGAAATAAGTCACACAGAAAAAGAAACATCATAAGATATCACTACTACACGGAATGTAAACTTGGCTACACAGGAACTGAATTACAAAACAGAACAGGGTCTCAAATGTAGAAAACCAACTTATGCTTGCTTAAGGGGAAAGGTGAGTTGGGGTGCTGCATGAAACCAGAGATTGAAATTAGCACAGATACCGTGTCATAAGCCAAATATGTAATAGACAAGAGCAACTCCTTGCTAAACGAAGTGTACTCAACACCCCATATTAAACGCCTAAGAATACACCTGACTAGTAAGAATCTTAAAACCTGTGGATTTATATGTCTCCGAAAGAGAATCAAGCGTGTGTACGGTGGCATAAACGCAGCAGTGATAGGATTGGTGAGGTTCGGTGAGCAAATGCAGACCCTTTGAAGTCATATTGCATGGTACCCATTCCATGGGTCTCAACTCTCCAGGTTTAAGGGATTCTTCCTTCAGCTAAAACATGCATGTGGAACCCAGAGTATGATCCACCGTGTGATTGGGAAACGTGTTCAAATGTGTCTCAGTTTTCGTCCCCTGGTACTCGGGTGCAAACTCCAGACGCTTTACTAACACTCTCCCCACTTGGAGAGTCAGTGCCTTTAACCTCCTGTTTGGCCCAGTTTGCAATTTCTGCGGAAAATGTACAGGAATAGGGAGAACCAATGAGAGACTAGCTGGGGGTGTCTGGACGGGCAATTTTAACTCTCATTTCCCACCAGGAAGAGGAATTAACCAAAGGCTCAGCGTGCCGTGCCGGAACCACACTAGGGCCTGAAGCAATCCTGCGGTGTTGCGGCCAGCTCACAAGAAAGCGAGTTGAAGAAAGGAGCTCAGGGGCACTGTAATTCACAAACCTGCAGAGTTATAAATGACAGCTATCGTCCAAAAATATATTGAAGTAAGGCTGCCAAGAGGACTTGAAAGCGGGGCAGAATTGCAGGAAACCGATTTCAGGAGGTAGACGGGAATTGCATGTAAAGCATAGGAAAAGAGGCAGAAAGTACACAATGATGCACTTGGCCAAAAAGGGCGTATGCGTTTTTTCCTGAATCAGGAAAAAACGCATACGCCCTTTTTGGCCAACCAAGCAAGCTTGCAAAGGAAATCTGCACTACAATGAAGTCTCACTGCCCCCCGGTCAAAAGGGCCATCTGAAAAAAGTGTAAAATCCAGAAAGGCAGGACAGGCCATGGAGAACAGGGAGCTTTGTTATGCTGATGGGCGGGATGTAAATTGGCAACAGCCAATCTGGAGAAGTGTATGGTGTTTCCTGAAACATCTAAAAAACAAAGCAACAGAGCCTAGGGCACTTCCACTTATGGTCCTATAGCTTAGGGAAATTAAAATCAAAAAGACACAGCCACCCCAAAGTTTGGGACGGCTCTGTTTACAAGAACCTCGTTTACGGTACAAGTTCAATATCACAGAAAGCGAAAAATGGATAAAGAAGTTGTGGTACTTACGTACAATGCAATATCACTCAGCAATGAAATCTATGTCATCAGGCCCGTCGCAGCATAATGAGTGGATTCAGGTACGATGATTCTAAGTGAAATAAGTCACACAGAAAAAGAAACATCATAAGATATCACTACTACACGGAAGGTAAACTTGGCTACACAAGAACTGAATTACAAAACAGAACAGGGTCTCAAATGTAGAAAACCAACTTATGCTTGCTTAAGAGGAAAGGTGAGTTGGGGTGCTGCATGAAACCAGAGATTGAAATTAGCACAGATACCGTTCCATAAGCCAAATATGTAATAGACAAGAGCTACTCCTTGCTCAACGAAGTGGACTCAACACCCCATATTAAACGCTTAAGAATACACCTGACTAGAAATAATCTTAAAAACTACGAATTTATATGTCTCCGAAAGACAATCAAGCGTGTGTACAGCGGCATAAACGCAGCAGTGATAGGATTGGTGAGGTTCGGTGAGCAAATGCAGACCCTTTGAAGTCATATTGCATGGTACCCATTCCATGGGTCTCAACTCTCCAGGTTTAAGGGATTCTTCCTTCAGCTAAAACATGCATGTGGAACCCAGAGTATGATCCACCATGTGATCGGGAAACGTGTTCAAATGTGTCTCAGTTTTCGTCCCCTGGTACTCGGGTGCAAACTCCAGACGCTTTACTAACACTCTCCCCACTTGGAGAGTCAGTGCCTTTAACCTCCTGTTTGGCCCAGTTTGCAATTTCTGCGGAAAATGTACAGGAATAGGGAGAACCAATGAGAGACTAGCTGGGGGTGTCTGGACGGGCAAATTTAACTCTCATTTCCCACCAGGAAGAGGAATTAACCAAAGGCTCAGCGTGCCGTGCCGGAACCACACTAGGGCCTGAAGCAATCCTGCGGTGTTGCGGCCAGCTCACAAGAAAGCGAGTTGAAGAAAGGAGCTCAAGGGCACTGTAATTCACAAACCTGCAGAGTTATAAATGACAGCTATCGTCCAAAAATATATTGAAGTAAGGCTGCCAAGAGGACTTGAAAGCAGGGCAGAATTGCAGGAAACCGATTTCAGGAGGTAGACGGGAATTGCATGTAAAGCATAGGAAAAGAGGCAGAACGTCCACAATGATGCACTTGGCCAAAAAGGGCGTATGCGTTTTTTCCTGAATATATTCAGGAAAAAACGCATACGCCCTTTTTGGCCAACCAAGCAAGCTTGCAAAGGAAATCTGCACTACAATGAAGTCTCACTGCCCCCCGGTCAAAAGGGCCATCTGAAAAAAGTGTAAAATCCAGAAAGGCAGGACAGGCCATGGAGAACAGGGAGCTTTGTTATGCTGATGGGCGGGATGTAAATTGCCAACAGCCAATCTGGAGAAGTGTATGGTGTTTCCTGAAACATCTAAAAAACAAAGCAACAGAGCCTAGGGCACTTCCACTTATGGTCCTATAGCTTAGGGAAATTAAAATTAAAAAGACACAGCCACCCCAAAGTTTGGGACGGCTCTGTTTACAAGAACCTCGTTTACGGTACAAGATCAATATCACAGAAAGCGAAAAATGGATAAAGAAGTTGTGGTACTTACGTACAATGCAATATCACTCAGCAATGAAATCTATGTCATCAGGCCCGTCGCAGCATAATGAGTGGATTCAGGTACGATGATTCTAAGTGAAATAAGTCACACAGAAAAAGAAACATCATAAGATATCACTACTACACGGAATGTAAACTTGGCTACACAGGAACTGAATTACAAAACAGAACAGGGTCTCAAATGTAGAAAACCAACTTATGCTTGCTTAAGGGGAAAGGTGAGTTGGGGTGCTGCATGAAACCAGAGATTGAAATTAGCACAGATACCGTGTCATAAGCCAAATATGTAATAGACAAGAGCAACTCCTTGCTAAACGAAGTGTACTCAACACCCCATATTAAACGCCTAAGAATACACCTGACTAGTAAGAATCTTAAAACCTGTGGATTTATATGTCTCCGAAAGAGAATCAAGCGTGTGTACGGTGGCATAAACGCAGCAGTGATAGGATTGGTGAGGTTCGGTGAGCAAATGCAGACCCTTTGAAGTCATATTGCATGGTACCCATTCCATGGGTCTCAACTCTCCAGGTTTAAGGGATTCTTCCTTCAGCTAAAACATGCATGTGGAACCCAGAGTATGATCCACCGTGTGATTGGGAAACGTGTTCAAATGTGTCTCAGTTTTCGTCCCCTGGTACTCGGGTGCAAACTCCAGACGCTTTACTAACACTCTCCCCACTTGGAGAGTCAGTGCCTTTAACCTCCTGTTTGGCCCAGTTTGCAATTTCTGCGGAAAATGTACAGGAATAGGGAGAACCAATGAGAGACTAGCTGGGGGTGTCTGGACGGGCAATTTTAACTCTCATTTCCCACCAGGAAGAGGAATTAACCAAAGGCTCAGCGTGCCGTGCCGGAACCACACTAGGGCCTGAAGCAATCCTGCGGTGTTGCGGCCAGCTCACAAGAAAGCGAGTTGAAGAAAGGAGCTCAGGGGCACTGTAATTCACAAACCTGCAGAGTTATAAATGACAGCTATCGTCCAAAAATATATTGAAGTAAGGCTGCCAAGAGGACTTGAAAGCGGGGCAGAATTGCAGGAAACCGATTTCAGGAGGTAGACGGGAATTGCATGTAAAGCATAGGAAAAGAGGCAGAAAGTACACAATGATGCACTTGGCCAAAAAGGGCGTATGCGTTTTTTCCTGAATCAGGAAAAAACGCATACGCCCTTTTTGGCCAACCAAGCAAGCTTGCAAAGGAAATCTGCACTACAATGAAGTCTCACTGCCCCCCGGTCAAAAGGGCCATCTGAAAAAAGTGTAAAATCCAGAAAGGCAGGACAGGCCATGGAGAACAGGGAGCTTTGTTATGCTGATGGGCGGGATGTAAATTGGCAACAGCCAATCTGGAGAAGTGTATGGTGTTTCCTGAAACATCTAAAAAACAAAGCAACAGAGCCTAGGGCACTTCCACTTATGGTCCTATAGCTTAGGGAAATTAAAATCAAAAAGACACAGCCACCCCAAAGTTTGGGACGGCTCTGTTTACAAGAACCTCGTTTACGGTACAAGTTCAATATCACAGAAAGCGAAAAATGGATAAAGAAGTTGTGGTACTTACGTACAATGCAATATCACTCAGCAATGAAATCTATGTCATCAGGCCCGTCGCAGCATAATGAGTGGATTCAGGTACGATGATTCTAAGTGAAATAAGTCACACAGAAAAAGAAACATCATAAGATATCACTACTACACGGAAGGTAAACTTGGCTACACAAGAACTGAATTACAAAACAGAACAGGGTCTCAAATGTAGAAAACCAACTTATGCTTGCTTAAGAGGAAAGGTGAGTTGGGGTGCTGCATGAAACCAGAGATTGAAATTAGCACAGATACCGTTCCATAAGCCAAATATGTAATAGACAAGAGCTACTCCTTGCTCAACGAAGTGGACTCAACACCCCATATTAAACGCTTAAGAATACACCTGACTAGAAATAATCTTAAAAACTACGAATTTATATGTCTCCGAAAGACAATCAAGCGTGTGTACAGCGGCATAAACGCAGCAGTGATAGGATTGGTGAGGTTCGGTGAGCAAATGCAGACCCTTTGAAGTCATATTGCATGGTACCCATTCCATGGGTCTCAACTCTCCAGGTTTAAGGGATTCTTCCTTCAGCTAAAACATGCATGTGGAACCCAGAGTATGATCCACCATGTGATCGGGAAACGTGTTCAAATGTGTCTCAGTTTTCGTCCCCTGGTACTCGGGTGCAAACTCCAGACGCTTTACTAACACTCTCCCCACTTGGAGAGTCAGTGCCTTTAACCTCCTGTTTGGCCCAGTTTGCAATTTCTGCGGAAAATGTACAGGAATAGGGAGAACCAATGAGAGACTAGCTGGGGGTGTCTGGACGGGCAAATTTAACTCTCATTTCCCACCAGGAAGAGGAATTAACCAAAGGCTCAGCGTGCCGTGCCGGAACCACACTAGGGCCTGAAGCAATCCTGCGGTGTTGCGGCCAGCTCACAAGAAAGCGAGTTGAAGAAAGGAGCTCAAGGGCACTGTAATTCACAAACCTGCAGAGTTATAAATGACAGCTATCGTCCAAAAATATATTGAAGTAAGGCTGCCAAGAGGACTTGAAAGCGGGGCAGAATTGCAGGAAACCGATTTCAGGAGGTAGACGGGAATTGCATGTAAAGCATAGGAAAAGAGGCAGAACGTCCACAATGATGCACTTGGCCAAAAAGGGCGTATGCGTTTCTTCCAGGAAAAAACGCATACGGCCTTTTTGGCCAATCAAGCAAGCTTGCAAAGGAAATCTGCACTACAATGAAGTCTCGCTGCCCCCCGGTCAAAAGGGCCATATGAAAAAAGTGTAAAATCCAGAAAGGCAGGACAGGCCATGGAGGACTGGGAGTCTTGTTTTGCTGATGGGCAAGATGTAAATTGCCAACAGCCACTCTGGAGAAGTGTATGCTGTTTCCTGAAACATCTAAAAAACAAAGCAACAGAGCCTAGGGCACTTCCACTTATGGTCCTATAGCTTAGGGAAATTAAAATCAAAAAGACACAGCCACCCCAAAGTTTGGGACGGCTCTGTTTACAAGAACCTTGTTTACGGTACAAGTTCAATATCACAGAAAGCGAAAAATGGATAAAGAAGTTGTGGTACTTACGTACAATGCAATATCACTCAGCAATGAAATCTATGTCATCAGGCCCGTAGCAGCATAATGAGTGGATTAAGGTACGATGATTGTAAGTGAAATAAGTCACACAGAAAAAGAAACATCATAAGATATCACTACTACACGGAATGTAAACTTGGCTACACAGGAACTGAATTACAAAACAGAACAGGGTCTCAAATGTAGAAAACCAACTTACGCTAGCTTAAGGGGAAAGGTGAGTTGGGGTGCTGCATGAAACCAGAGATTGAAATTAGCACAGATACCGTTCCATAAGCCAAATATGTAATAGACAAGAGCTACTCCTTGCTCAACGAAGTGGACTCAACACCCCATATTAAACGCCTAAGAATATACCTGACTAGAAATAATCTTAAAACCTACGGATTTATATGTCTCCGAAAGACAATCAAGCGTGTGTACAGCGGCATAAACGCAGCAGTGATAGGATTGGTGAGGTTCGGTGAGCAAATGCAGACCCTTTGAAGTCATATTGCATGGTACCCATTCCATGGGTCTCAACTCTCCAGGTTTAAGGGATTCTTCCTTCAGCTAAAACATGCATGTGGAACCCAGAGTATGATCCACCGTGTGATCGGGAAACGTGTTCAAATGTGTCTCAGTTTTCGTCCCCTGGTACTCGGGTGCAAACTCCAGATGCTTTACTAATACTCTCCCCACTTGGAGAGTCAGTGCCTTTAACCTCCTGTTTGGCCCAGTTTGCAATTTCTGCGGAAAATGTACAGGAATAGGGAGAACCAATGAGAGACTAGCTGGGGGTGTCTGGACGGGCAAATTTAACTCTCATTTCCCACCAGGAAGAGGAATTAACCAAAGGCTCAGCGTGCCGTGCCGGAACCACACTAGGGCCTGAAGCAATCCTGCGGTGTTGCGGCCAGCTCACAAGAAAGCGAGTTGAAGAAAGGAGCTCAGGGGCACTGTAATTCACAAACCTGCAGAGTTATAAATGACAGCTATCGTCCAAAAATATATTGAAGTAAGGCTGCCAAGAGGACTTGAAAGCGGGGCAGAATTGCAGGAAACCGATTTCAGGAGGTAGACGGGAATTGCATGTAAAGCATAGGAAAAGAGGCAGAACGTCCACAATGATGCACTTGGCCAAAAAGGGCGTATGCGTTTTTTCCAGGAAAAAACGCATACGCCCTTTTTGGCCAACCAAGCAAGCTTGCAAAGGAAATCTGCACTACAATGAAGTCTCGCTGCCCCCCGGTCAAAAGGGTCATATGAAAAAAGTGTAAAATCCAGAAAGGCAGGACAGGCCATGGAGAACTGGGAGCCTTGTTATGCTGATGGGCGGGATGTAAATTGCCAACAGCCACTCTGGAGAAGTGTATGCTGTTTCCTGAAACATCTAAAAAACTAAGCAACAGAGCCTAGGGCACTTCCACTTATGGTCCTATAGCTTAGGGAAATTAAAATCAAAAAGACACAGCCACCCCAAAGTTTGGGACGGCTCTGTTTACAAGAACCTTGTTTACGGTACAAGTTCAATATCACAGAAAGCGAAAAATGCATAAAGAAGTTGTGGTACTTACGTACAATGAAATATCACTCAGCAATGAAATCTATGTCATCAGGCCCGTAGCAGCATAATGAGTGGATGCAGGTACGATGATTCTAAGTGAAATAAGTCACACAGAAAAAGAAACATCATAAGATATCACTACTACACGGAATGTAAACTTGGCTACACAGGAACTGAATTACAAAACAGAACAGGGTCTCAAATGTAGAAAACCAACTTATGCTAGCTTAAGGGGAAAGGTGAGTTGGGGTGCTGCATGAAACCAGAGATTGAAATTAGCACAGATACCGTTCCATAAGCCAAATATGTAATAGACAAGAGCTACTCCTTGCTCAACGAAGTGGACTCAACATCCCATATTAAAAGCCTAAGAATGTACCTGACTAGTAAGAATCTTAAAACCTATGGATTTATATGTCTCCGAAAGAGAATCAAGCATGTGTACAGCGGCATAAATGCAGCAGTGATAGGATTGGTGAGGTTCAGTGAGCAAATGCAGACCCTTTGAAGTCATATTGCATGGTACCCATTCCATGGTCTCAACTCTCCAGGTTTAAGGGATTCTTCCTTCAGCTAAAACATGCATGTGGAACCCAGAGTATGATCCACGGTGTGATCGGGAAACGTGTTCAAATGTGTCTCAGTTTTCGTCCCCTGGTACTTGGGTACAACATTCCAGACGCTTTACTAACACTCTCCCCACTTGGAGAGTCAGTGCCTTTAACCTCCTGTTTGGCCCAGTTTGCAGTTTCTGTGGAAGATGAACAGGAAGATGGAGAACCAAGGAGAGACTAGCTGGAGGTGTCTGGAAGGGCAAATTTAACTCTCATTTCCCACCAGGAAGAGGAATTAACCAAAGGCTCAGTGTGCCATGCCGGAACCACACTAGGGCCTGAAGCAATCCTGTGGTGTTGCGGCCAGCTCACAAAAAAGCGAGTTGAAGAAAGGAGCTCAGGGACACTGTAATTCACAACCCTACAGAGTTATAAATGACACTTATCGTCCAAAAACATATTGAAGTAAGGCTGCCAAGAGGACTTGAAAGCGGGGCAGAATTGCAGGAAACCGATTTCAGGAGGTAGACTGGAATTGCATGTAAAGCATAGGAAAAGAGGCAGAACGTCCACAATGATGCACTTGGCCAAAAAGGGCGTATGCGTTTTTTCCTGAATATAGGAAAAAACGCATACGCCCTTTTTGGCCAACCAAGCAAGCTTGCAAAGGAAATCTGTACTTCAATGAAGTCTCACTGCCCCCCGGTCAAAAGGGCCATCTGAAAAAAGTGTAAAATCCAGAAAGGCAGGATAGGCCATGGAGAACTGGGAGCCTTGTTATGCTGATTGGCGGGATGTAAATTGCCAACAGCAACACTGGAGAAGTGTATGGTGTTTCCTGAAACATCCAAAAATCAAAGCAACAGAGCCTAGGGCACTTCCACTTATGGTCCTATAGCTTAGGGAAATTAAAATCAAAAAGACACAGCCACCCCAAGATTGGGACGGCTCTGTTTACAAGAACCTCGTTTATGGTACAAGTTCAATATCACAGAAAGCGAAAAATGGATAAAGAAGTTGTGGTACTTACGTACAATGCAATATCACTCAGCAATGAAATCTATGTCATCAGGCCTGTAGCAGCATAATGAGTGGATTCAGGTACGATGATTCTAAGTGAAATAAGTCACACAGAGCTTACCTGGTGGCGCAGTGGTTGAGAGTCCGCCTGCCGATGCAGAGGACATGGGTTCGTGCCCCGCTCCGGGAAGGTCCCACATGCCGCGGAGCGGCTGGGCCTGTGAGCCATGGCCGCTGAGCCTGCGCGTCCGGAGCCTGTGCTCTGCAATGGGAAAGACCACAGCAGTGACAGGCCCACGTACCGCAAAATAAATAAATAAATAAATAAATAAATAAAATAAAAAAATAAAAAAATAAGTCACACAGAAAAAGAAACATCATAAGATATCACTACTACATGGAATGTAAACTTGGTTACACAGGAACTAAATTACTAAACAGAACAGAGTGTCAAATGTAGAAAACCAATTTATGCTTGCTTAAGGGGAAAGGTGAGTTGGGGTGCTGCATACAACAAGAGATTGAAATTAGCACAGATACCGTTCCATAAGCCAAATATATAATAGACAAGTGCTACTCCTTGCTCAACGAACTGGACTCAACACCCCATATTAAACGCCTAACAATATACCTGACTAGTAAGAATCTTAAAAACTATGGATTTATATGTCTCCGAAAGAGAATGAAGCGTGTGTACAGCGGCATAAACGCAGCAGTGATAGGATTGGTGAGGTTCGGTGAGCAAATGCAGACCCTTTGAAGTCATATTGCATGGTACCCATTCCATGGGTCTCAACTCTCCATGTTTAAGGGATTCTTCCTTCAGCTAAAACATGCATGTGGAACCCAGAGTATGATCCACCGTGTGATCGGAAAACGTGTTCAAATGTGTCTCAGTTTACGTCCCCTGGTACTCGGGTGCAACATTCCAGACGCTTTACTAACACTCTCCCCACTTGGAGAGTCAGTGCCTTTAACCTCCTGTTTGGCCCAGTTTGCAATTTCTGTGGAAAATGAACAGGAATAGGGAGAACCAATGAGAGACTAGCTGGGGGTGTCTGGACGGGCAAATTTAACTCTCATTTCCCACCAGGAAGAGGAATTAACCAAAGGCTCAGCATGCCGTGCCGGAAACAAACTAGGGCCTGATGCAATCCTGCGGTGTTGCGGCCAGCTCACAAGAAAGCGAGTTGAAGAAAGGAGCTCAGGGGCACTGTAATTCACAAACCTGCAGAGTTATAAATGACAGCTATCATCCAAAAATATATTGAAGTAAGGCTGCCAAGAGGACTTGAAAGTGGTGCAGAATTGCACGAAACCGATTTCAGGAGGTAGACTGGAATTGCATGTAAAGCATAGGAAAAGAGGCAGAACGTCCACAACGATGCACTTGGCCAAAAAGGGCGTATGCGTTTTTTCCTGAATATATTCAGGAAAAAACGCATACGCCCTTTTTGGCCAACCAAGAAAGCTTGCAAAGGAAATCTGCACTACAATGAAGTCTCACTGCCCCCCGGTCAAAAGGGTCATCTGAAAAAAGTATAAAATCCAGAAAGGCAGGACAGGCCATGGAGAACTGGGAGCCTTGTTATGCTGGTGGGCGGGATGTAAATTGCCAACAGCCACTCTGGAGAAGTGTATGGTGTTTCCTGAAACATCTAAAAAACTAAGCAACAGAGCCTAGGGCACTTCCACTTATGGTCCTATAGCTTAGGGAAATTAAAATCAAAAAGACACAGCCACCCCAAAGTTTGGGCCGGCTCTGTTTACAAGAACCTCGTTTACGGTACAAGTTCAATATCACAGAAAGCGAAAAATGGATAAAGAAGCTGTGGTACTTACGTACAATGCAATATCACTCAGCAATGAAATCTATGTCATCAGGCCCGTCGCAGCATAATGAGTGGATTCAGGTACGATGATTCTAAGTGAAATAAGTCACACAGAAAAAGAAACATCATAAGATATCACTACTACACGGAAGGTAAACTTGGCTACACAAGAACTGAATTACAAAACAGAACTGGGTCTCAAATGTAGAAAACCAACTTATTCTTGCTTAAGAGGAAAGGTGAGTTGGGGTGCTGCATGAAACCAGAGATTGAAATTAGCACAGATACCGTTCCATAAGCCAAATATGTAATAGACAAGAGCTACTCCTTGCTCAACGAAGTGGACTCAACACCCCATATTAAACGCCTAAGAATATACCTGACTAGAAATAATCTTAAAACCTACGGATTTATATGTCTCCGAAAGACAATCAAGCGTGTGTACAGCGGCATAAACGCAGCAGTGATAGGATTGGTGAAGTTCGGTGAGCAAATGCAGACCCTTTGAAGTCATATTGCATGGTACCCATTCCATGTGTCTCAACTCTCCAGGTTTCAGGGATTCTTCCTTCAGCTAAAACATGCATGTGGAACCCAGAGTATGATCCACCGTGTGATCGGGAAACGTGTTCAAATGTGTCTCAGTTTTCGTTCCCTGGTACTCGGGTGCAACATTCAAGACGCTTTACTAACACTCTCCCCACTTGGAGAGTCAGTGCCTTTAAAGTCCTGTTTGGCCCAGATTGCTATTTCTGCGGAAAATGTACAGGAATAGGGAGAACCAATGAGAGACTAGCTGGAGGTGTCTGGACGGGCAAATTTAACTCTCATTTCCCACCAGGAAGAGGAATTAACCAAAGGTTCTGCGTGCCATGCCGGAATCACACTAGGGCCTGAAGCAATCCTGCGGTGTTGTGGCCAGCTCACAAGAAAGCGAGTTGAAGAAAGGAGCTCAGGGGCACTGTAATTCACAAACCTGCAGAGTTATAAATGACAGCTATCGTCCAAAAATATATTGAAGTAAGGCTGCCAAGAGGACTTGAAAGCGGGGCAGAATTGCAGGAAACCGATTTCAGGAGGTAGACGGGAATTGCATGTAAAGCATAGGAAAAGAGGCAGAACGTCCACAATGATGCACTTGGCCAAAAAGGGCGTATGCGTTTTTTCCAGGAAAAAACGCATACGCCCTTTTTGGCCAACCAAGCAAGCTTGCAAAGGAAATCTGCACTACAATGAAGTCTCACTGCCCCCCGGTCAAAAGGGCCATCTGAAAAAAGTGTAAAATCCAGAAAGGCAAGACAGGACATGGAGAATTGGGAGCCTTGTTATGCTGATGGGCGGGATGTAAATTGCCAACAGCCACTCTGGAGAAGTGTATGCTGTTTCCTGAAACATCCAAAAAACAAAGCAACAGAGCCTAGGGCACTTCCACTTATGGTCCTATAGCTTAGGGAAATTAAAATCAAAAAGACACGGTCACCCCAAATTTTGGGACAGCTCTGTTTACAAGAACCTCGTTTACGGTACAAGTTCAATATCACAGAAAGCGAAAAATGGATAAAGAAGTTGTGGTACTTACGTACAATGCAATATCACTCAGCAATGAAATCTATGTCATCAGGCCCGTAGCATCATAATGAGTGGATGCAGGTATGATGAGTCTAAGTGAAATAAGTCACACAGAAAAAGAAACATCATAAGATATCACTACTACACGGAATGTAAACTTGGCTACACAGGAACTGAATTACAAAACAGAACAGGGTCTCAAATGTAGAAAACCAACTTACGCTAGCTTAAGGGGAAAGGTGAGTTGGGGTGCTGCATGAAACCAGAGATTGAAATTAGCACAGATACCGTTCCATAAGCCAAATATGTAATAGACAAGAGCTACTCCTTGCTCAACGAAGTGGACTCAACACCCCATATTAAACGCCTAAGAATATACCTGACTAGAAATAATCTTAAAACCTACGGATTTATATGTCTCCGAAAGACAATCAAGCGTGTGTACAGCGGCATAAACGCAGCAGTGATAGGATTGGTGAGGTTCGGTGAGCAAATGCAGACCCTTTGAAGTCATATTGCATGGTACCCATTCCATGGGTCTCAACTCTCCAGGTTTAAGGGATTCTTCCTTCAGCTAAAACATGCATGTGGAACCCAGAGTATGATCCACCGTGTGATCGGGAAACGTGTTCAAATGTGTCTCAGTTTTCGTCCCCTGGTACTCGGGTGCAAACTCCAGACGCTTTACTAACACTCTCCCCACTTGGAGAGTCAGTGCCTTTAACCTCCTGTTTGGCCCAGTTTGCAATTTCTGCGGAAAATGTACAGGAATAGGGAGAACCAATGAGAGACTAGCTGGGGGTGTCTGGACGGGCAAATTTAACTCTCATTTCCCACCAGGAAGAGGAATTAACCAAAGGCTCAGCGTGCCGTGCCGGAACCACACTAGGGCCTGAAGCAATCCTGCGGTGTTGCGGCCAGCTCACAAGAAAGCGAGTTGAAGAAAGGAGCTCAGGGGCACTGTAATTCACAAAACTGCAGAGTTATAAATGACAGCTATCGTCCAAAAATATATTGAAGTAAGGCTGCCAAGAGGACTTGAAATCGGGGCAGAATTGCAGGAAACCGATTTCAGGAGGTAGACGGGAATTGCATGTAAAGCATAGGAAAAGAGGCAGAACGTCCACAATGATGCACTTGGCCAAAAAGGGCGTATGCGTTTTTTCCTGAATATATTCAGGAAAAAACGCATACGCCCTTTTTGGCCAACCAAGCAAGCTTGCAAAGGAAATCTGCACTACAATGAAGTCTCACTGCCCCCCGGTCAAAAGGGCCATCTGAAAAAAGTGTAAAATCCAGAAAGGCAAGACAGGACATGGAGAATTGGGAGCCTTGTTATGCTGATGGGCGGGATGTAAATTGCCAACAGCCACTCTGGAGAAGTGTATGCTGTTTCCTGAAACATCTGAAAAACAAAGCAACAGAGCCTAGGGCACTTCCACTTATGGTCCTATAGCTTAGGGAAATTAAAATCAAAAAGACACAGCCACCCCAAAGTTTCGGCCGGCTCTGTTTACAAGAACCTCGTTTACGGTACAAGTTCAATATCACAGAAAGCGAAAAATGGATAAAGAAGTTGTGGTACTTACGTACAATGCAATATCACTCAGCAATGAAATCTATGTCATCAGGCCCGTCGCAGCATAATGAGTGGATTCAGGTACGATGATTCTACGTGAAATACGTCACACAGAAAAAGAAACATCATAAGATATCAGTACTACACGGAATGTAAACTTGGCTACACAGGAACTGAATTACAAAACAGAACAGGGTCTCAAATGTAGAAAACCAACTTACGCTAGCGTAAGGGGAAAGGTGAGTTGGGGTGCTGCATGAAACCAGAGATTGAAATTAGCACAGATACCGTGCCATAAGCCAAATATGTAATAGACAAGAGCAACTCCTTGCTAAACGAAGTGTACTCAACACCCCATATTAAACGCCTAAGAATACACCTGACTAGTAAGAATCTTAAAACCTGTGGATTTATATGTCTCCGAAAGAGAATCAAGCGTGTGTACGGTGGCATAAACGCAGCAGTGATAGGATTGGTGAGGTTCGGTGAGCAAATGCAGACCCTTTGAAGTCATATTGCATGGTACCCATTCCATGGGTCTCAACTCTCCAGGTTTAAGGGATTCTTCCTTCAGCTAAAACATGCATGTGGAACACAGAGTATGATCCACCGTGTGATCGGGAAACATGTTCAAATGTGTCTCAGTTTTCGTCCCCTGGTACTCGGGTGCAACATTCAAGACGCTTTACTAACACTCTCCCCACTTGGAGAGTCAGTGCCTTTAAACTCCTGTTTGGCCCAGTTTGCAATTTCTGCGGAAAATGTACAGGAATAGGGAGAACCAATGAGAGACTAGCTGGAGGTGTCTGGACGGGCAAATTTAACTCTCATTTCCCACCAGGAAGAGGAATTAACCAAAGGTTCAGCGTGCCGTGCCGGAACCACACTAGGGCCTGAAGCAATCCTGCGGTGTTGCGGCCAGCTCACAAGAAAGCGAGTTGAAGAAAGGAGCTCAGGGGCACTGTAATTCACAAACCTGCAGAGTTATAAATGACAGCTATCGTCCATAAATATATTGAAGTAAGGCTGCCAAGAGGACTTGAAAGCGGGGCAGAATTGCAGGAAACCGATTTCAGGAGGTAGACGGGAATTGCATGTAAAGCATAGGAAAAGAGGCAGAACGTCCACAATGATGCACTTGGCCAAAAAGGGCGTATGCGTTTTTTCCTGAATATATTCAGGAAAAAACGCATACGCCCTTTTTGGCCAACCAAGCAAGCTTGCAAAGGAATTCTGCACTACAATGAAGTCTCACTGCCCCCCGGTCAAAAGGGCCATCTGAAAAAGTGTAAAATCCAGAAAGGCAAGACAGGACATGGAGAATTGGGAGCCTTGTTATGCTGATGGGCGGGATGTAAATTGCCAACAGCCACTCTGGAGAAGTGTATGCTGTTTCCTGAAACATCTAAAAAACAAAGCAACAGAGCCTAGGGCACTTCCACTTATGGTCCTATAGTTTAGGGAAATTAAAATCAAAAAGACACAGCCACCCCAAAGTTTGGGTTCGGCTCTGTTTACAAGAACCTTGTTTACGGTACAAGTTCAATATCACAGAAAGCGAAAAATGGATAAAGAAGTTGTGGTACTTACGTTCAATGCAATATCACTCAGCAATGAAATCTATGTCATCAGGCCCGTAGCAGCATAATGAGTGGATTAAGGTACGATGATTGTAAGTGAAATAAGTCACACAGAAAAAGAAACATCATAAGATATCACTACTACACGGAATGTAAACTTGGCTACACAGGAACTGAATTACAAAACAGAACAGGGTCTCAAATGTAGAAAACCAACTTACGCTAGCTTAAGGGGAAAGGTGAGTTGGGGTGCTGCATGAAACCAGAGATTGAAATTAGCACAGATACCGTTCCATAAGCCAAATATGTAATAGACAAGAGCTACTCCTTGCTCAACGAAGTGGACTCAACACCCCATATTAAACGCCTAAGAATATACCTGACTAGAAATAATCTTAAAACCTACGGATTTATATGTCTCCGAAAGACAATCAAGCATGTGTACGGCGGCATAAACGCAGCAGTGATAGGATTGGTGAGGTTCGGTGAGCAAATGCAGACCCTTTGAAGTTATATTGCATGGTACCCATTCCATGGGTCTCAACTCTCCAGGTTTAAGGGATTCTTCCTTCAGCTAAAACATGCATGTGGAACCCAGAGTATGATCCACCGTGTGATCGGGAAACGTGTTCAAATGTGTCTCAGTTTTCGTCCCCTGGTACTCGGGTGCAAACTCCAGACGCTTTACTAACACTCTCCCCACTTGGAGAGTCAGTGCCTTTAACCTCCTGTTTGGCCCAGTTTGCAATTTCTGCGGAAAATGTACAGGAATAGGGAGAACCAATGAGAGACTAGCTGGGGGTGTCTGGACGGGCAAATTTAACTCTCATTTCCCACCAGGAAGAGGAATTAACCAAAGGCTCAGCGTGCCGTGCCGGAACCACACTAGGGCCTGAAGCAATCCTGCGGTGTTGCGGCCAGCTCACAAGAAAGCGAGTTGAAGAAAGGAGCTCAGGGGCACTGTAATTCACAAACCTGCAGAGTTATAAATGACAGCTATCGTCCAAAAATATATTGAAGTAAGGCTGCCAAGAGGACTTGAAAGCGGGGCAGAATTGCAGGAAACCGATTTCAGGAGGTAGACGGGAATTGCATGTAAAGCATAGGAAAAGAGGCAGAACGTCCACAATGATGCACTTGGCCAAAAAGGGCGTATGCGTTTTTTCCTGAATATATTCAGGAAAAAACGCATACGCCCTTTTTGGCCAACCAAGCAAGCTTGCAAAGGAAATCTGCACTACAATGAAGTCTCACTGCCCCCCGGTCAAAAGGGCCATCTGAAAAAAGTGTAAAATCCAGAAAGGCAAGACAGGACATGGAGAATTGGGAGCCTTGTTATGCTGATGGGCAGGATGTAAATTGCCAACAGCCACTCTGGAGAAGTGTATGCTGTTTCCTGAAACATCTAAAAAACAAAGCAACAGAGCCTAGGGCACTTCCACTTATGGTCCTATAGCTTAGGGAAATTAAAATCAAAAAGACACAGCCACCCCAAAGTTTGGGACGGCTCTGTTTACAAGAACCTTGTTTACGGTACAAGTTCAATATCACAGAAAGCGAAAAATGGATCAAGAAGTTGGGGTACTTACGTACAATGCAATATCACTGAGCAATGAAATCTATGTCATCAGGCCCGTAGCAGCATAATGAGTGGATGCAGGTACGATGATTCTAAGTGAAATAAGTCACACAGAAAAAGAAACATCATAAGGTATCACTACTACACGGAATGTAAACTTGGCTACACAGGAACTGAATTACAAAACAGAACAGGGTCTCAAATGTAGAAAACCAACTTATGCTTGCTTAAGGGGAAAGGTGACTCGGGGTGCTGCATAAAACCAGAGATTGAAATTAGCACAGATACCGTTCCATAAGCCAAATATGTAATAGACAAGAGCTACACCTTGCTCAATGCAGTGGACTCAACACCCCATATTAAACGCCTAAGAATATACCTGACTAGAAATAATCTTAAAACCTACGGATTTATGTGTCTCCGAAAGAGAATCAAGCGTGTGTACGGTGGCATAAACGCAGCAGTGATAGGATTGGTGAGGTTCGGTGAGCAAATGCAGACCCTTTGAAGTCATACTGCATGGTACCCATTCCATGGGTCTCAACTCTCCAGGTTTAAGGGATTCTTCCTTCAGCTGAAACATGCATGTGGAACACAGAGTATGATCCACCGTGTGATCAGGAAACGTGTTCAAATGTGTCTCAGTTTTCGTCCCCTGGTACTCGGGTGCAACATTCAAGACGCTTTACTAACACTCTCCCCACTTGGAGAGTCAGTGTCTTTAAACTCCTGTTTGGCCCAGTTTGCAATTTCTGCGGAAAATGTACAGGAATAGGGAGAACCAATGAGAGACTAGCTGGAGGTGTGTGGACGGGCAAATTTAACTCTCATTTCCCACCAGGAAGAGGAATTAACCAAAGGCTCAGCGTGCCATGCCGGAACTACACTAGGGCCTGAAGCAATCCTGCGGTGTTGCGGCCAGCTCACAAGAAAGCGAGTTGAAGAAAGGAGCTCAGGGGCACTGTAATTCACAAACCTGCAGAGTTATAAATGACAGCTATTGTTCAAAAATATATTGAAGTAAGGCTGCCAAGAGGACTTGAAAGCGGGGCAGAATTGCAGGAAACCGATTTCAGGAGGTAGACGGGAATTGCATGTAAAGCATAGGAAAATAGGCAGAACGTCCACAATGATGCACTTGGCCTAAAAGGGCGTATGCGTTTTTTCCTGAATATATTCAGGAAAAAACGCATACGCCCTTTTTGGCCAACCAAGCAAGCTTGCAAAGGAAATCTGCACTACAATGAAGTCTCACTGCCCCCCCCCCCCGGTCAAAAGGGCCATCTGAAAAAAGTGTAAAATCCAGAAAGGCAGGACAGGCCATGGAGAACTGGGAGCCTTGTTATGCTGATGGGCGGGATGTAAATTGCCAACAGCCACTCTGGAGAAGTGTATGGTGTTTCCTGAAACATCTAAAAAACAAAGCAACAGAGCCTAGGACACTTCCACTTATGGTCCTATAGCTTAGGGAAATTAAAATCAAAAAGACACAGCCACCCCAAAGTTTGGGACGGCTCTGTTTACAAGAACCTTGTTTACGGTACAAGTTCAATATCACAGAAAGCAAAAAATGGATAAAGAAGTTGTGGTACTTACGTACAATACAATATCACTCAGCAATGAAATCTATGTCATCAGGCCCGTAGCAGCATAATGAGTGGATTAAGGTACGATGATTGTAAGTGAAATAAGTCACACAGAAAAAGAAACATCATAAGATATCACTACTACACGGAATGTAAACTTGGCTACACAGGAACTGAATTACAAAACAGAACAGGGTCTCAAATGTAGAAAACCAACTTACGCTAGCTTAAGGGGAAAGGTGAGTTGGGGTGCTGCATGAAACCAGAGATTGAAATTAGCACAGATACCGTTCCATAAGCCAAATATGTAATAGACAAGAGCTACTCCTTGCTCAACGAAGTGGACTCAACACCCCATATTAAACGCCTAAGAATATACCTGACTAGAAATAATCTTAAAACCTACGGATTTATATGTCTCCGAAAGACAATCAAGCGTGTGTACAGTGGCATAAACGCAGCAGTGATAGGATTGGTGAGGTTCGGTGAGCAAATGCAGACCCTTTGAAGTCATATTGCATGGTACCCATTCCATGGGTCTCAACTCTCCAGGTTTAAGGGATTCTTCCTTCAGCTAAAACATGCATGTGGAACCCAGAGTATGATCCACCGTGTGATCGGGAAACGTGTTCAAATGTGTCTCAGTTTTCGTCCCCTGGTACTCGGGTGCAAACTCCAGATGCTTTACTAATACTCTGCCCACTTGGAGAGTCAGTGCCTTTAACCTCCTGTTTGGCCCAGTTTGCAATTTCTGCGGAAAATGTACAGGAATAGGGAGAACCAATGAGAGACTAGCTGGGGGTGTCTGGACGGGCAAATTTAACTCTCATTTCCCACCAGGAAGAGGAATTAACCAAAGGCTCAGCGTGCCGTGCCGGAACCACACTAGGGCCTGAAGCAATCCTGCGCTGTTGCGGCCAGCTCACAAGAAAGCGAGTTGAAGAAAGGAGCTCAGGGGCACTGTAATTCACAAACCTGCAGAGTTATAAATGACAGCTATCGTCCAAAAATATATTGAAGTAAGGCTGCCAAGAGGACTTGAAAGCGGGGCAGAATTGCAGGAAACCGATTTCAGGAGGTAGACGGGAATTGCATGTAAAGCATAGGAAAAGAGGCAGAACGTCCACAATGATGCACTTGGCCAAAAAGGGCGTATGCGTTTTTTCCAGGAAAAAACGCATATGCCCTTTTTGGCCAACCAAGCAAGCTTGCAAAGGAAATCTGCACTACAATGAAGTCTCGCTGCCCCCCGGTCAAAAGGGCCATATGAAAAAAGTGTAAAATCCAGAAAGGCAGGACAGGCCATGGAGAACTGGGAGCCTTGTTATGCTGATGGGCGGGATGTAAATTGCCAACAGCCACTCTGGAGAAGTGTATGCTGTTTCCTGAAACATCTAAAAAACTAAGCAACAGAGCCTAGGGCACTTCCACTTATGGTCCTATAGCTTAGGGAAATGAAAATCAAACAGACACAGCCACCCCAAAGTTTGGGACGGCTCTGTTTACAAGAACCTCATTTACGGTACAAGTTCAATATCACAGAAAGCGAAAAATGGATAAAGAAGTTGTGGTACTTACGTACAATGCAATATCACACAGCAATGAAATCTATGTCATCAGGCCCGTAGCAGCATAATGAGTGGATTCAGGTATGATGATTCTAAGTGAAATAAATCACACAGAAAAAGAAACACCATAAGATATCACTCCTACACGGAAGGTAAACTTGGCTACACAAGAACTGAATTACAAAACAGAACAGGGTCTCAAATGTTGAAAACCAACTTATGCTTGCTTAAGAGGAAAGGTGAGTTGGGGTGCTGCATGAAACCAGAGATTGAAATTAGAACAGATACCGTTCCATAAGCCAAATATGTAATAGACAAGAGCTACTCCTTGCTCAACGAAGTTGACTCAACACCCCATATTAAACGCCTAAGAATATATCTGACTAGCAAGAATATTAAAACCTACCGATTTATATGTGTCCGAAAGAGAATCAAGCGTGTGTACGGCGGCATAAACGCAGCAGTGATAGGATTGGTGAAGTTCGGTGAGCAAATGCAGACCCTTTGAAGTCATATTGCATGGTACCCATTCCATGGGTCTCAACTCTCCAGGTTTAAGGGATTCTTCGTTCAGCTAAAACATGCATGTGGAACCCAGAGTATGATCCACCGTGTGATCGGGAAACGTGTTCAAATGTGTCTCAGTTTTCGTCCCGTGGAACTCGGGTGCAACATTCCAGATGCTTTACTAACACTCTCCCCACTTGGAGAGTCAGTGCCTTTAACCTCCTGTTTGGCCCAGTTTGCAATTTCTGTGGAAAATGAACAGGAATAGGGAGAACCAAAGAGAGACTAGCTGGAGGTGTCTGGACGGGCAAATTTAACTCTCATTTCCCACCAGGAAGAGGAATTAACCAAAGGCTCAGCGTGCCGTGCCGGAACCACACTAGGGCCTGAAGCAATCCTGCGGTGTTGCGGCCAGCTCACAAAAAAGCGAGTTGAAGAAAGGAGCTCAGGGGCACTGTAATTCACAAACCTGCAGAGTTATAAATGACAGCTATCGTCCAAAAATATATTGAAGTAAGGCTGCCAAGAGGACTTGAAAGCGGGGCAGAATTGCAGGAAACCGATTTCAGGAGGTAGACGGGAATTGCATGTAAAGCATAGGAAAAGAGGCAGAACGTCCACAATGATGCACTTGGCTAAAAAGGGCGTATGCGTTTTTTCCTGGATATATTCAGGAAAAAATGCATACGCACTTTTTGGCCAACCAAGCAAGCTTGCAAAGGAAATCTGCACTACAATGAAGTCTCACTGCCCCCCGGTCAAAAGCGCCATCTGAAAAAAGTGTAAAATCCAGAAAGGCAGGACAGGCCATGGAGAACTGGGAGCCTTGTTATGCTGGTGGGCGGGATGTAAATTGCCAACAGCCACTCTGGAGAAGTGTATGCTGTTTCCTGAAACATCTAAAAAACAAAGCAACAGAGCCTAGGGCACTTCCACTTATGGTCCTATAGCTTAGGAATATTAAAATCAAAAAGACACAGCCACCCCAAAGTTTGGGACGGCTCTGTTTACAAGAACCTCGTTTACGGTACAAGATCAATATCACAGAAAGCGAAAAATGGATAAAGAAGTTGTGGTACTTACGTACAATGCAATATCACTCAGCAATGAAATCTATGTCATCAGGCCCGTAGCAGCATAATGAGTGGATGCAGGTACGATGATTCTAAGTGAAATAAGTCACACAGAAAAAGAAACATCATAAGGTATCACTACTACACGGAATGTAAACTTGGCTACACAGGAACTGAATTACAAAACAGAACAGGGTCTCAAATGTAGAAAACCAACTTATGCTAGCTTAAGGGGAAAGGTGAGTTGGGGTGCTGCATGAAACCAGAGATTGAAATTAGCACAGATACCATTCCATAAGCCAAATATGTAATAGACAAGAGCTACTCCTTGCTCAACGAAGTGGACTCAACATCCCATATTAAAAGCCTAAGAATATACCTGACTAGTAAGAATCTTAAAACCTATGGATTTATATGTCTCCGAAAGAGAATCAAGCATGTGTACAGCGGCATAAACGCAGCAGTGATAGGATTGGTGAGGTTCGGTGAGCAAATGCAGACCCTTTGAAGTCATATCGCATGGTACCCATTCCATGGTCTCAACTCTCCAGGTTTAAGGGATTCTTCATTCAGCTAAAACATGCATGTGGAACCCAGAGTATGATCCACGGTGTGATCGGGAAACGTGTTCAAATGTGTCTCAGTTTTCGTCCCCTTTTACTCGGGTACAACATTCCAGACGCTTTACTAACACTCTCCCCACTTGGAGAGTCAGTGCCTTTAACCTCCTGTTTGGCCCAGTTTGCAGTTTCTGTGGAAGATGAACAGGAAGATGGAGAACCAAGGAGAGACTAGCTGGAGGTGTTTGGAAGGGCAAATTTAACTCTCATTTCCCACCAGGAAGAGGAATTAACCAAAGGCTCAGCATGCCATGCCGGAACCAAACTAGGGCCTGAAGCAATCCTGTGGTGTTGCGGTCAGCTCACAAGAAAGCGAGTTGAAGAAAGGAGCTCAGGGACACTGTAATTCACAACCCTACAGTTATAAATGACAGCTATCGTCCAAAAATATATTGAAGTAAGGCTGCCAAGAGGACTTGAAAGCGGGGCAGAATTGCAGGAAACCAATTTCAGGAGGTAGACTGGAATTGCATGTAAAGCATAGGAAAAGAGGCAGAACGTCCACAATGATGCACTTGGCCAAAAAGGGCGTATGCGTTTTTTCCTGAATATATTCAGGAAAAAACGCATACGCCCTTTTTGGCCAACCAAGCAAGCTTGCAAAGGAAATCTGCACTACAATGAAGTCTCACTGCCCCCCGGTCAAAAGGGCCATCTGAAAAAAGTGTAAAATCCAGAAAGGCAGGACAGGCCATGGAGAACTGGGAGCTTTGTTATGCTGATGGGCGGGATGTAAATTGCCAACAGCCACTCTGGAGAAGTGTATGCTGTTTCCTGAAACATCCAAAAAACAAAGCAACAGAGCCTAGGGCACTTCCACTTATGGTCCTATAGCTTAGGGAAATTAAAATCAAAAAGACACAGCCACCCCAAAGTTTGGGCCGGCTCTGTTTACAAGAACCTCGTTTACGGTACAAGTTCAATATCACAGAAAGCGAAAAATGGATAAAGAAGTTGTGGTACTTACGTACAATGCAATATCACTCAGCAATGAAATCTATGTCATCAGGCCCGTCGCAGCATAATGAGTGGATTCAGGTACGATGATTCTAAGTGAAATAAGTCACACAGAAAAAGAAACATCATAAGATATCACTACTACACGGAATGTAAACTTGGCTACACAGGAACTGAATTACAAAACAGAACAGGGTCTCAAATGTAGAAAACCAACTTACGCTAGCTTAAGGGGAAAGGTGAGTTGGGGTGCTGCATGAAACCAGAGATTGAAATTAGCACAGATACCGTTCCATTATCCAAATATGTAATAGACAAGAGCTACTCCTTGCTCAACGAAGTGGACTCAACACCCCATATTAAACGCCTAAGAATATACCTGACTAGAAATAATCTTAAAACCTACGGATTTATATGTCTCCGAAAGACAATCAAGCGTGTGTACAGCGGCATAAACGCAGCAGTGATAGGATTGGTGAGGTTCGGTGAGCAAATGCAGACCCTTTGAAGTTATATTGCATGGTACCCATTCCATGGGTCTCAACTCTCCAGGTTTAAGGGATTCTTCCTTCAGCTAAAACATGCATGTGGAACGCAGAGTATGATCCACCGTGTGATCGGGAAACGTGTTCAAATGTGTCTCAGTTTTCGTCCCCTGGTACTCAGGTGCAAACTCCAGACGCTTTACTAACACTCTCCCCACTTGGAGAGTCAGTGCCTTTAACCTCCTGTTTGGCCCAGTTTGCAATTTCTGCGGAAAATGTACAGGAATAGGGAGAACCAATGAGAGACTAGCTGGGGGTGTCTGGACGGGCAAATTTAACTCTCATTTCCCACCAGGAAGAGGAATTAACCAAAGGCTCAGCGTGCCGTGCCGGAACCACACTAGGGCCTGAAGCAATCCTGCGGTGTTGCGGCCAGCTCACAAGAAAGCGAGTTGAAGAAAGGAGCTCAGGGGCACTGTAATTCACAAACCTGCAGAGTTATAAATGACAGCTATCGTCCAAAAATATATTGAAGTAAGGCTGCCAAGAGGACTTGAAAGCGGGGCAGAATTGCAGGAAACCGATTTCAGGAGGTAGACGGGAATTGCATGTAAAGCATAGGAAAAGAGGCAGAACGTCCACAATGATGCACTTGGCCAAAAAGGGCGTATGCGTTTTTTCCAGGAAAAAACGCATACGCCCTTTTTGGCCAACCAAGCAAGCTTGCAAAGGAAATCTGCACTACAATGAAGTCTCGCTGCCCCCCGGTCAAAAGGGCCATATGAAAAAAGTGTAAAATCCAGAAAGGCAGGACAGGCCATGGAGAACTGGGAGCCTTGTTATGCTGATGGGCGGGATGTAAATTGCCAACAGCCACTCTGGAGAAGTGTATGCTGTTTCCTGAAACATCTAAAAAACTAAGCAACAGAGCCTAGGGCACTTCCACTTATGGTCCTATAGCTTAGGGAAATTAAAATCAAAAACACACAGCCACCCCAAAGTTTGGGACGGCTCTGTTTACAAGAACCTCGTTTACGGTACAAGTTCAATATCACAGAAAGCGAAAAATGGATAAAGAAGTTGTGGTACTTACGTACAATACAATATCACTCAGCAATGAAATCTATGTCATCAGGCCCGTAGCAGCATAATGAGTGGATTAAGGTACGATGATTGTAAGTGAAATAAGTCACACAGAAAAAGAAACATCATAAGATATCACTACTACACGGAATGTAAACTTGGCTACACAGGAACTGAATTACAAAACAGAACAGGGTCTCAAATGTAGAAAACCAACTTACGCTAGCTTAAGGGGAAAGGTGAGTTGGGGTGCTGCATGAAACCAGAGATTGAAATTAGCACAGATACCGTTCCATAAGCCAAATATGTAATAGACAAGAGCTACTCCTTGCTCAACGAAGTGGACTCAACACCCCATATTAAACGCCTAAGAATATACCTGACTAGAAATAATCTTAAAACCTACGGATTTATATGTCTCCGAAAGACAATCAAGCGTGTGTACAGCGGCATAAACGCAGCAGTGATAGGATTGGTGAGGCTCGGTGAGCAAATGCAGACCCTTTGAAGTCATATTGCATGGTACCCATTCCATGGGTCTCAACTCTCCAGGTTTAAGGGATTCTTCCTTCAGCTAAAACATGCATGTGGAACGCAGAGTATGATCCACCGTGTGATCGGGAAACGTGTTCAAATGTGTCTCAGTTTTCGTCCCCTGGTACTCGGGTGCAAACTCCAGACGCTTTACTAACACTCTCCCCACTTGGAGAGTCAGTGCCTTTAACCTCCTGTTTGGCCCAGTTTGCAATTTCTGCGGAAAATGTACAGGAATAGGGAGAACCAATGAGAGACTAGCTGGGGGTGTCTGGACGGGCAAATTTAACTCTCATTTCCCACCAGGAAGAGGAATTAACCAAAGGCTCAGCGTGCCGTGCCGGAACCACACTAGGGCCTGAAGCAATCCTGCGGTGTTGCGGCCAGCTCACAAGAAAGCGAGTTGAAGAAAGGAGCTCAGGGGCACTGTAATTCACAAACCTGCAGAGTTATAAATGACAGCTATCGTCCAAAAATATATTGAAGTAAGGCTGCCAAGAGGACTTGAAAGCGGGGCAGAATTGCAGGAAACCGATTTCAGGAGGTAGACGGGAATTGCATGTAAAGCATAGGAAAAGAGGCAGAACGTCCACAATGATGCACTTGGCCAAAAAGGGCGTATGCGTTTTTTCCTGAATATATTCAGGAAAAAACGCATACGCCCTTTTTGGCCAACCAAGCAAGCTTGCAAAGGAAATCTGCACTACAATGAAGTCTCACTGCCCCCCGGTCAAAAGGGCCATCTGAAAAAGGTGTAAAATCCAGAAAGGCAGGACAGGCCATGGAGAACTGGGAGCCTTGTTAGGCTGATGAGCGGGATGTAAATTGCCAACAGCCACTCTGGAGAAGTGTATGGTGTTTCCTGAAACATCCAAAAAACAAAGCAACAGAGCCTAGGGCACTTCCACTTATGGTCCTATAGCTTAGGGAAATTAAAATCAAAAAGACACAGCCACCCCAAAGTTTGGGACGGCTCTGTTTACAAGAAACTCGTTTACAGTACAAGTTCAATATCACAGAAAGCGAAAAATGGATAAAGAAGTTGTGGTACTTACGTACAATGCAATATCACTCAGCAATGAAATCTATGTCATCAGGCCCATAGCAGCATAATGAGTGGATTCAGGTACGATGATTCTAAGTGATATAAGTCACACAGAAAAAGAAACATCATAAGATATCACTACTACACGTAATGTAAACTTGGCTACACAGGAACTGAATTACTAAACAGAACAGGGTGTCAAATGTAGAAAACCAACTTATGCTTGCTTAAGGGGAAAGGTGAGTTGGGGTGCTGCATACAACAAGAGATTGAAATTAGCACAGATACCATTCCATAAGCCAAATATGTAATAGACAAGAGCTACTCCTTGCTCAACGAAGTGGACTCAACACCCCATATTAATCGCCTAACAATATACCTGACTAGTAAGAATCTTAAAACCTATGGATTTATATGTCTCCGAAAGAGAATCAAGCGTGTGTACAGCGGCATAAACGCAGCAGTGATAGGATTGGTGAGGTTCGGTGAGCAAATGCAGACCCTTTGAAGTCATATTGCATGGTACCCATTCCATGGGTCTCAACTCTCCATGTTTAAGGGATTCTTCTTTCAGCTAAAACATGCATGTGGAACCCAGAGTATGATCCACCGTGTGATCGGAAAACGTGTTCAAATGTGTCTCAGTTTTCGTCCCCTGCTACTCGGGTGCAACATTCCAGACGCTTTACTAACACGCTCCCCACTTGGAGAGTCAGTGCCTTTAACCTCCTGTTTGGCCCAGTTTGCAATTTCTGTGGAAAATGAGCAGGAATAGGGAGAACCAATGAGAGACTAGGTGGAGGTGTCTGGACGGGCAAATTTAACTCTCATTTCCCACCAGGAAGAGGAATTAACCAAAGGCTCAGCATGCCGTGCCGGAACCAAACTAGGGCCTGAAGCAATCCTGCAGTGTTGCGGCCAGCTCACAAGAAAGCGAGTTGAAGAAAGGAGCTCAGGGGCACTGTAATTCACAAACCTGCAGAGTTATAAATGACAGCTATCTTCCAAAAATATATTGAAGTAAGGCTGCCAAGAGGAGTTGAAAGCGGGGCAGAATTGCAGGAAACCGATTTCAGGAGGTAGACTGGAATTGCATGTAAAGCATACGAAAAGAGGCAGAACGTCCACAATGATGCATCTGGCCAAAAAGGGCGTATGCGTTTTTTCCTGGATATATTCAGGAAAAAACGCATACGCCCTTTTTGGCCAACCAAGCAAGCTTGCAAAGGAAATCTGCACTACAATGAAGTCTCACTGCCCCCTGGTCAAAAGGGCCATCTGAAAAAAGTGTAAAATCCAGAAAGGCAGGACAGGCCATGGAGAACTGGGAGCCTTGTTATGCTGATGGGTGGGATGTAAATTACCAGCAGCCACTCTGGAGAAGTGTATGGTGTTTCCTGAAACATCCAAAAAACAAAGCAACAGAGCCTAGGGCACTTCCACTTATGGTCCTATAGCTTAGGGAAATTAAAATCAAAAAAACACAGCCATCCCAAAGTTTGGGACGGCTCTGTTTACAAGAACCTTGTTCACCGTACAAGTTCAATATCACAGAAAGCGAAAAATGGATAAAGAAGTTGTGGTACTTACGTACAATGCAATATCACTCAGCAATGAAATCTATGTCATCAGGCACATAGCAGCATAATGAGTGGATTCAGGTACGATGATTCTAAGTGAAATAAGTCACACAGAAAAAGAAACATCATAAGATATCACTACTACACGGAATGTAAACTTGGCTACACAGGAACTAAATTACTAAACAGAAAAGAGTGTCAAATGTAGAAAACCAACTTATGCTTGCTTAAGGGGAAAGGTGAGTTGGGGTGCTGCATACAACAAGAGATTGAAATTAGCACAGATACCATTCCATAAGCCAAATATGTAATAGACAAGAGCTACTCCTTGCTCAACGAAGTGAACTCAACACCCCATATTAAACGCCTAACAATATACCTGACTAGTAAGAATCTTAAAACCTATGTATTTATATGTCTCCGAAAGAGAATCAAGCATGTGTACAGCGGCATAAATGCAGCAGGGATAGGATTGGTGAGGTTCGGTGAGCAAATGCAGACCCTTTGAAGTCATATTGCATGGTACCCATTCCATGGGTCTCAACTCTCCATGTTTAAGGGATTCTTCTTTCAGCTAAAACATGCATGTGGAACCCAGAGTATGATCCACCGTGTGATCGGAAAACGTGTTCAAATGTGTCTCAGTTTTCGTCCACTGCTACTCGGGTGCAACATTCCAGACGCTTTACTAACACTCTCCCCACTTGGAGAGTCAGTGCCTTTAACCTCCTGTTTGGCCCAGTTTGCAATTTCTGTGGAAAATGAACAGGAATAGGGAGAACCAATGAGAGACTAGGTGGAGGTGTCTGGACGGGCAAATTTAACTCTCATTTCCCACCAGGAAGAGGAATTAACCAAAGGCTCAGCATGCCGTGCCGGAACCAAACTAGGGCCTGAAGCAATCCTGCGGTGTTGCGGCCAGCTCACAAGAAAGCGAGTTGAAGAAAGGAGCTCAGGGGCACTGTAATTCACAAACCTGCAGAGTTATAAATGACAGCTATCTTCCAAAAATATATTGAAGTAAGGCTGCCAAGAGGAGTTGAAAGCGGGGCAGAATTGCAGGAAACCGATTTCAGGAGGTAGACTGGAATTGCATGTAAAGCATAGGAAAAGAGGCAGAACGTCCACAATGATGCACTTGGCCAAAAAGGGCGTATGCGTTTTTTCCTGAATATATTCAGGAAAAAACGCATACGCCCTTTTTGGCCAACCAAGCAAGCTTGCAAAGGAAATCTGCACTACAATGAAGTCTCACTGCCCCCCGGTCAAAAGGGCCATCTGAAAAAAGTGTAAAATCCAGAAAGGCAGGACAGGCCATGGAGAACTGGGAGCCTTGTTATGCTGATGGGCGGGATGTAAATTGCCAGCAGCCACTCTGGAGAAGTGTATGGTGTTTCCTGAAACATCCAAAAAACAAGGCAACAGAGCCTAGGGCACTTCCACTTATGGTCCTATAGATTAGGGAAATTAAAATCAAAAAGACACAGCCACCCCAAAGTTTGGGACGGCTCTGTTTACAAGAACCTCGTTTACCGTACAAGTTCAATATCACAGAAAGCGAAAAATGGATACAGAAGTTGTGGTACTTACGTACAATGCAATATCAGTCAGCAATGAAATCTATGTCATCAGGCCCATAGCAGCATAATGAGTGGATTCAGGTACGATGATTCTAAGTGAAATAAGTCACACAGAAAAAGGAACATCATAAGATATCCCTAATACACGGAATGTAAACTTGGCTACACAGGAACTGAATTACAAAACAGAACAGGGTCTCAAATGTAGAAAACCGACTTATGCTTGCTTAAGGGCAAAGGTGAGTTGGGGTGCTGCATGAAACCAGAGATTGAAATTAGCACAGATACCGTTCCATAAGCCAAATATGTAATAGACAAGAGCTACTCCTTGCTCAACGAAGTGGACTCAACACCCCATATTAAACGCCTAACAATATACCTGACTAGTAAGAATCTTAAAACCTTTGAATTTATATGTCTCCGACAGAGAATCTAGCGTGTGTACAGCAGCATAAACGCAGCAGTGATAGGATTGGTGAGGTTCGGTGAGCAAATTCAGACCCTTTGAAGTCATATTGCATGGTACCCATTCCATGGGTCTCAACTCTCCAGGTTTAAGGGATTCTTCCTTCAGCTAAAACATGCATGTGGAACGGAGTGTATGATCCACCGTGTGATCGGGAAACGTGTTCAAATGTGTCTCAGTTTTCGTCCCTTGGTACTCGGGTGCAACATTCCAGACGCTTTACTAACACTCTCCCCACTTGGAGAGTCAGTGCCTTTAACCTCCTGTTTGGCCCAGTTTGCAATTTCTTCGGAAGATGAACAGGAATAAGGAGAAGCAATGGGAGACTATCTGTAGGTGTCTGGACGGGCAAATTTAACTCTCATTTCCCACCAGGAAGATAAATGAACCAAAGGCTCCGCGTGCCATGCTGGAACTAGATTAGGGCCTGAGGAGATCCTGCGGTGTTGCGGCCAGCTCACAAGAAAGCGAGTTGAAGAAAGGAGCTCAGGGGCACTGTAATTCAGAAACCTGCGGAGTTATAAATGACAGCTATCATCCAAAATTATACTGAAGTAAGGCTGCGAAGAGGACTTGAATGCGGGGCAGAATTGCTGGAAACTGATTTCAGAACGTACACGGGAGTAGCTCTTAAAGCATAGGAAAAGAGACAGAACTTGGAAAATAATGCACTTGGCAAAAAAGGGCATATGTGTTTTATCCAGAGCTCTCATACCTGAGGGGAGGAGATTCCCAGCAGGCTCCAACTGCCACCTGAGGGCTCACATTGCCAAGGCAACGTGAGCATGCCAGGCAGGAGTTACCTCACAGCAGAGGTCCCACCTCACAGAAGGGTGAGAAACCCAGCCAACATCAGACTCTCACCAGAGGGTCCACATCACCAAGGGGATGGGAACCAGGCAGGAGTGTCTTCACATCAGTGGGGCCACATCATCAAAAGCTGAGGTACTCAGCACATGTGTCCTCAAACCAGAGGACCCACATCACCAAGGACCTCGGAGTGAGGCAGGCAGGAGTAGCCTCACAACACTGGGCCCATAGAATAAAAAAGTGAGGAATCCAGCAGTTGGAACCTCCCAGCAGGCGACCCAGAGCACCGAGGCCATGGGATCCAGGCCACAGTGAACTCACAGAAGAGGGCCCATGTCATGAAACTGAGCAACCCAGCCATTGGGACCTCAGAGCAGGAGGCCCACATCCCCATGGGGATGGAATTCTGGTAGGAGTGTCCTCGCACCACTGAGAACGTATCAGAAAATTTTGGGCGACCAGCAGTTAGGGCCTGACGCCAGAGGACCCTCATCACCAAGGGAAGGAGGCTCCCAGCAGGCTCCAACTGCCACCAGAGGGCTGACGTCGCCAAGGCGATGTGTGCCAACCAGGCACGAATGACCTCACAGCAGAGGGCCCACCTCAGAGAAGTGTGACGAACCCAGTCAGGATCAGACTCGCACCAGAGGGCCCACATCACCAAATGGATTGGAACCAGGCAGGAGTGTCCTCACATGAGTAGGGCCACATCATCTAAAGGTGAGGAACCCAGAACATGTGGCTTCAAACCATAGGACACCCATCACCAAGGGGCTGGGAGTGAGGCAGGCAGGAGGAGCCTCATAACAGAGGGCCCAAAAATAAGAAAGGTGAGGAATCCAGCAGTTGGAACCTCCCAGCAGGCGGCCCAGAGCACAGAGGCTAGAGGAACCAGGCCAGAGTGAACTAACACCAGACAGCCCACATCATGAAACTGTGAGCAACCCAGACATTGGGACCTCAGAGCAGAAGGCCCACATCCCCATGGTGATGGGAACATGACAGGAGTGTCCTGGCATCACTGGGCTCACATCAGAAAACGTGGGGTGCTCAGAAGTTAGGGCCTGACGCTAGAGGGCACTCATCACCGAGAGGAGGAGGCTCCCAGCAGGCTCCAGCTGCCACCAGAGGGCCAACGTCGCCAAGGTGATGTGTGCCAGCCTGGCAGGAGTGACCTCACAGCAGAGGGCCCACCTCACAGAAGGGTGAGGAACACAGCCAGGATCAGACTCTCACCAGAGGGCCCACATCACCAAGGGGATGGGAACCAGGCAGGAATGTCCCCACACCAGTGGGACAACATCATCGAAAGGTGAGGATCCCAGCACATGTGTCCTCAAACCAGAGGAACCACATCACCAAGTGGTTCGGAATGAGGCTGGCAGGACTGGCCTCACAACACAGGGTCCATAGAATATAAAAGTTGAGGAATCCAGCAGTTGGAACCTCCCAGCAAGTGGCCCAGAGCACCGAGGCTATGGGATCCAGGCCGCAGTGAACTCACAGCAGAGGGCCCACATCATGAACCTGTGAGCAGCCCAGCTGTTGGGACCTCAGAACAGAAGGCCCACATCCCCATTGGGATGGGAACCTGGCAGGAGTGGCTTTGCACCACTTAGCACATATCAGAAAATGTTAGGAGCCCAGCAGTTAGGGCCTGACGCCAGGGGGCCCTCATAACTGAGGGGAGGAGACTCCCAGCAGGTTCCAACTGCCAACAGAGGGCCCACGTCTACAAGGTGGCATGCGCCAGGCAGGCAGTAGTGACCTCACAGCAGAGGGCCTATCTCACAGAAGGGTGAGGAACCGAGGCAGGATGAGACTCTCACCAGAGGGCCCACAACACCAAGGGGATGGGAACCAGTCAGGACTGTCCTCCCACCAGTGGGGCCACATCATCGAAAGGTGAGGAACCCAGCACATGTGGCCTCATATCAGAGGACATACATCACAAAGGGGATGGGAGTGAGGCAGGTAGGAGTAGCCTAAAAACAGAGGGCCCAAAGAATAAAAAAAGTGAGGAATCCAGCATTTGGAACCTCCCAGCAGGCGGCCGAGAGCACAGAAGCTATGGGATGCAGGCAGGAGTGAACTAACAGCAGAGAGCCCACATCATGAAACTGTGAGCAACCCAGGCATTGGGACCTCAGAGCAGAAAGCCCACATCCCCATGGGGATGGGAACCTGACAGGAGTGTCCTGGCATCACTGGGCTCACATCAGAAAACGTGGGGAGCCCAGCAGTTAGAGCCTGATGCTAGAGGGCCGTCATCACCGAGGGCAGGAGGCTCCCAGCAGGTTCCATGTGCCAACAGAGGGCCCACATCGCCAAGGTGATGTGTGCAAGTCAGGCAGGATTGACCTCACAGCAGAGGGCCTACCTCACAGAAGAGTGAGGAACCCAGCCAGGATAAGACTGTCACCAGAAGGCCCACATCACCAAGGGGATGGGAACCAGGCAGGAGTGTCCTCACACCAGTGGGGCCACATCATTGAAAGTTGCCTAACCCAGCACATGTGGCCTCAAACCAGAAGACCCACATCACGAAGGGGTTGCGAGTGAGGCAGGCAGGAGGAGCATCACAACACAGGACCCATAGAATACAAAAGTTGAGGAATCGAGCAGTTGGAACCTCCCAGCAGGCAGCCAAGACCACAGAGGCTATGGGATCCAGGCCACAGTGAACTAACACCAGAGAGCCCACATCATGAAATTGTGATCAACCCAGCCGTTGGAACCTCAGAGCAGAAGGCCCACATCCCCATGGGGATGGGAACCTAAGAGGAGTGCTTGAGCAACACTGGGCTCACTAAGAAAAGTTGGGGAGCCCAGCAGTTAGGGCCTGACGTCAGAGGGCCCTCATCACAGAGCTGAGGAGGCTCCCAGCAGGGTCCAATTGCCACCAGAGGGCTCATGTCAACAAGGCGAGGTGAGCAACCCAGGCAAGAGTTACCTGATAGTAGAGGGCCCACCTCACAGATGGGTGAGGAACCCAGCCAGGATCAGACTCTCACCAGAGGGCCCACATCACAAAGGGGATGGGACCCAGTCAGGATTATCCTCACACCAGTGGGGCCTCATCATCTTAAGGTGAGGAACCCAGCACATGTGTCCTCAAACCAGAGGACCCACATCACCAAGGGCCTTGGAGTGAGGCAGGCAGGAGTAGCCTCACAACACAGGGCACATAATATAAAAAACGTGAGGATTCCAGCATTTAGACCTTCCAGCAGGCGGCCCAGAACACCGAGGCTATGGGATCCAGGCCACAGTGAACTCACAGCAGAGGGCCCACATCACAAAACTGTGAGCAACCCAGGAGTTGAGACCTCAGCGCAGAAGGACCACATCCCCATGGGAATGGGAACCTGGCTGGAGTGTCCTCGCACCACTGGGCGCACATCAGAAAATGTGGGGAGCCCACCATTTAGGGCCTGACGCCAGAGGGCCATCATCACCGAGAGGAGGAGGTGCCCTGCACGCTCCAACTGCCACCAGAGGGCTCACGTCTCCAAGGTGACGTGTGCCAGCCAGGCAGGAGTGACCTCACAGCAGAGGGCCTACCTCACAGAACGTTGAGGAACCCAGCCAGGATTAGACTCTCGCCAGAGGGCCCACCTCACCAAGGGGATGGGAACCAGGCAGGAGTGTCCTCACACAAGTGGGGTCACATCATCGAAAGGTGAGGAACGCAGCACATGTGGCCTCAAGCCATAGGACAGTCATCACCAAGGGGCTGGCAGTGAGGCAGGCAGGAGGAGCCTCACAACAGAGGGCACATAGAATAAAAAAGTTGAGGAATCCAGCAGTTGGAACCTCCCAGCAGGCGGCTCAGAGCACCGATGATAAGGGATCCTTGCCGGAGTGAACTCACAGCAGAGGGCCCACATCATGGTACTGTGAGCAAGCCAGCCGTTTTGACCTCAGAGCAGAAGGCCCATATCGCCATGGGGATGGGAACCTGGCAAGAGTCTCCTCACTCACTTGGCGCACATCAGAAAATGTGGGGAGCCCAGCAGTTATGGACTAAGGCAAGAGGGCCCTCATCACCGAGGGGAGGAGGATCCCAGCACACTCCAACTGCCACCAGAGGGCCCACGTCGCCAAGGTGACCTGTGCCAGACAGGCATGATTGACCTCACAGCAGAGGGCCCACCTCACAGAAGGGTGAGGAACCCAGCCAGGATCAGACTCTCACCTGAGGGCCCACATCAGCAAGGGGATGGGAACCAGTCAGGACTGTCTTCCCTCCAGTGGGGTCACATCATCGAAAGGTGCGGAACCCAGCACATGTGGCCTCAAATCAGAGGACACATATCACAAAGGGAATGGGAGTGAGGCAGGCAGGAGTAGCCTAAAAACAGAGGGCCCAAAGAATAAGAAAGGTGAGGAATCCAGCAGTTGGAACCTCCCAGCAGGCGGCCCAGAGCACAGAGGCTAGAGGAACCAGGCCAGAGTGAACTAACACCAGACAGCCCACATCATGAAACTGTGAGCAACCCAGACATTGGGACCTCAGAGCAGAAGGCCCACATCCCCATGGTGATGGGAACATGACAGGAGTGTCCTGGCATCACTGGGCTCACATCAGAAAACGTGGGGTGCTCAGAAGTTAGGGCCTGACGCTAGAGGGCACTCATCACCGAGAGGAGGAGGCTCCCAGCAGGCTCCAGCTGCCACCAGAGGGCCAACGTCGCCAAGGCGATGTGTGCCAGTCTGGCAGGAGTGACCTCACAGCAGAGGGCCCACCTCACAGAAGGGTGAGGAACACAGCCAGGATCAGACTCTCACCAGAGGGCCCACATCACCAAGGGGATGGGAACCAGGCAGGAGTGTCCCCACACCAGTGGGACAACATCATCGAAAGGTGAGGATCCCAGCACATGTGTCCTCAAACCAGAGGAACCACATCACCAAGGGGTTCGGAATGAGGCTGGCAGGACTGGCCTCACAACACAGGGTCCATAGAATATAAAAGTTGAGGAATCCAGCAGTTGGAACCTCCCAGCAAGTGGCCCAGAGCACCGAGGCTATGGGATCCAGGCCGCAGTGAACTCACAGCAGAGGGCCCACATCATGAACCTGTGAGCAGCCCAGCTGTTGGGACCTCAGAACAGAAGGCCCACATCCCCATTGGGATGGGAACCTGGCAGGAGTGGCTTTGCACCACTTAGCACATATCAGAAAATGTTAGGAGCCCAGCAGTTAGGGCCTGACGCCAGGGGGCCCTCATAACTGAGGGGAGGAGACTCCCAGCAGGTTCCAACTGCCAACAGAGGGCCCACGTCTACAAGGTGGCATGCGCCAGGCAGGCAGTAGTGACCTCACAGCAGAGGGCCTATCTCACAGAAGGGTGAGGAACCGAGGCAGGATGAGACTCTCACCAGAGGGCCCACAACACCAAGGGGATGGGAACCAGTCAGGACTGTCCTCCCACCAGTGGGGCCACATCATCGAAAGGTGAGGAACCCAGCACATGTGGCCTCATATCAGAGGACATACATCACAAAGGGGATGGGAGTGAGGCAGGTAGGAGTAGCCTAAAAACAGAGGGCCCAAAGAATAAAAAAAGTGAGGAATCCAGCATTTGGAACCTCCCAGCAGGCGGCTGAGAGCACAGAAGCTATGGGATGCAGGCAGGAGTGAACTAACAGCAGAGAGCCCACATCATGAAACTGTGAGCAACCCAGGCATTGGGACCTCAGAGCAGAAAGCCCACATCCCCATGGGGATGGGAACCTGACAGGAGTGTCCTGGCATCACTGGGCTCACATCAGAAAACGTGGGGAGCCCAGCAGTTAGAGCCTGATGCTAGAGGGCCGTCATCACCGAGGGCAGGAGGCTCCCAGCAGGTTCCATGTGCCAACAGAGGGCCCACATCGCCAAGGTGATGTGTGCAAGTCAGGCAGGATTGACCTCACAGCAGAGGGCCTACCTCACAGAAGAGTGAGGAACCCAGCCAGGATAAGACTGTCACCAGAAGGCCCACATCACCAAGGGGATGGGAACCAGGCAGGAGTGTCCTCACACCAGTGGGGCCACATCATTGAAAGTTGCCTAACCCAGCACATGTGGCCTCAAACCAGAAGACCCACATCACGAAGGGGTTGCGAGTGAGGCAGGCAGGAGGAGCATCACAACACAGGACCCATAGAATACAAAAGTTGAGGAATCGAGCAGTTGGAACCTCCCAGCAGGCAGCCAAGACCACAGAGGCTATGGGATCCAGGCCACAGTGAACTAACACCAGAGAGCCCACATCATGAAATTGTGATCAACCCAGCCGTTGGAACCTCAGAGCAGAAGGCCCACATCCCCATGGGGATGGGAACCTAAGAGGAGTGCTTGAGCAACACTGGGCTCACTAAGAAAAGTTGGGGAGCCCAGCAGTTAGGGCCTGACGTCAGAGGGCCCTCATCACAGAGCTGAGGAGGCTCCCAGCAGGGTCCAATTGCCACCAGAGGGCTCATGTCAACAAGGCGAGGTGAGCAACCCAGGCAAGAGTTACCTGATAGTAGAGGGCCCACCTCACAGATGGGTGAGGAACCCAGCCAGGATCAGACTCTCACCAGAGGGCCCACATCACAAAGGGGATGGGACCCAGTCAGGATTATCCTCACACCAGTGGGGCCTCATCATCTTAAGGTGAGGAACCCAGCACATGTGTCCTCAAACCAGAGGACCCACATCACCAAGGGCCTTGGAGTGAGGCAGGCAGGAGTAGCCTCACAACACAGGGCACATAATATAAAAAACGTGAGGATTCCAGCATTTAGACCTTCCAGCAGGCGGCCCAGAACACCGAGGCTATGGGATCCAGGCCACAGTGAACTCACAGCAGAGGGCCCACATCACAAAACTGTGAGCAACCCAGGAGTTGAGACCTCAGCGCAGAAGGACCACATCCCCATGGGAATGGGAACCTGGCTGGAGTGTCCTCGCACCACTGGGCGCACATCAGAAAATGTGGGGAGCCCACCATTTAGGGCCTGACGCCAGAGGGCCATCATCACCGAGAGGAGGAGGTGCCCTGCACGCTCCAACTGCCACCAGAGGGCTCACGTCTCCAAGGTGACGTGTGCCAGCCAGGCAGGAGTGACCTCACAGCAGAGGGCCTACCTCACAGAACGTTGAGGAACCCAGCCAGGATTAGACTCTCGCCAGAGGGCCCACCTCACCAAGGGGATGGGAACCAGGCAGGAGTGTCCTCACACAAGTGGGGTCACATCATCGAAAGGTGAGGAACGCAGCACATGTGGCCTCAAGCCATAGGACAGTCATCACCAAGGGGCTGGCAGTGAGGCAGGCAGGAGGAGCCTCACAACAGAGGGCACATAGAATAAAAAAGTTGAGGAATCCAGCAGTTGGAACCTCCCAGCAGGCGGCTCAGAGCACCGATGATAAGGGATCCTTGCCGGAGTGAACTCACAGCAGAGGGCCCACATCATGGTACTGTGAGCAAGCCAGCCGTTTTGACCTCAGAGCAGAAGGCCCATATCGCCATGGGGATGGGAACCTGGCAAGAGTCTCCTCACTCACTTGGCGCACATCAGAAAATGTGGGGAGCCCAGCAGTTATGGCCTAAGGCAAGAGGGCCCTCATCACCGAGGGGAGGAGGATCCCAGCACACTCCAACTGCCACCAGAGGGCCCACGTCGCCAAGGTGACCTGTGCCAGACAGGCATGATTGACCTCACAGCAGAGGGCCCACCTCACAGAAGGGTGAGGAACCCAGCCAGGATCAGACTCTCACCTGAGGGCCCACATCAGCAAGGGGATGGGAACCAGTCAGGACTGTCTTCCCTCCAGTGGGGTCACATCATCGAAAGGTGCGGAACCCAGCACATGTGGCCTCAAATCAGAGGACACATATCACAAAGGGAATGGGAGTGAGGCAGGCAGGAGTAGCCTAAAAACAGAGGGCCCAAAGAATAAGAAAGGTGAGGAATCCAGCAGTTGGAACCTCCCAGCAGGCGGTCCAGAGCACAGAAGCTATGAGATGCAGGCAGGAGTGAACTAACAGCAGAGAGCCCACATCATGAAACTGTGAGCAACCCAGGCTTTGGGACCTCAGAGCAGAAGGCCCACACCCCAATGGGGATGTGAACCTGGCTGGAGTGTCCTCGCACCACTGGGCACACATCACAAAATGTGGGGAGCCCAGCAGTTAGGGCCTGATGCCAGAGGGCCCTCATCACCGAGGAGAGGAGGCTCCCAGCAGGCTCCAAGCGCCACCAGAGGGCTCATGTCCACAAGGCGAGGTGAGCAAGCCAGGCAAGAATGACCTCACATCAGACGGCCTACCTCACAGATGGGTGAGGAACCCAGCCAGGATCAGACTCTCAACAGAGGGCCCACATCACCAAGGGGATGTGAACCAGGCAGGAGTCTCCTAAGACCATTGGTCCCACATCATCGAAAGGTGAGGAACCCAGCACATGTGGCCTCAAACCAGACGACACACATCACGAAGGGGCTGGGAGTGAGGCAGGCAGGAGGATCCTCACAACAGAGGGCCCAAAAATTTAAAAAAGTGAGGAATCCAGCAGTTGGAACCTCCCAGCAGGCGGCCAAGAGCACAGAGGCTATGGGATCCAGGCTTCTGTGAACTAACACCAGAGAGCCCACATCATGAAAATGTGAACAACCCAGCCGTTGGGACCTCAGAGCAGAAGGCCCACATCCCCATGGAGATGGGATCCTAAGAGGAGTGCCAAAGCATCACTGGGCTCACTAAGAAAAGTTGGTGAGCCCAGCAGTCAGGGCCTGATGCAAGAGGGCCCTCATCACCGGGGGGAAGAGATTCCCAGCACGCTCCAACTGCCACCACACGGCTGACTTCACCAAGGCAATGTGTGCCAGCCATGCAGGAGTGACCTATCAGCAGAGGGTCTCCCTCACAGGTGGGTGAGGAACAAAGCCAGGAACAGACTCTCACCAGGGGGTCCACATAACCACGTGGATGAGAACCAAGCAGGAGTGTCCTCACACTAGTGGGGCCACATCATCGAAAGGTGAGGAACCCAGCAAAAGTGGCCACAAACCAGAGGACCCACATCACCAAGGGGTTGAGAGTGAGGTAGGTGTCTGGACGGGCATATTTAACACTCATTTCCCACCAGGAAGAGGAATTAACCAAAGGCTCAGCGTGCCCTGCCAGAAGCAGATTAGGGCCTGAAGCAGCCTTGCGGGTTTGCGGCCAGCTCACAAGAAAGCGAGTTGAAGAAAGGAGCTCAGGGGCCCTGTAATTCACAAACCTGCAGAGTTATAAATGACAGATAACGTCCAAAAATATATTGAAGTAAGGCTGCGAAGAGGACTTGAAAGCGGGGCAGAATTGCAGGAAACCGATTTCAGGAGGTAGACTGGATTTGCATTTAAAGCATAAGAAAAGAGGCAGAACATCGACAATGATGCACTTGGCAACAAAGGGCGTATGAGTTTGTTCCTGAATATATTCAGGAACAAACACATACGCCCTTTTTGGCAAACCAAGCAAGCTTGCAATGGAAATCCGAACTACTATGAAGTGTCACTTCCCCCCGGTCTAAAGGGCCATCTGAGAAAAGTGTAAAATCCAGAAAGGCAAGACAGGCCATGGGGAAAAAGGAGCCTTGTTATGCTGATGGGCGGGATGTACATTGCCAACAGCCACTCTGGAGAAGTGTATGGTGTTTCCTGATACATCTGAAAAACAAAGCAACAGAGTCTAGGGCATTTCCACTTATGGTCCTATAGCTTAGGGAAATTAAAATCAAAAAGACACAGCCACCCCAAAATTTACAACGGCTCTGTTTACAGGAGCCTCTTCTACAGTACAAGTTAAATATCCCAGAGAACAAATAATTGATAAAGAAGTTGCGGTACTTATGTACAACAGAATACCACTCAGCAATGAAATCTGTGTCACCAGGCCTGTACCAGCATAATGAGTGGATTGAGGCATGATGATTCTAAGTGAAATAAGTCACACAGAAAAAGAAACATCATAAGGTATCACTAATGCACGGAATGTAAACTTGGCTACACATGAACTGAATTACAAAACAGAACAGGGTCTCAAGTTTAGAAAACCAACTTATGCTTGCTTAAGGGGAAAGGTGAGTTGGGGTGCTGCATAAAACCAGAGTTTGAAATTAGCACAGATACCGTTCCATAATCCAAATACGTAATAGACAAGACCTACCCCTTGCTCAACGAAATGGACTCAACAATGAGGTATCACCTCACACCTGTTAGAATGGGCATCATCTGAAAATCTACAAACAACAAATGCTGGAAAGGGTGTGGAGAAAAGGAAGCCTCTTCCACTATTGTTGGGAATATAAATTGATACAGTCACTATGGAGAACAATATGGAGTTTCTTAAGAAACTAATAATAGAATTACCATATGATACAGCAATCCCAGGACTGGACATATACCCAGACAAAACCATAAATCAAAAAGAGACATTCACCGCAATGTTCATTGCATCACTATTTACAATATCGAGGTAATGGAAGCAACCTAAATGCCCACAGACAGACGAATGCATAAAGATGTGGTACATATATAAAATGGAATATTACTAAGCCATGAAAGGAATGAAATTGGGTCATTTGTAGAGACGTCGATGGATCTAGAGACTGTCATACAGAGTGAAGTAAGTCAGAAAGAGAAAAACAAATCTTGTATATTCATGCATATATGTGGAACCTAGAAAAACTGTACAGATTAACCGTTTTGCAAGGCATAAATAGAGCAACAGATGTAGACAACAATCGTATGGACAACAAGGGGGGAAAGCTCTTGGAGGGGTGGTGGTGGGAGGAGTTGAGAGATTGGGATTGGCATGTAAACATTTATATGTATAAAATAGATAACCAATGAGAACCTGCTGTATAAAAATATAAAATAAAATTCAAAATTAAAAAGAAATAAAATTTAAAAAATAAAACAGAAAAAACAATTATTCCCTTCACATACATGTATTTATATGAATAAATTATTTCCATGCTTATATCTGTAAATACAAAAAAGAGGAATAAAATCTACCTTGAACCAAAAACGAAAAAGAGAAAAAAAAAACAGAACCCACCAGTTACTCAGAGGAAAACCGTATCAGGGCACTTGCTCCAGTTGTAAACAATTCTGAAGTTGGTCAGTGGTGGGGAATCGTCTCCCATTCAGCCAGCAGCCCCCACACAACAAGCGTCCTCATTGCAAAGCTGGGGCACCGTGCCGAGGCATCTGTGAGTAAACGTGAGCTGAACCCCAGGCCAGTTGCTGCTGAACTGTTCCCGCCCTTCCCAGGTAAAACACCTGAATATATACAAGGACTTGAAAGCCTAGAGGAAGGGCCATGGAGCCACACGAGTGACAGCATGCCAGCTGACTTGGTGCCTGCAGGCCAGCCAGGATGGTCCTGGCCCTGGGTGCTCTTCTGGAAGATTTCCATTTCCCTGCCTGAGATACCCGTCCTGTCCCTGCCCCCACTGCTTTTTTCCTTCCTCACCTCTGCCCAGGGAGAAATTCCAGCAGCAGGTATGGGTGACACATCCTCTTCTTTAGCAGGTGGCAGCCTGGCAACTGCTGCAGAAAGTCCAGCAGAGCCCCACTCACACTGGGCCACCCACAAAGCCGTGGCCTCTCACTCCCTCCCACCAGCCCAGCCCCGAGACTGCTGACAGGGCAGAGAAAATGGCGTCAGGCACAGCTGCAGGGGCTTTTGCTGCCTGGAGTGGTATTTATATTGATCTCAACCCAGGCACACCTGGGGAGGGCTGGCCGGCATGGTAAGGCTGCCCAGGTCAGCCAATCATCACCCCTCAGGGGCTCACAGTTGCAGAAAATGGAACTTGCTGAACCGGCCAGGTCCAAGGAACAGGTGTGGGCTCCTGAGAGTCAGGATAGACAAGGGGCTGCAGCTTTGGCTTGTTTTCTAATCATTTTATCTGGCCCATGAGTGGGAGACAACTTCAAGAAAACCCTCTCCTAATGAGAGGAACCCAGGAGTCAGGGAGAGGAGGGGTGGGTGGTGGTTGGAGACAGAGGCCTGGTGCCCTGGGTGCAGTGGAAGTCTCTGGAAGACCAGGTGGAGGGAGGCCACACAGAGTGATGCCCAGGGTCACAGACCTGTCGGAGCTGCTGTTTGTTAGTTCAAGTCCTGCTCTGAGGTGCTCTGTGTCAGCTCTGAGCGACAGGTGAGCTGGGGGTGCTCTTCAATGAGGGCTATGTGCACGGTTCCTGTGTGCCCAGCCCTGCCACGGTACCTGCAAGGGTAGCTCTGTATCCTGGGAGGGGCCTGACCATGAGAGCCCCGTGGGCTGGGTTGGGGGTGGGGTACCTGCCCAGGAGAGCTCCATATCCTGGGATTGGCCTGACCACGAGAGCCCCATGGGCTGCTGGGGACCTGGTAAAGGATGTCAGGACAGTCAGTGAAGCCACCGAGGATATACCTCCAGTTGCTCCTGATCCCTACACCCTGCTGGTCATTCTACCAACCACCAGGACATGGTATTCTGTATTAGTCTTCAATGATGCCTTCTTTTGTATTCCATTAGTCCCAGAGTCACAAGAAATTTTGGTTTGTGAGTGGCAGGACTCAACATACAACTAAAACAATACTTCCGGGCCGTCTTGCCCCAAGGGTTCAAAAATTCCCACACCATCTTTGGGGAAAGCTTAGCTAACGACCGAAAAGTTCTACCTCTGGAAAAGGAAACCCTCCTTCAATATGCAGATGACATTCTGATCGCCAGCCCTACTAAGGAGGCCTCTGAACTACCAAGCCAATAAAGGATAGAAGTTGTCCAAGAAAAAGCTCAAATATCACAGACTGCAGTGACCTGCCTGGGCTTCATTCTCACACAAGGTCAGAGAAGCCCATCCCAGGAAAGGGAAGAAACCATTTGCAGCCTTACCCCTTTCTAAAACTAGAAGACAGCTTAGGGGTTCCTGGGGAGGCCAGGGTTTGCTGCTTCTGGATCCCTAACTACAGTCTACTAGCTGGGCCTCTATATGAAACACTGAAAGGAAAAGATGATGATCCTTTTGAACAGAATCCAGAAGTGGCCTTTCAAGAATGGAAAGAGCAGTCAATTCAGACCCTTGCCCTGGAACTCCCTAATTGAGCTAAACCCTTTGACCTTTCCATTCCCGGTGAAAGGTGAATCGCCATTGGAGAATTAGTGCAAAAACTGGGACCACTTGAAATGGAACAACGCAAGAATGCCATCCAGGTAGGATAAACTACAGTCACCAAGGGGCTTGGCCCACTGCCACATCTGGCCAAGATACTGGCGGTATCTAAAAACCTGGAAATCAGCAGCCCAAAAGGCCACCTCCCTCCTAAGGGAAAAGGACCCCACGTGGTGATCCTAATCACCAACCATGCCCTGAAGTTGCAGGGTTCGCTCCGTGGGCACACCGACCTCGAGTGAGGAGGCCCTCCAACTCCAACATCCAGAGAGATAACCGGGGGCAACAGGGCACCATGACGACTCGTGTGAACATCACTTGACCTGGAGTTTCTCTCATAAAACAACAATAGTGTGTCCCGAAGGAGTAGACTACTGCTTGCAGGACTTCCTGCACCCGGAGGGGAGCTAATAATCTTGGCGGGGGAACCGTATATCACACCGTCACCATAGAAAAGCCTACAGACACCGTGATGATGGTGGCCAATAAGACCGGCTGGACTCCTGTTTACTTCAAAAGGCTGTTGACTCAGTGGCCATCATGGTCCTTGATCACCACTGACCCTGGACTGTCTGGGAGTTGAGCGGGCAGGGCTCTGACACCTGGTGCTGTTTTTACGTTAATTCAGGGGCCTAATTGAAGAAAGAGCAGACTACTGGTCAGAGCATCTAGGCTGGCAGAAACGGTCAGCCTAAGGTGGCCGAACAAATGTGGGGCGGGGTGAAACCGGCCCCCACAGCGTCTCTGCACATCTCTTTCCTGGACCCTTAAAGGTCATTAGAATCTATAACACTTCCAATGCTGGTGCTCAGGCGGACGAGCAGGGAGGCAGGGGTCCTGGGGCCAATCAACGTCACCTGGAGGCTGCTGGGGAGAAGTTCTGACCCTCGTCCCCTGGTATGAGGGCTCCCAACTCAGCACTCAGCAGTTACAGAAGAAGGGTCTGCACCCTCAGCACTCCAAGAATGAGGAACGGGACAAAAGGCAGAGGAGGGGTTTGTCCCCAGCAAAGCCCATTAAAAATCCCTGGGAGATAAAAATAGAATGTGGGCAATAAAGTCAAGTCTGACCTTTTTTATCCTTTGTGCTTTGTCTAATTTCACGTGCTCCTAGGGTCCCGCATGCAGAGGTTCCACACCCGGCACTTCAGACCAGATTTCCTGGTGCAGAATGGCTGGGTCGACACCTCAGCTCCTGGGGCCCAGTGCAGACTCCGAGATATAGAGCCTGAGCTGCAGCCAACCCGGCCCTTGAGAGCTCCGCCCCCTCCCTCCCACTGACTCTGACAGGATCTCTACACAGCAGCCCAGCCCACAGCCCACGGGGTAGTGCATGCTCTCACCTCTCCATTCTCTGATGAAAATATAAAGTTTCCTTTGCTTGGGAACCAAACTCAGTCTCGATCTGTTGGCCCCAATGACACTGGGCAGGGGGACCCTTGTTGGGGTCCACTCTGGAGGATCAGTAACAGAAATTGAGACTATTGTAACTTCAGTGAACAGATGTGTGAGCCAAACTGTAGTTAACATAGAACAGTTTATAAGGCTCGGGTAAAATAAGATGTTTCTAACACTTCCATTTGATATTTCCATCACTTTATTATAAGCAAGTTCAGTGAAAAGGTTTGTCTTATTTGTCAGGTCAATATTAGAGAAATGAAGTGATTTCTTTCCAAGGATGTACATCTAATAATCTTGGTTAAAGCTTCAATCTTGTTTTAAATGCTTTTCCATTGAAAATGATACCTCTCTTTCAGCTCCCCCATTTCTGAGAAGTATAAAATCTTATAATTTATTATTACCAAAGGGGAAAGGTGGGAGGAGGGATAAATTAACAGTTTGGAATTAACACATACACACTGCTATGTATAAAATAGATCATCAACAAGGAACTACTGTATAGCACAGGGAACTACACTCAATATTGTGCAATAACCTATAAGGGGAAATAATCGGAAAAAGAATAGATATTTTTATTGACATCATCTATCAATGACAGTTAAAGTGTAACCTAAGGGAAGCCGGTGGTGAGTGCTTCTGACCCTGAAGACTTCAGTCATCTAAAGTTTGGACTCTGCCTACTTCCCAAGGCCCTTAATGAACATATGTGTAGCCGTAGCTTAAAAAACTCCCCAGTTTGGGTTTCGGGGAGACACTGATTTTGAAAAAGCCCTGGTGTTCTCCTTACATGAATGGGACTCTTCCTACTGCTAAAACATGTCTGTCACATCCAGAGGATGGTATACCGTCTGATCGGGAAGAGTTTGGAAAAGGCATCTCATCTCCTCATCTCCTGGTGCTCGGGTTCACCCCTCCAGCGTCTTTACTAACAGTCTCCCCACTTGGAGATGTCAACACTGTCAACATCCTGTTGCGTACAGTTTGGAATTTGTCCAGAGGATGAAGCGGAAGGATGAGGAACAATGAGAGACAAGTCCTAGGTGTTCAGACAGGCACATGTCACTCTAATTTCCAATCAGGAAGATGAATTGACCAAAGGCTAGGGTTGCCCATGGAAACAGTATAGGGCTTGAGGAAATCCCACTGCTTTGTGGCCAGTTCCCATAAACACAAGTTGAACAATGGAACTCAGGGGCAGTAAAATTCACGAAACTGCAGAGTTGAAAATATCTATCACTGAAAAATGTCTTGAGGAAAGTCAGAGAAAAGGATTGGCAAGCAAGGGAGAATGGCAGGAAAGGGATTTGAGGAGGTAGAAAGGACTCGCCATTAAGCACAAGAAAAGGGACTGAACATTGCCGACATTGCAGTTGGCCAAAAAGGCTGTATGTGTTTTTTTCTGTATATATTCAAGAAAAGGGCATACACTTTTTTAGCCAACCAAACAGGTGGGCACTGGAAATCAATACTACAAAAGATATCACTTCGCATCAGTCAGAAGAGCCATCCTCATAAAGTGTAAACGCCAGAAATGCAGGACAGGGCAAGGAGAAGAGGGAGCCCTGTGAGGCTTATAGTGGAAATGTATATTGCCAACGGCCATTCTGGAGAAGTGTATTGTGTTTACTAAAGCATCTAAAAAATGAGCTACAGAGCATAGGGCACTTGCACTCATGGGCGTATATCTTGGGAAAAACAAAAATCGAGAGGACACAGGCACCCCAATGTTTACTGCCTCTCTGTTTAAAAGATCCTCGACTAGGATATAACTTAAATGTCTCTGGAGGGAAAAAATGGATAGAGATGTGGTACTTATGTAGAGTGGAATATTACTCAGCCTGGAAATCAATGAAATATGGCCAGTTGTAACAACTCCGGAGGAGTTACGTATGATCATTCTAAGTGACATAATTCAAAAAGAAAAAGACACATATCATAAGATATCACTTAAAGGTGGAATCCAAAATGGCTACACATGAAATAAATTACAAAACAAAAACATAGTCAAATATGTAGAAAACACGTGTAAGGCTGCTAAACGGGAAAGGTGGGGAGGGGTGAGGCATCATCCAGGAGGTTGAAATTAGCAAAGATACCATTCCAAATACCAAACTGATAATCAACAAGGCCTACACGGTAGCTAAAAGAACTGCACTCAGCACACTCAAGTCACCGGAAAAGAATATCTATGACTGGTAAGAATCTGAAAAAGAAATTATTGATGTCTCTCTGTACGTGAATCAAGTGGATGTACAGCAGCAAGAAACAGAGCTTTGAAAATCAGCTGTAAACAACATAGTAATAAATTGAAAAAAATAAACGACAGAGAGACAGAGAAAACCTCTTACAACTTTTCCTCAGGGACGGTGATGCAACATGGATTGAACACATTTAGACCCACAGCAGGATGAGACATAAGGCTGGAAACTGTTCGCGCTAAGAGAAATGTGAGGTTGGGTGAGGAAATGCACACCCTTTATAGTAATACTACCTGGTACCCATTCAATGGGTCCCAAATCTGCAGGTTCAAGGAATCTTCCTACAGCTAAAACATGCATGGAAAACCCAGAGGACTGTACACCATGTGATCGGGAGATGTGTCTAAAATGCACCTCATTTATCCTCTCCTGGTGCTCCTGTTCATCATTCCAGCCACGTTACTTAGAATCTCCCCACTTAGAGAATCAGCACATTTAAACTTCTGTTTCACACATTTTGCAAATTGTGAGGAGGATGAACGGGAACAGGGGGAACCAATGAGAGAATAGTTGTAGGGGTTTGGACGGGCACATGTCACTCTAATTTCCCATTAAGAATAAGAATTAAAAAAAGGCTCAGCCCGCCTCGCCGGAGCTAAAATAGGGCCTGAAGCAATCCTGCGGTTTTGAGGCCAGCTCACAAAAGAGCAACTTAAAAAATGGAGCTCAGGGTCACTGCAATTCACAAACCTGCAGAGTTATAAATGAAAACTAACGTCCAAAAATATGTTGAGGTAAGGCAAAGAAGAGGATCTGAATGCAAGACAGAATTGCAAGAAACAGATTTCAAGAGATAGATTGGACTCGCCTTTAAAGCACATGAAAAGCGGCAGAATTTCGACAATGATGCAGTTGGCCCAAAAGGGAGTATGCGTTTTTTCCTGAATATATCCAGGAAAAAACGCATACGCACTTTATGGGCAACCAAGCAAGCAAGCAATGCAAATGTGCACAACAAAGAAGTCTCATTTCCCACCGGTCAAAAGGGCCATCCGAAAAAATTGTAAAAACCAGAAATGCAGGACAGGCCATGGAGAACAGGGAGCCTTTATATGCTGATGGACAGTGTGTGAACTGCCGAGAGCCACTCTGGAGAAGTGTATGGTGGTTCCTAAATCATCTAAAAAACAGAGCGACAGAGCATAGGGCACTTCCAATCACGGGAGTATATCTAGGGAAGTCTAAAAATCAACAAGACACAAGCACACCACAGTTTAGGGCTACTCTGTTTACAAGAACCTCAACTTCAGTACACCTTAAATATCCCAGGAAAGAGAACAATGGATAAAGAAAATGTGGTACTTATGTACAATGGAATATCTCTTCACCATGAAATCAATGTAATAAGGCTAGTAGAAGGATAAAGAGTGGATTGAGGTCCGATAATACTACTTGAAATAAGTCAAACAGAAAAAGAAACATATCATAAGATATCACTTATAGAGGGAGGATAAATATGGCTGCACAAAAAATGAATTACAAAACAGAACAGTGTCTCACATTTAGAAAACACACTTATGTCAGCTTAAGGGGAAAGGAGAGGTGGGGTGATGCATAAAACCAGAGTTTGAAATTAGCACAGATACCGTTCAATAAACCAAATAGGTATCAGACAAGATCTACACCTTGCTCAATGAACTGGCCTCAACACACCCTATAAACCGCAGAGAAATATATCTGAGTAATAAGAATCTTAAAACCCATGTATTGATATATCTCCATAAGGGAATCAAGTGTGCACAGAGCGGCACAAACACAGCAGTGAAAATGAGCTAAACCCCATTATAGAAATAAATTTTAAAACCAAAACGCAGAAACAATGAAAGAGAGAAAAATTCTTACAAAATTCACTCAGGGGCTGTGATGCAACCTGGAATGACCACATATAAACCCACAGCTGGATAAGACATAAGGCTGGACACTTGGGGCTGAAAGGATTGGAGAGCTTTGGTGAGCAACTGCCGAAAGTTTAATGCAATACTTCATGCTACTTATTCCAAGGGTCCCAACACTCCAAGTTGAAGGGAATCTTCCTACAGCTAAACCATGCATGGGAAATCCAGCAGATGGTATACCATATGATCGGGAAAGGTTTCTAAAATGCACCTCATTTTCCTCTCCTGGGGCTCCGGATCAACATTCCAGCCACTTTACTAACAACATCTCCACATGGAGAGTCAATGCCTTTAAGTTCCGGTATCGCACAGTCTGCAGTTAGTGCGGAGGATGAATGGGAATAGGGGGAACCAGTGAGAAAATAGCTGTAGCGGTTTCAATGGGCACATGTCACTCTAATTTCAATTCAGGAAGAAGAATTAACCAAAGGCAGAGCAAGGCGCCCCAGAAGAAGAATAGGGCCTGAAGAAATCCTGTGGATATGAGGCAAGATCACAAAAATAAGAGCTGAAAAATGGAGCTAAGGGCCACTGCAATTCAAAAACCTGCAGAGTTATAAAGGCCAACTATTTTCCAAAAGTATATTGAAGTAAGGCTATGAAGAGGCACTGAGAGCAAGGCAGAACTGCAGGAAACCAATTTCAGGAGGTAGACTGGAATTGCACTGAAAACATATGAAAAGACTCAGAACGTCGACAATGATGCACTTGGCCAAAAAGGGCGTATGCGTTCTTTCCTGAATATATTCAGGAAGAAACGCATACGCCCTTTCTGGCCAACCAAGCAAGCTCGCAAAGGAAATCTGCACTACAATGAAGTCTCACTGCCCCCCGGTCAAAGGGACTTCTGAAAAAAGAGTAAAATCCAGAAAGGCAGGACAGGCCATGGAGAACTGGGAGCCTTGTTATGCTGATGGGCGAGATGTAAATTGCCAACAGCCACTCTGGAGAAGTGTATGGTGTTTCCTGAAACATTCAAAAAATTAAGCAACAGAGCCTAGGGCACTTCCACTTATGGTCCTATAGCTTAGGGAAATTAAAATCAAAAAGACACAGCCACCCCAAAGGTTGGGATGGCTCTGTTTACAAGAACCTCATTTACGGTACACGTTCAATATCGCAAAAAGCGAAAAATGGATAAAGAAGTTGTGGTACTTACGTACAATGCAATATCACTCAGCAATGAAATCTATGTCATCAGGCCCGTAGCAGCATAATGAGTGGATTCAGGTACGATGATTCTAAGTGAAATAAGTCACACAGAAAGAGAAACATCATAAGATATCACTACTACACGGAATGTAAACTTGGCTACACAGGAACTGAATTACAAAACAGAACAGGGTCTCAAATGTAGAAAACCAACTTATGCTTGCTTAAGGGGAAAGGTGAGTTGGGGTGCTGCATAAAACCAGAAATTGAAATTAGCAGATACCGTTCCATAAGACAAATATGTAATAGACAAGAGCTACTCCTTGCTCAACGAAGTGGACTCAACATCCCATATTAAAAGCCTAAGAATATACCTGACTAGTAAGAATCTTAAAACCTATGGATTTATATGTCTCCGAAAGAGAATCAAGCATGTGTACAGCGGCATAAATGCAGCAGTGATAGGATTGGTGAGGTTCGGTGAGCAAATGCAGACCCTTTGAAGTCATATTGCATGGTACCCATTCCATGGTCTCAACTCTCCAGGTTTAAGGGATTCTTCATTCAGCTAAAACATGCATGTGGAACCCAGAGTATGATCCACGGTGTGATCGGGAAACGTGTTCAAATGTGTCTCAGTTTTCGTCCCCTGGTACTCGGGTACAACATTCCAGACGCTTTACTAACACTCTCCCCACTTGGAGAGTCAGTGCCTTTAACCTCCTGTTTGGCCCAGTTTGCAGTTTCTGTGGAAGATGAACAGGAAGATGGAGAACCAAGGAGAGACTAGCTGGAGGTGTCTGGAAGGGCAAATTTAACTCTCATTTCCCACCAGGAAGAGGAATTAACCAAAGGCTCAGCGTGCCAGGCCGGAACCACACTAGGGACTGAAGCAATCCTGCGGTGTTGCGGCCAGCTCACAAAAAAGCGAGTTGAAGAAAGGAGCTCAGGGACACTGTAAATCACAACCCTACAGAGTTATAAATGACACTTATCGTCCAAAAATATATTGAAGTAAGGCTGCCAAGAGGACTTGAAAGCGGGGCAGAATTGCAGGAAACCGATTTCAGGAGGTAGACTGGAATTGCATGTAAAGCATAGGAAAAGAGGCAGAACGTCCACAATGATGCACTTGGCCAAAAAGGGTGTATGCGTTCTTTCCTGAATATATTCAGGAAAAAACGCATACGCCCTTTTTGGCCAACCAAGCAAGCTTGCAAAGGTAATCTGCACTACAATGAAGTCTCACTGCCCCCACGGTCAAAAGGGCCATCTGAAAAAAGTGTAAAATCCAGAAAGGCAGGACAGGCCATGGAGAACTGGGAGCCTTGTTATGCTGATGGGCGGGATGTAAATTGCCAGCAGCCACTCTGGAGAAGTGTATGGTGTTTCCTGAAACATCCAAAAAACAAAGCAACAGAGCCTAGGGCACTTCCACTTATGGTCCTATAGCTTAGGGAAATTAAAATCAAAAAGACACAGCCACCCCAAGTTTGGGACGGCTCTGTTTACAAGAACCTCGTTTACGGTACAAGTTCAATATCACAGAAAGCGAAAAATGGATAAAGAAGTTGTGCTACTTACATACAATGCAATATCACTCAGCAATGAAATCTATGTCATCAGGCCTGTAGCAGCATAATGACTGGATTCAGGTACGATGATTCTAAGTGAAATAAGTCACACAGAAAAAGAAACATCATAAGGTATCACTAATACATGGAATGTAAACTTGGCTACACAGGAACTGAATTACAAAGCAAAACAGGGTCTCAAATGTAGAAAGCCAACTTATGCTTGCTTAAGGGGAAAGGTGAGTTGGGGTGCTGCATAAAACCAGAGATTGAAATTAGCACAGATACCGTTCCATAAGCCAAATATGTAATAGACAAGAACTACTCCTTACTCAACGAAGTGGACTCAACACCCCATATTAAACGCCTAAAAATATACCTGACTAGTAAGAATCTTAAAACCTATGGATTTATATGTCTCCGAAAGAGAATCAAGCGTGTGTACAGCGGCATAAACGCAGCAGTGATAGGATTGTTGAGGTTCGGTGAGCAAATGCAGACCCTTTGAAGTCATATTGCATGGTACCCATTACATCGGTCTCAACTCTCTAGGTCTAAGGGATTCTTCCTTCAGCTAAAACATCCATGTGGAACCAAGAGTATGATCCACCATGTGATCGGGAAATGTGTTCAAATGTGTCTCAGTTTTAGTCCCCTGGTACTCGGGTGCAACACTCCAGATGCTTTACTAACACTCTCCCCACTTGGAGAGTCAGTGCCTTTAACCTCCTGTTTGGCCCAGTTTGCAATTTCTGTGGAAGATGAACAGGAATAGTGAGAACCAATGAGAGACTAGCTCGAGGTGTCTGGACGGGCAAATTTAACTCTCATTTCCCACCAGGAAGAGGAATTAACCAAAGGTTCAGCATGCCGTGCCAGAACCAAATTAGGGCCTGAAGCAATCCTGCAGTGTTGCGGCCAGCTCACAAGAAAGCGAGTTGAAGAAAGGAGCTCAGGGGCACTGTAATTCACAAACCTGCAGAGTTATAAATGACAGCTATCTTCCAAAAATATATTGAAGTAAGGCTGCCAAGAGGAGTTGAAAGCGGGGCAGAATTGCAGTAAACCGATTTCAGGAGGTAGACTGGAATTGCATGTAAAGCATAGGAAAAGAGGCAGAACGTCCACAATGATGCACTTGGCCAAAAAGGGCGTATGCGTTTTTTCCTGAATATATTCAGGAAAAAACGCATACGCCCTTTTTGGCCACCCAAGCAAGCTTGCAAAGGAAATCTGCACTACAAAGAAGTCTCACTGCCCCCCGGTCAAAAGGGCCATCTGAAAAAAGTGTATAATCCAGAAAGGCAGGACAGGCCATGGAGAACTGGGAGCCTTGTTATGCTGATGGGCGTGATGTAAATTGCCAACAGCCACTCTGGAGAAGTGTATGGTGTTTCCTGAAACATCCAAAAAACAAAGCAACAGAGCCTAGGGCACTTCCACTTATGGTCCTATAGCTTAGGGAAATTAAAATCAAAAAGACACAGCCACCCTAAAGTTTGGGACGGCTCTGTTTGCAAGAACCTCGTTTACGGTACAAGTTCAATATCACAGAAAGCGAAAAATGGATAAAGAAGTTGTGGTACTTACGTACAATGCAATATCAGTCAGCAATGAAATCTATGTCATCAGGCCCGTAGCAGCATAATAAATGGATTCAGGTACGATGATTCTAAGTGAAATAAGTCACACAGAAAAAGAAACATCATAAGATATCACTAATACATGGAATGTAAACTTGGCTACACAAGAACTGAATTACAAAACAGAACAGAGTGTCAAATGTAGAAAACCAACTTAGGCTTGCTTAAGGGGAAGGGTGAGTTGGGGTGCTGCATAAAACCAGAGATTGAAATTAGCACAGATACCGTTCCATAAGCCAAATATGTAATAGACAAGAGCTACTCCTTGCTCAACGAAGTGGACTCAACACCCCATATTAAACGCCTAAGAATATACCTGACTAGTAAGAATCTTAAAACCTTTGAATTTATGTCTCCGAAAGAGAATCAAGCGTGTGTACAGCGGCATAAACGCAGCAGTGATAGGATTGGTGAGTTTCGGTGAGCAAATGCAGACCCTTTGAAGTCATATTGCATGGTACCCATTCCATGGGTCTCAACTCTCCAAGTTTAAGGGATTCTTCCTTCAGCTAAAACATGCATGTGGAACACAGAGTATGATCCACCGTGTGATCAGGAAACGTCTTCAAATGTGTCTCAGTTTTCGTCCCCTGGTACTCGGGTGCAACACTCCAGACGCTTTACTAACAGTCTCTCCACTTGGAGAGTCAGTGCCTTTAACCTCCTGTATGGCCCAGTTTGCAATTTCTGCGGAAAATGTTCAGGAATAGGGAGAACCAATGATAAGCTAGCTGGAGGTGTCTGGACGGGCAAATTTAACTCTCATTTCCCACCAGGAAGAGGAATTAACCAAAGGCTCAGCGTGCCGTGCCGGATCCACACTAGGACCAGAAGCAATCCTTTGGTGTTGCAGCCAGCTCACAAGAAAGCGAGTTGAAGAAAGGAGCTCAGGGGCACTGTAATTCACAAACCTGCAGAGTTATAAATGACAGCTATCTTCCAAAAATATATTGAAGTAAGGCAGCCAAGAGGAGTTGAAAGCGGAGCAGAATTGCAGGAAACCGATTTCAGGAGGCAGACAGGAATTGCATGTAAAGCATAGGAAAAGAGGCAGAACGTCCACAATGATGCACTTGGCCAAAAAGGGCGTATGCGTTTTTTCCTGAATATATTCAGGAAAAAACGCATACGCCCTTTTTGGCCAACCAAGAAAGCTTGCAAAGGAAATCTGCACTACAATGAAGTCTCACAGCCTCCCGGTCAAAAGGGCCATCTGAAAAAAGTGTAAAATCCAGAAAGGCAGGACAGGCCATGGAGAACTGGGAGCCTTTTTATGCTGATGGGCGGGATGTAAATTGCCAGCAGCCACTCTGGAGAAGTGTATAGTGTTTCCTGAAACATCCAAAAAACAAAGCAACAGAGCCTAGGGCACTTCCACTTATGGTCCTATAGCTTAGGGAAATTAAAATCAAAAAGACACAGCCACCCCAAAGTTTGGGATGGCTCTGTTTACAAGAACCTCGTTTACGGTACAAGTTCAATATCACAGAAAGCGAAAAATGTATAAAGAAGTTGTGGTACTTACGTACAATGCAATATCACTCAGCAATGAAATCTATGTCATCAGGCCCGTAGCAGCATAATGAGTGGATTTAGGTACAATGATTCTAAGTGAAATAAGTCACACAGAAAAAGAAACATCATAAGATATCACTATTACACGGAATGTAAACTTGGCTACAAAGGAACTGAATTACAAAACAGAACAGGGTGTCAAATGTAGAAAACCAACTTATGCTTGCTTAAGGGGAAAGGTGAGTTGGGGTGCTGCATGAAACCAGAGATTGAAATTAGCACAGATACCGTTCCATAAGCCAAATATGTAATAGACAAGAGCTACTCCTTGGTCAACGAAGTGGACTCAACACCCCATATTAAACGCCTAACAATATACCTGACTAGTAAGAATCTTAAAACCTATGGATTTATATGTCTCCGAAAGAGAATCAAGCGTGTGTACAGTGGCATAAACGCAGCAGTGATAGTATTGGTGAGGTTCGGTGAGCAAATGCAGACCCTTTGAAGTCATATTGCATGGTACCCATTCCATGGGTCTCAACTCTCCAGGTTTAAGGGATTCTTCCTTCAGCTAAAACATGCATGTGGAACACAGAGTATGATCCACCGTGTGATCAGGAAACGTCTTCAAATGTGTCTCAGTTTTAGTCCCCTGGTACTCGGGTGCAACACTCCAGACGCTTTACTAACACTCTCTCCACTTGGAGAGTCAGTGCCTTTAACCTCCTGTATGGCCCAGTTTGCAATTTCTGCGGAAAATGTACAGGAATAGGGAGAACCAATGATAAACTAGCTGGAGGTGTCTGGACGGGCAAATTTAACTCTCATTTCCCACCAGGAAGAGGAATTAACCAAAGGCTCAGCGTGCCGTGCCAGATCCACACTACGGCCTGAAGCAATCCAGCGGTGTTGCGGCCAGCTCACAAAAAAGCGAGTTGAAGAAAGGAGATCAGGGGCACTGTAATTCACAAACCTGCAGAGTTATAAATGACAGCTATCGTCCAAAAATATATTGAAGTAAGGCTGCCAAGAGGACTTGAAAGCGGGGCAGAATTGCAGGAAACCGATTTCAGGAGGTAGACAGGAATTGCATGTAAAGCATAGGAAAAGAGGCAGAACGTCCACAATGATGCACTTGGCCAAAAAGGGCGTATGCGTTTTTTCCTGAATATATTCAGGAAAAAACGCATACGCCCTTTTTGGCCAACCAAGCAAGCTTGCAAAGGAAATCTGCACTACAATGAAGTCTCACTGCCCCCCGGTCAAAAGGGCCATCTGAAATATGTGTAAAATCCAGAAAGGCAGGACAGGCCATGGAGAACTGGGAGCCTTGTTATGCTGGTGGGCGTGATGTAAATTGCCAACAGCCACTCTGGAGAAGTGTATGGTGTTTCCTGAAATATCTAAAAAACAAAGCAACAGAGCCTAGGACACTTCCACTTATGGTCCTATAGCTTAGGGAAATTAAAATCAAAAAGACACGGTCACCCCAAAGGTTGGGACAGCTCTGTTTACAAGAACCTCGTTTACGGTACAAGTTCAATATCACAGAAAGCGAAAAATGGATAAAGAATTTGTGGTACTTACGTACAATGCAATATCACTCAGCAATGAAATCTATGTCATCAGGCCCGTAGCAGCATAATGAGTGGATTCAGGTACGATGATTCTAAGTGAAATAAGTCACACAGAAAAAGAAACATCATAAGATATCACCAATACACGGAATGTAAACTTGGCTACATAGGAACTGAATTACAAAACAGAACAGGGTCTCAAATGTAGAAAACCAACTTATGCTTGCTTAAGGGGAAAGGTGAGTTGGGGTGCTGCATGAAACCAGAGATTGAAATTAGCACAGATACCGTTCCATAAGCCAAATATGCAATAGACAAGAGCTACTCCTTGCTGAACGAAGTGGACTCAAAACCCCATATTAAACGCCTAAGAATATACCTGACTAGAAATAATCTTAAAACCTACGGATTTATATGTCTCCGAAAGAGAATCAAGCATGTGTACAGCGGCATAAACGCAGCAGTGATAGGATTGGTGAGGTTCGGTGAGCAAATGCAGACCCTTTGAAGTCATATTGCATGGTACCCATTCCATGGGTCTCAACTCTCCAGGTTTAAGGGATTCTTCCTTCAGCTAAAACATGCATGTGGAACACACAGTATGATCCACCGTGTGATCGGGAAACGTGTTCAAATGTGTCTCAGTTTTCGTCCCCTGGTACTCGGGTGCAACATTCCAGACGCTTTACTAACACTCTGCCCACTTGGAGAGTCAGTGCCTTTAACCTCCTGTATGGCCCAGTTTGCAATTTCTGCGGAAAATGTACAGGAATAGGGAGAACCAATGAGAAATTAGCTGGAGGTGTCTGGACGGGCAAATTTAACTCTCATTTCCCACCAGAAAGAGGAATTAACCAAAGGCTCAGCATGCCGTGCCGGAACCACACTAGGGCCTGAAGCAATCCTACGGTGTTGCGGCCAGCTCACAAGAAAGCGAGTTGAAGAAAGGAGCTCAGGGGCACTGTAATTCACAAACCTGCAGAGTTATAAATGACAGCTATCGTCCAAAAATATATTGAAGTAAGGCTGCCAAGAGGACTTGAAAGCGGGGCAGAATTGCAGGAAACCGATTTCAGGAGGTAGACAGGAATTGCAGGTAAAGCATAGGAAAAGAGGCAGAACGTCCACAATGATGCACTTGGCCAAAAAGGGCGTATGCGTTTTTTCCTGAATATATTCAGGAAAAAACGCATACGCACTTTTTGGCCAACCAAGCAAGCTTGCAAAGGAAATCTGCACTACAATGAAGTCTCACTGCCCCCCGGTCAAAAGGGCCATCTGAAAAAAGTGTAAAATCCAGAAAGGCAAGACAGGACATGGAGAATTGGGAGCCTTGTTATGCTGATGGGCGGGATGTAAATTGCCAACAGCCAATCTGGAGAAGTGTATGGTGTTTCCTGAAACATCCAAAAAACAAAGCAACAGAGCCTAGGGCACTTCCACTTATGGTCCTATAGCTTAGGGAAATTAAAATCAAAAAGACACAGCCACCCCAAAGTTTGGGACGGCTCTGTTTACAAGAACCTCGTTTACGGTACAAGTTCAATATCGCAAAAAGCGAAAAATGGATAAAGAAGTTGTGGTACTTACGTACAATGCAATATCACTCAGCAATGAAATCTATGTCATCAGGCCCGTAGCAGCATAATGAGTGGATTCAGGTACGATGATTCTATGTGAAATAAGTCACACAGAAAGAGAAACATCATAAGATATCACTACTACACGGAATGTAAACTTGGCTACACAGGAACTGAAATACAAAACAGAACAGCGTCTCAAATGTAGAAAACCAACTTATGCTTGCTTAAGGGGAAAGGTGAGTTGGGGTGCTGCATAAAACCAGAAATTGAAATTAGCACATACCGTTCCATAAGACAAATATGTAATAGACAAGAGCTACTCCTTGCTCAACGAAGTGGACTCAACATCCCATATTAAAAGCCTAAGAATATACCTGACTAGTAAGAATCTTAAAACCTATGGATTTATATGTCTCCGAAAGAGAATCAAGCATGTGTACAGCGGCATAAATGCAGCAGTGATAGGATTGGTGAGGTTCGGTGAGCAAATGCAGACCCTTTGAAGTCATATTGCATGGTACCCATTCCATGGTCTCAACTCTCCAGGTTTAAGGGATTCTTCATTCAGCTAAAACATGCATGTGGAACCCAGAGTATGATCCACGGTGTGATCGGGAAACGTGTTCAAATGTGTCTCAGTTTTCGTCCCCTGGTACTCGGGTACAACATTCCAGACGCTTTACTAACACTCTCCCCACTTGGAGAGTCAGTGCCTTTAACCTCCTGTTTGGCCCAGTTTGCAGTTTCTGTGGAAGATGAACAGGAAGATGGAGAACCAAGGAGAGACTAGCTGGAGGTGTCTGGAAGGGAAAATTTAACTCTCATTTCCCACCAGGAAGAGGAATTAACCAAAGGCTCAGCGTGCCATGCCGGAACCACACTAGGGACTGAAGCAATCCTGCGGTGTTGCGGCCAGCTCACAAAAAAGTGAGTTGAAGAAAGGAGCTCAGGGACACTGTAATTCACAACCCTACAGAGTTATAAATGACACTTATCGTCCAAAAATATATTGAAGTAAGGCTGCCAAGAGGACTTGAAAGCGGGGCAGAATTGCAGGAAACCGATTTCAGGAGGTAGACTGGAATTGCATGTAAAGCATAGGAAAAGAGGCAGAACGTCCACAATGATGCACTTGGCCAAAAAGGGCGTATGCGTTCTTTCCTGAATATATTCAGGAAAAAACGCATACGCCCTTTTTGGCCAACCAAGCAAGCTTGCAAAGGAAATCTGCACTACAATGAAGTCTCACTGCCCCCACGGTCAAAAGGGCCATCTGAAAAAAGTGTAAAATCCAGAAAGGCAGGACAGGCCATGGAGAACTGGGAGCCTTGTTATGCTGATGGGCGGGATGTAAATTGCCAGAAGCCACTCTGGAGAAGTGTATGGTGTTTCCTGAAACATCCAAAAAACAAAGCAACAGAGCCTAGGGCACTTCCACTTATGGTCCTATAGCTTAGGGAAATTAAAATCAAAAAGACACAGCCACCCCAAGTTTGGGACGGCTCTGTTTACAAGAACCTCGTTTACGGTACAAGTTCAATATCACAGAAAGTGAAAAATGGATAAAGAAGTTGTGGTACTTACGTACAATGCAATATCACTCAGCAATGAAATCTATGTCATCAGGCCTGTAGCAGCATAATGACTGGATTCAGGTACGATGATTCTAAGTGAAATAAGTCACACAGAAAAAGAAACATCATAAGGTATCACTAATACATGGAATGTAAACTTGGCTACACAGGAACTGAATTACAAAGCAAAACAGGGTCTCAAATGTAGAAAACCAACTTATGCTTGCTTAAGGGGAAAGGTGAGTTGGGGTGCTGCATAAAACCAGAGATTGAAATTAGCACAGATACCGTTCCATAAGCCAAATATGTAATAGACAAGAGCTACTCCTTACTCAACGAAGTGGACTCAACACCCCATATTAAACGCCTAAGAATATACCTGACTAGTAAGAATCTTAAAACCTATGGATTTATATGTCTCCGAAAGAGAATCAAGCGTGTGTACAGCGGCATAAACGCAGCAGTGATAGGATTGGTGAGGTTCGGTGAGCAAATGCAGACCCTTTGAAGTCATATTGCATGGTACCCATTCCATGGGTCTCAACTCTCCAGGTTTAAGGGATTCTTCCTTCAGCTAAAACATGCATGTGGAACACAGAGTATGATCCACCGTGTGATCGGGAAACGTGTTCAAATGTGTCTCAGTTTTCGTCCCCTGGTACTCGGGTGCAACACTCCAGACGCTTTACTAACACTCTCCCCACTTGGAGAGTCAGTGCCTTTAACCTCCTGTATGGCCCAGTTTGCAATTTCTGCGGAAAATGTTCAGGAATAGGGAGAACCAATGAGAAACTAGCTGGAGGTGTCTGGACGGGCAAATTTAACTCTCATTTCCCACCAGGAAGAGGAATTAACCAAAGGCTCAGCGTGCCGTGCCGGATCCACACTAGGACCAGAAGCAATCCTTTGGTGTTGCAGCCAGCTCACAAGAAAGCGAGTTGAAGAAAGGAGCTCAGGGGCACTGTAATTCACAAACCTGCAGAGTTATAAATGACAGCTATCTTCCAAAAATATATTGAAGTAAGGCAGCCAAGAGGAGTTGAAAGCGGAGCAGAATTGCAGGAAACCGATTTCAGGAGGCAGACAGGAATTGCATGTAAAGCATAGGAAAAGAGGCAGAACGTCCACAATGATGCACTTGGCCAAAAAGGGCGTATGCGTTTTTTCCTGAATATATTCAGGAAAAAACGCATACGCCCTTTTTGGCCAACCAAGAAAGCTTGCAAAGGAAATCTGCACTACAATGAAGTCTCACAGCCCCGCAGTCAAAAGGGCCATCTGAAAAAAGTGTAAAATCCAGAAAGGCAGGACAGGCCATGGAGAACTGGGAGCCTTTTTATGCTGATGGGCGGGATGTAAATTGCCAGCAGGCACTCTGGAGAAGTGTATAGTGTTTCCTGAAACATCCAAAAAACAAAGCAACAGAGCCTAGGGCACTTCCACTTATGGTCCTATAGCTTAGGGAAATTAAAATCAAAAAGACACAGCCACCCCAAAGTTTGGGATGGCTCTGTTTACAAGAACCTCGTTTACGCTGCATGTTCAATATCACAGAAAGTGAAAAATGTATAAAGAAGTTGTGGTACTTACGTACAATGCAATATCACTCAGCAATGAAATCTATGTCATCAGGCCCGTAGCAGCATAATGAGTGGATTCAGGTACAATGATTCTAAGTGAAATAAGTCACACAGAAAAAGAAACATCATAAGATATCACTATTACACGGAATGTAAACTTGGCTACAAAGGAACTGAATTACAAAACAGAACAGGGTGTCAAATGTAGAAAACCAACTTATGCTTGCTTAAGGGGAAAGGTGAGTTGGGGTGCTGCATACAACAAGAGATTGAAATTAGCACAGATACCGTTCCATAAGCCAAATATGTAATAGACAAGAGCTACTCCTTGCTCAACGAAGTGGACTCAACACCCCATATTAAACGCCTAACAATATACCTGACTAGTAAGAATCTTAAAACCTATGGATTTATATGTCTCCGAAAGAGAATCAATCGTGTGTACAGTGGCATAAACGCAGCAGTGATAGTATTGGTGAGGTTCGGTGAGCAAATGCAGACCCTTTGAAGTCATATTGCATGGTACCCATTCCATGGGTCTCAACTCTCCAGGTTTAAGGAATTCTTCCTTCAGCTAAAACATGCATGTGGAACACAAAGTATGATCCACCGTGTGATCAGGAAACGTGTTCAAATGTGTCTCAGTTTTCGTCCCCTGGTACTCGGGTGCAACACTCCAGACGCTTTACTAACACTCTCCCCACTTGGAGAGTCAGTGCCTTTAACCTCCTGTATGGCCCAGTTTGCAATTTCTGCGGAAAATGTACAGGAATAGGGAGAAACAATGAGAAACTAGCTGGAGGTGTCTGGACGGGCAAATTTAACTCTCATTTCCCACCAGAAAGAGGAATTAACCAAAGGCTCAGCATGCCGTGCCGGAACCACACTAGGGCCTGAAGCAATCCTGTGGTGTTGCGGCCAGCTCACAAGAAAGCGAGTTGAAGAAAGGAGATCAGGGGCACTGTAATTCACAAACCTGCAGAGTTATAAATGACAGCTATCGTCCAAAAATATATTGAAGTAAGGCTGCCAAGAGGACTTGAAAGCGGGGCAGAATTGCAGGAAACCGATTTCAGGAGGTAGACGGGAATTGCATGTAAAGCATAGGAAAAGAGGCAGAACGTCCACAATGATGCACTTGGCCAATAAGGGCGTATGCGTTTTTTCCTGAATATATTCAGGAAAAAACGCATACGCCCTTTTTGGCCAACCAAGAAAGCTTGCAAAGGAAATCTGCACTACAATGAAGTCTCACAGCCCCCAGGTCAAAAGGGCCATCTGAAAAACTGTAAAATCCAGAAAGGCAGGACAGGCCATGGAGAACAGGGAGCCTATTTATGCTGATGGGCGGGATGTAAATTGCCAGCAGCCACTCTGGAGAAGTGTATAGTGTTTCCTGAAACATCCAAAAAACAAAGCAACAGAGCCTAGGGCACTTCCACTTATGGTCCTATAGCTTAGGGAAATTAAAATCAAAAAGACACAGCCACCCCAAAGTTTGGGATGGCTCTGTTTACAAGAACCTCGTTTACGGTACAAGTTCAATATCACAGAAAGCGAAAAATGTATAAAGAAGTTGTGGTACTTACGTACAATGCAATATCACTCAGCAATGAAATCTATGTCATCAGGCCCGTAGCAGCATAATGAGTGGATTTAGGTACAATGATTCTAAGTGAAATAAGTCACACAGAAAAAGAAACATCATAAGATATCACTATTACACGGAATGTAAACTTGGCTACAAAGGAACTGAATTACAAAACAGAACAGGGTGTCAAATGTAGAAAACCAACTTATGCTTGCTTAAGGGGAAAGGTGAGTTGGGGTGCTGCATACAACAAGAGATTGAAATTAGCACAGATACCGTTCCATAAGCCAAATATGTAATAGACAAGAGCTACTCCTTGCTCAACGAAGTGGACTCAACACCCCATATTAAACGCCTAACAATATACCTGACTAGTAAGAATCTTAAAACCTATGGATTTATATGTCTCCGAAAGAGAATCAAGCGTGTGTACAGTGGCATAAACGCAGCAGTGATAGTATTGGTGAGGTTCGGTGAGCAAATGCAGACCCTTTGAAGTCATATTGCATGGTACCCATTCCATGGGTCTCAACTCTCCAGGTTTAAGGGATTCTTCCTTCAGCTAAAACATGCATGTGGAACACAGAGTATGATCCACCGTGTGATCAGGAAACGTCTTCAAATGTGTCTCAGTTTTCATCCCCTGGTACTCGGGTGCAACACTCCAGACGCTTTACTAACACTCTCTCCACTTGGAGAGTCAGTGCCTTTAACCTCCTGTATGGCCCAGTTTGCAATTTCTGCGGAAAATGTACAGGAATAGGGAGAACCAATGATAAACTAGCTGGAGGTGTCTGGACGGGCAAATTTAACTCTCATTTCCCACCAGGAAGAGGAATTAACCAAAGGCTCAGCGTGCCGTGCCAGATCCACACTAGGGCCTGAAGCAATCCAGCGGTGTTGCGGCCAGCTCACAAAAAAGCGAGTTGAAGAAAGGAGATCAGGGGCACTGTAATTCACAAACCTGCAGAGTTATAAATGACAGCTATCGTCCAAAAATATATTGAAGTAAGGCTGCCAAGAGGACTTGAAAGTGGTGCAGAATTGCACGAAACCGATTTCAGGAGGTAGACTGGAATTGCATGTAAAGCATAGGAAAAGAGGCAGAACGTCCACAATGATGCACTTGGCCAAAAAGGGCGTATGCGTTTTTTCCTGAATATATTCAGGAAAAAACGCATACGCCCTTTTTGGCCAACCAAGCAAGCTTGCAAAGGAAATCTGCACTACAATGAAGTCTCACTGCCGCCCAGTCAAAAGGGCCATCTGAAAAATGTGTAAAATCCAGAAAGGCAGGACAGGCCATGGAGAACTGGGAGCCTTGTTATGCTGATGGGCGGGATGTAAATTGCCAACAGCCACTCTGGAGAAGTGTATGGTGTTTCCTGAAACATCTAAAAAACAAAGCAACAGAGCCTAGGGCACTTCCACTTATGGTCCTATAGCTTAGGGAAATTAAAATCAAAAAGACACAGCCACCCCAAATTTGGGATGGCTCTGTTTACAAAAACCTCGTTTATGGTACAAGTTCAATATCACAGAAAGCGAAAAATGGATAAAGAATTTGTGGTACTTACGTACAATGCAATATCACTCAGCAATGAAATCTATGTCATCAGGCCCGTAGCAGCATAATGAGTGGATTCAGGTACGATGATTGTAAGTGAAATAAGTCACACAGAAAAAGAAACATCATAAGATATCACCAATACACGGAATGTAAACTTGGCTACACAGGAACTGAATTACAAAACAGAACAGGGTCTCAAATGTAGAAAACCAACTTATGCTTGCTTAAGGGGAAAGGTGAGTTGGGGTGCTGCATGAAACCAGAGATTGAAATTAGCACAGATACCGTTCCATAAGCCAAATATGCAATAGACAAGAGCTACTCCTTGCTGAACGAAGTGGACTCAACACCCCATATTAAACGCCTAAGAATATACCTGACTAGAAATAATCTTAAAACCTACGGATTTATATGTCTCCGAAAGAGAATCAAGCGTGTGTACAGCGGCATAAACGCAGCAGTGATAGGATTGGTGAGGTTCGGTGAGCAAATGCAGACCCTTTGAAGTCATATTGCATGGTACCCATTCCATGGGTCTCAACTCTCCAGGTTTAAGGGATTCTTCCTTCAGCTAAAACATGCATGTGGAACCCAGAGTATGATCCACCGTGTGATCGGGAAACGTGTTCAAATGTGTCTCAGTTTTCGTCCCCTGGTACTCGGGTGCAACATTCCAGACGCTTTACTAACACTCTCCCCACTTGGAGAGTCTGTGCCTTTAACCTCCTGTATGGCCCAGTTTGCAATTTCTGCGGAAAATGTACAGGAATAGGGAGAACAAATGAGAAACGAGCTGGAGGTGTCTGGACGGGCAAATTTAACTCTCATTTCCCACCTGAAAGAGGAATTAACCAAAGGCTCAGCATGCCGTTCCAGAACCACACTAGGGCCTGAAGCAATCCTGCGGTGTTGCGGCCAGCTCACAAGAAAGCGAGTTGAAGAAAGGAGATCAGGGGCACTGTAATTCACAAACCTGCAGAGTTATAAATGACAGCTATCGTCCAAAAATATATTGAAGTAAGGCTGCCAAGAGGACTTGAAAGCGGGGCAGAATTGCAGGAAACCGATTTCAGGAGGTAGACTGGAATTGCATGTAAAGCATAGGAAAAGAGGCAGAACGTCCACAATGATGCACTTGGCCAAAAAGGGCGTATGTATTCTTTCCTGAATATATTCAGGAAAAAACGCATACGCCCTTTTTGGCCAACCAAGAAAGCTTGCAAAGGAAATCTGCACTACAATGAAGTCTCACAGCCCCCCGGTCAAAAGGGCCATCTGAAAAAAGTGTAAAATCCAGAAAGGCAGGACAGGCCATGGAGAACTGGGAGCCTTGTTATGCTGATGGGCGGGATGTAAATTGCCAGCAGCCACTCTGGAGAAGTGTATAGTGTTTCCTGAAACATCCAAAAAACAAAGCAACAGAGCCTAGGGCACTTCCACTTATGGTCCTATAGCTTAGGGAAATTAAAATCAAAAAGACACAGCCACCCCAAAGTTTCGGATGGCTCTGTTTACAAGAACCTCGTTTACGGTACAAGTTCAATATCACAGAAAGCGAAAAATGTATAAAGAAGTTGTGGTACTTACGTACAATGCAATATCACTCAGCAATGAAATCTATGTCATCAGGCCCGTAGCAGCATAATGAGTGGATTTAGGTACAATGATTCTAAGTGAAATAAGTCACACAGAAAAAGAAACATCATAAGATATCACTATTACACGGAATGTAAACTTGGCTACAAAGGAACTGAATTACAAAACAGAACAGGGTGTCAAATGTAGAAAACCAACTTATGCTTGCTTAAGGGGAAAGGTGAGTTGGGGTGCTGCATACAACAAGAGATTGAAATTAGCACAGATACCGTTCCATAAGCCAAATATGTAATAGACAAGAGCTACTCCTTGCTCAACGAAGTGGACTCAACACCCCATATTAAACGCCTAACAATACACCTGACTAGTAAGAATCTTAAATCCTGTGGATTTATATGTCTCCGAAAGAGAATCAAGCGTGTGTACGGCGGCATAAACGCAGCAGTGATAGGATTGGTGAGGTTCGGTGAGCAAATGCAGACCCTTTGAAGTCATATTGCATGGTACCCATTCCATGGGTCTCAACTCTCCAGGTTTAAGGGATTCTTCCTTCAGCTAAAACATGCATGTGGAACACAGAGTATGATCCACCGTGTGATCAGGAAACGTCTTCAAATGTGTCTCAGTTTTCGTCCCCTGGTACTCGGGTGCAACACTCCAGACGCTTTACTAACACTCTCTCCACTTGGAGAGTCAGTGCCTTTAACCTCCTGTATGGCCCAGTTTGCAATTTCTGCGGAAAATGTACAGGAATAGGGAGAACCAATGATAAACTAGCTGGAGGTGTCTGGACGGGCAAATTTAACTCTCATTTCCCACCAGGAAGAGGAATTAACCAAAGGCTCAGCGTGCCGTGCCAGATCCACACTAGGGCCTGAAGCAATCCAGCGGTGTTGCGGCCAGCTCACAAAAAAGCGAGTTGAAGAAAGGAGATCAGGGGCACTGTAATTCACAAACCTGCAGAGTTATAAATGACAGCTATCGTCCAAAAATATATTGAAGTAAGGCTGCCAAGAGGACTTGAAAGTGGTGCAGAATTGCACGAAACCGATTTCAGGAGGTAGACTGGAATTGCATGTAAAGCATAGGAAAAGAGGCAGAACGTCCACAATGATGCACTTGGCCAAAAAGGGCGTATGCGTTTTTTCCTGAATATATTCAGGAAAAAACGCATACGCCCTTTTTGGCCAACCAAGAAAGCTTGCAAAGGAAATCTGCACTACAATGAAGTCTCACTGCCGCCCAGTCTAAAGGGCCATCTGAAAAATGTGTAAAATCCAGAAAGGCAGGACAGGCCATGGAGAACTGGGAGCCTTGTTATGCTGATGGGCGGGATGTAAATTGCCAACAGCCACTCTGGAGAAGTGTATGGTGTTTCCTGAAACATCTAAAAAACAAAGCAACAGAGCCTAGGGCACTTCCACTTATGGTCCTATAGCTTAGGGAAATTAAAATCAAAAAGACACAGTCACCCCAAGTTTGGGATGGCTCTGTTTACAAGAACCTCGTTTATGGTACAAGTTCAATATCACAGAAAGCGAAAAATGGATAAAGAATTTGTGGTACTTACGTACAATGCAATATCACTCAGCAATGAAATCTATGTCATCAGGCCCGTAGCAGCATAATGAGTGGATTCAGGTACGATGATTCTAAGTGAAATAAGTCACACAGAAAAAGAAACATCATAAGATATCACCAATACACGGAATGTAAACTTGGCTACACAGGAACTGAATTACAAAACAGAACAGGGTCTCAAATGTAGAAAACCAACTTATGCTTGCTTAAGGGGAAAGGTGAGTTGGGGTGCTGCATGAAACCAGAGATTGAAATTAGCACAGATACCGTTCCATAAGCCAAATATGCAATAGACAAGAGCTACTCCTTGCTGAACGAAGTGGACTCAACACCCCATATTAAACGCCTAAGAATATACCTGACTAGAAATAATCTTAAAACCTACGCATTTATATGTCTCCGAAAGAGAATCAAGCGTGTGTACAGCGGCATAAACGCAGCAGTGATAGGATTGGTGAGGTTCGGTGAGCAAATGCAGACCCTTTGAAGTCATATTGCATGGTACCCATTACATCGGTCTCAACTCTCTATGTCTAAGGGATTCTTCCTTCAGCTAAAACATGCATGTGGAACACAGAGTATGATCCACCGTGTGATCGGGAAACGTGTTCAAATGTGTCTCAGTTTTCGTCCCCTGGTACTCGGGTGCAACATTCCAGACGCTTTACTAACACTCTCCCCACTTGGAGAGTCAGTGCCTTTAACCTCCTGTATGGCCCAGTTTGCAATTTCTGCGGAAAATGTACAGGAATAGGGAGAACCAATGAGAAACTAGCTGGAGGTGTCTGGACGGGCAAATTTAACTCTCATTTCCGACCAGAAAGAGGAATTAACCAAAGGCTCAGCATGCCGTGCCGGTACCACACTAGGGCCTGAAGCAATCCTACGGTGTTGCGGCCAGCTCACAAGAAAGCGAGTTGAAGAAAGGAGCTCAGGGGCACTGTAATTCACAAACCTGCAGAGTTATAAATGACAGCTATCGTCCAAAAATATATTGAAGTAAGGCTGCCAAGAGGACTTGAAAGCGGGGCAGAATTGCAGGAAACCGATTTCAGGAGGTAGACAGGAATTGCATGTAAAGCATAGGAAAAGTGGCAGAACGTCCACAATGATGCACTTGGCCAAAAAGGGCGTATGCGTTTTTTCCTCAGGAAAAAACGCATACGCCCTTTTTGGCCAACCAAGCAAGCTTGCAAAGGAAATCTGCACTACAATGAAGTCTCACTGCCCCCCAGTCAAAAGGGCCATCTGAAATATGTGTAAAATCCAGAAAGGCAGGACAGGCCATGGAGAACTGGGAGCCTTGTTATGCTGGTGGGCGTGATGTAAATTGCCAACAGCCACTCTGGAGAAGTGTATGGTGTTTCCTGAAACATCTAAAAAACAAAGCAACAGAGCCTAGGGCACTTCCACTTATGGTCCTATAGTTTAGGGAAATTAAAATCAAAAAGACACAGCCACCCCAAAGTTTGGGACGGTTCTGTTTACAAGAACCTCGTTTACGGTACAAGTTCAATATCACAGAAAGCAAAAAATGGATAAAGAAGTTGTGGTACTTACGTACAATGCAATATCACTCAGCAATGAAATCTATGTCATCAGGCCCGTAGCAGCATAATGAGTGGATGCAGGTTTGATGAGTCTAAGTGAAATAAGTCACACAGAAAAAGAAACATCATAAGATATCACTACTACACGGAATGTAAACTTGGCTACACAGGAACTGAATTACAAAACAGAACAGGGTCTCAAATGTAGAAAACCAACTTATACTTGCATAAGGGGAAAGGTGAGTTGGGGTGCAGCATGAAACCAGATATTGAAATTAGCACAGATACCGTGCCATAAGCCAAATATGTAATAGACAAGAGCTACTCCTTGCTAAACGAAGTGTACTCAACACCCCATATTAAACGCCTAAGAATACACCTGACTAGTAAGAATCTTAAAACCTGTGGATTTATATGTCTCCGAAAGAGAATCAAGCGTGTGTACGGCGGCATAAACGCAGCAGTGATAGGATTGGTGAGGTTCGGTGAGCAAATGCAGACCCTTTGAAGTCATATTGCATGGTACCCATTCCATGGGTCTCAACTCTCCAGGTTTAAGGGATTCTTCCTTCAGCTAAAACATGCATGTGGAACCCAGAGTATGATCCACCGTGTGATCGGGAAACGTGTTCAAATGTGTCTCAGTTTTCGTCCCCTGGTACTCGGGTGCAACATTCGAGACACTTTACTAACACTCTCCCCACTTGGAGAGTCAGTGCCTTTAAACTCCTGTTTGGCCCAGTTTGCAATTTCTGCGGAAAATGTACAGGAATAGGGAGAACCAATGAGAGACTAGCTGGAGGTGTCTGGACGGGCAAATTTAACTCTCATTTCCCACCAGGAAGAGGAATTAACCAAGGTTCAGCATGCCATGCCGGAACCACACTAGGGCCTGAAGCAATCCTGCGGTGTTGTGGCCAGCTCACAAGAAAGCGAGTTGAAGAAAGGAGCTCAGGGGCACTGTAATTCACAAACCTGCAGAGTTATAAATGACAGCTATCGTCCAAAAATATATTGAAGTAAGGCTGCCAAGAGGACTTGAAAGCGGGGCAGAATTGCAGGAAAACGATTTCAGGAGGTAGACGGGAATTGCATGTAAATCATAGGAAAAGAGGCAGAACGTCCACAATGATGCACTTGGCCAAAAAGGGCGTATGCGTTTTTTCCTGAATATATTCAGGAAAAAACGCATACGCCCTTTTTGGCCAACCAAGCAAGCTTGCAAAGGAAATCTGCACTACAATGAAGTCTCACTGCCCCCCGGTCAAAAGGGCCATCTGAAAAAAGTGTAAAATCCAGAAAGGCAAGACAGGACATGGAGAATTGGGAGCCTTGTTATGCTGATGGGCGGGATGTAAATTGCCAACAGCCACTCTGGAGAAGTGTATGGTGTTTCCTGAAACATCTAAAAAACTAAGCAACAGAGCCTAGGGCACTTCCACTTATGGTCCTATAGCTTAGGGAAATTAAAATCAAAAAGACACAGCCACCCCAAAGTTTGGGACGGCTCTGTTTACAAGAACCTTGTTTACGGTACAAGTTCAATATCACAGAAAGCGAAAAATGGATAAAGAAGTTGTGGTACTTACGTACAATGCAATATCACTCAGCAATGAAATCTATGTCATCAGGCCCGTAGCAGCATAATGAGTGGATTAAGGTACGATGATTGTAAGTGAAATAAGTCACACAGAAAAAGAAACATCATAAGATATCACTACTACACGGAATATAAACTGGGCTACCCAGGAACTGAATTACAAAACAGAACAGGGTCTCAAATGTAGAAAACCAACTTACGCTAGCTTAAGGGGAAAGGTGAGTTGGGGTGCTGCATGAAACCAGAGATTGAAATTAGCACAGATACCGTTCCATAAGCCAAATATGTAATAGACAAGAGCTACTCCTTGCTCAACGAAGTGGACTCAACACCCCATATTAAACGCCTAAGAATATACCTGACTAGAAATAATCTTAAAACCTACGGATTTATATGTCTCCGAAAGACAATCAAGCGTGTGTACAGCGGCATAAACGCAGCAGTGATAGGATTGGTGAGGTTCGGTGAGCAAATGCAGACCCTTTGAAGTCATATTGCATGGTACCCATTCCATGGGTCTCAACTCTCCAGGTTTAAGGGATTCTTCCTTCAGCTAAAACATGCATGTGGAACCCAGAGTATGATCCACCGTGTGATCGGGAAACGTGTTCAAATGTGTCTCAGTTTTCGTCCCCTGGTACTCGGGTGCAAACTCCAGACGCTTTACTAACACTCTCCCCACTTGGAGAGTCAGTGCCTTTAACCTCCTGTTTGGCCCAGTTTGCAATTTCTGCGAAAAATGTACAGGAATAGGGAGAACCAATGAGAGACTAGCTGGGGGTGTCTGGACGGGCAAATTTAACTCTCATTTCCCACCAGAAAGAGGAATTAACCAAAGGTCAGCGTGCCGTGCCGGAACCACACTAGGACCTGAAGCAATCCTGCGGTGTTGCGGCCAGCTCACAAGAAAGCGAGTTGAAGAAAGGAGCTCAGGGGCACTGTAATTCACAAACCTGCAGAGTTATAAATGACAGCTATCGTCCAAAAATATATTGAAGTAAGGCTGCCAAGAGGACTTGAAAGCGGGGCAGAATTGCAGGAAACCGATTTCAGGAGGTAGACGGGAATTGCATGTAAAGCATAGGAAAAGAGGCAGAACGTACACAATGATGCACTTGGCCAAAAAGGGCGTATGCGTTCTTTCCTGAATATATTCAGGAAAAAACGCATACGCCCTTTTTGGCCAACCAAGCAAGCTTGCAAAGGAAATCTGCACTACAATGAAGTCTCACTGCCCCCCGGTCAAAAGGGCCATCTGAAAAAAGTGTAAAATCCAGAAAGGCAGGACAGGCCATGGAGAACTGGGAGCCTTGTTATGCTGATGGGCGGGATGTAAATTGCCAACAGCCACTCTGGAGAAGTGTATGCTGTTTCCTGAAACATCTAAAAAACAAAGCAACAGAGCCTAGGGCACTTCCACTTATGGTCCTATAGCTTAGGGAAATTAAAATCAAAAAGACACAGCCACCCCAAAGTTTGGGACGGCTCTGTTTACAAGAACCTCGTTTACGGTACAAGTTCAATATCACAGAAAGCGAAAAATGGATAAAGAAGTTGTGGTACTTACGTACAATGCAATATCACTCAGCAATGAAATCTATGTCATCAGGCCCGTCGCAGCATAATGAGTGGATTCAGGTACGATGATTCTAAGTGAAATAAGTCACACAGAAAAAGAAACATCATAAGATATCAGTACAACACGGAATGTAAACTTGGCTACACAGGAACTGAATTACAAAACAGAACAGGGTGTCAAATGTAGAAAACCAACTTATGCTTGCTTAAGGGGAAAGGTGAGTTGGGGTGCTGCATGAAAGCAGAGATTGAAATTAGCAAAGATACCGTGCCATAAGCCAAATATGTAATAGACAAGAGCAACACCTTGCTAAACGAAGTGTACTCAACACCCCATATTAAACGCCTAAGAATACACCTGACTAGTAAGAATCTTAAAACCTGTGGATTTATATGTCTCCGAAAGAGAATCAAGCGTGTGTACGGAGGCATAAACGCAGCAGTGATAGGATTGGTGAGGTTCGGTGAGCAAATGCAGACCCTTTGAAGTCATATTGCATGGTACCCATTCCATGGGTCTCAACTCTCCAGGTTTAAGGGATTCTTCCTTCAGCTAAAACATGCATGTGGAACACAGAGTATGATCCACCATGTGATCGGGAAACGTGTTCAAATGTGTCTCAGTTTTCGTCCCCTGGTACTCGGGTGCAACATTCAAGACGCTTTACTAACACTCTCCCCACTTGGAGAGTCAGTGCCTTTAAACTCCTGTTTGGCCCAGTTTGCAATTTCTGCGGAAAATGAACAGGAATAGGGAGAACCAATGAGAGACTAGCTGGAGGTGTCTGGACGAGCAAATTTAACTCTCATTTCCCACCAGGAAGAGGAATTAACCAAAGGTTCAGCGTGCCGTGCCGGAACCACACTAGGGCCTGAAGCAATCCTGCGGTGTTGCGGCCAGCTCACAAGAAAGCGAGTTGAAGAAAGGAGCTCAGGGGCACTGTAATTCACAAACCTGCAGAGTTATAAATGACAGCTATCGTCCAAAAATATATTGAAGTAAGGCTGCCAAGAGGACTTGAAAGCGGGGCAGAATTGCAGGAAACCGATTTCAGGAGGTAGACGGGAATTGCATGTAAAGCATAGGAAAAGAGGCAGAACGTCCACAATGATGCACTTGGCCAAAAAGGGCGTATGCGTTTTTTCCTGAATATATTCAGGAAAAAACGCATACGCCCTTTTTGGCCAACCAAGCAAGCTTGCAAAGGAAATCTGCACTACAATGAAGTCTCACTGCCCCCCGGTCAAAAGGGCCATCTGAAAAAAGTGTAAAATCCAGAAAGGCAAGACAGGACATGGAGAATTGGGAGCCTTGTTATGCTGATGGGCGGGATGTAAATTGCCAACAGCCACTCTGGAGAAGTGTATGCTGTTTCCTGAAACATCTAAAAAACAAAGCAACAGAGCCTAGGGCACTTCCACTTATGGGCTTATAGCTTAGGGAAATTAAAATCAAAAAGACACAGCCACCCCAAAGTTTGGGACGGCTCTGTTTACAAGAACCTTGTTTACGGTACAAGTTCAATATCACAGAAAGCGAAAAATGGATAAAGAAGTTGTGGTACTTACGTACAATGCAATATCACTCAGCAATGAAATCTATGTCATCAGGCCCGTAGCAGCATAATGAGTGGATTAAGGTACGATGATTGTAAGTGAAATAAGTCACACAGAAAAAGAAACATCATAAGATATCACTACTACACGGAATGTAAACTTGGCTACACAGGAACTGAATTACAAAACAGAACAGGGTCTCAAATGTAGAAAACCAACTTACGCTAGCTTAAGGGGAAAGGTGAGTTGGGGTGCTGCATGAAACCAGAGATTGAAATTAGCACAGATACCGTTCCATAAGCCAAATATGTAATAGACAAGAGCTACTCCTTGCTCAACGAAGTGGACTCAACACCCCATATTAAACGCCTAAGAATATACCTGACTAGAAATAATCTTAAAACCTACGGATTTATATGTCTCCGAAAGACAATCAAGCGTGTGTACAGCGGCATAAACGCAGCAGTGATAGGATTGGTGAGGTTCGGTGAGCAAATGCAGACCCTTTGAAGTCATATTGCATGGTACCCATTCCATGGGTCTCAACTCTCCAGGTTTAAGGGATTCTTCCTTCAGCTAAAACATGCATGTGGAACCCAGAGTATGATCCACCGTGTGATCGGGAAACGTGTTCAAATGTGTCTCAGTTTTCGTCCCCTGGTACTCGGGTGCAAACTCCAGACGCTTTACTAATACTCTCCCCACTTGGAGAGTCAGTGCCTTTAACCTCCTGTTTGGCCCAGTTTGCAATTTCTGCGGAAAATGTACAGGAATAGGGAGAACCAATGAGAGACTAGCTGGGGGTGTCTGGACGGGCAAATTTAACTCTCATTTCCCACCAGGAACAGGAATTAACCAAAGGCTCAGCGTGCCGTGCCGGAACCACACTAGGGCCTGAAGCAATCCTGCGGTGTTGCGGCCAGCTCACAAGAAAGCGAGTTGAAGAAAGGAGCTCAGGGGCACTGTAATTCACAAACCTGCAGAGTTATAAATGACAGCTATCGTCCAAAAATATATTGAAGTTAGGCTGCCAAGAGGACTTGAAAGCGGGGCAGAATTGCAGGAAACCGATTTCAGGAGGTAGACGGGAATTGCATGTAAAGCATAGGAAAAGAGGCAGAACGTCCACAATGATGCACTTGGCCAAAAAGGGCGTATGCGTTTTTTCCTGAATATATTCAGGAAAAAACGCATACGCCCTTTTTGGCCAACCAAGCAAGCTTGCAAAGGAAATCTGCACTACAATGAAGTCTCACTGCCCCCCGGTCAAAAGGGCCATCTGAAAAAAGTGTAAAATCCAGAAAGGCAAGACAGGACATGGAGAATTGGGAGCCTTGTTATGCTGATGGGCGGGATGTAAATTGCCAACAGCCACTCTGGAGAAGTGTATGCTGTTTCCTGAAACATCTAAAAAACAAAGCAACAGAGCCTAGGGCACTTCCACTTATGGTCCTATAGCTTAGGGAAATTAAAATCAAAAAGACACAGCCACCCCAAAGTTTGGGACGGCTCTGTTTACAAGAACCTCGTTTACGGTACAAGTTCAATATCACAGAAAGTGAAAAATGGATAAAGAAGTTGTGGTACTTACGTACAATGCAATATCACTCAGCAATGAAATCTATGTCATCAGGCCCGTAGCAGCATAATGAGTGGATTAAGGTACGATGATTGTAAGTGAAATAAGTCACACAGAAAAAGAAACATCATAAGATATCACTACTACACGGAATGTAAACTTGGCTACACAGGAACTGAATTACAAAACAGAACAGGGTCTCAAATGTAGAAAACCAACTTACGCTAGCTTAAGGGGAAAGGTGAGTTGGGGTGCTGCATGAAACCAGAGATTGAAATTAGCACAGATACCGTTCCATAAGCCAAATATGTAATAGACAAGAGCTACTCCTTGCTCAACGAAGTGGACTCAACACCCCATATTAAACGCCTAAGAATATACCTGACTAGAAATAATCTTAAAACCTACGGATTTATATGTCTCCGAAAGACAATCAAGCGTGTGTACAGCGGCATAAACGCAGCAGTGATAGGATTGGTGAGGTTCGGTGAGCAAATGCAGACCCTTTGAAGTCATATTGCATGGTACCCATTCCATGGGTCTCAACTCTCCAGGTTTAAGGGATTCTTCCTTCAGCTAAAACATGCATGTGGAACCCAGAGTATGATCCACCGTGTGATCGGGAAACGTGTTCAAATGTGTCTCAGTTTTCGTCCCCTGGTACTCGGGTGCAAACTCCAGACGCTTTACTAACACTCTCCCCACTTGGAGAGTCAGTGCCTTTAACCTCCTGTTTGGCCCAGTTTGCAATTTCTGCGGAAAATGTACAGGAATAGGGAGAACCAATGAAAGACTAGCTGGGGGTGTCTGGACGGGCAAATTTAACTCTCATTTCCCACCAGGAAGAGGAATTAACCAAAGGCTCAGCGTGCCGTGCCGGAACCACACTAGGGCCTGAAGCAATCCTGCGGTGTTGCGGCCAGCTCACAAGAAAGCGAGTTGAAGAAAGGAGCTCAGGGGCACTGTAATTCACAAACCTGCAGAGTTATAAATGACAGCTATCGTCCAAAAATATATTGAAGTAAGGCTGCCAAGAGGACTTGAAAGCGGGGCAGAATTGCAGGAAACCGATTTCAGGAGGTAGACGGGAATTGCATGTAAAGCATAGGAAAAGAGGCAGAACGTCCACAATGATGCACTTGGCCAAAAAGGGCGTATGCGTTTTTTCCTGAATATATTCAGGAAAAAACGCATACGCCCTTTTTGGCCAACCAAGCAAGCTTGCAAAGGAAATCTGCACTACAATGAAGTCTCACTGCCCCCCGGTCAAAAGGGCCATCTGAAAAAAGTGTAAAATCCAGAAAGGCAAGACAGGACATGGAGAATTGGGAGCCTTGTTATGCTGATGGGCGGGATGTAAATTGCCAACAGCCACTCTGGAGAAGTGTATGCTGTTTCCTGAAACATCTAAAAAACAAAGCAACAGAGCCTAGGGCACTTCCACTTATGGTCCTATAGCTTAGGGAAATTAAAATCAAAAAGACACAGCCACCCCAAAGTTTGGGACGGCTCTGTTTACAAGAACCTTGTTTACGGTACAAGTTCAATATCACAGAAAGCGAAAAATGGATAAAGAAGTTGTGGTACTTACGTACAATGCAATATCACTCAGCAATGAAATCTATGTCATCAGGCCCGTAGCAGCATAATGAGTGGATTAAGGTACGATGATTGTAAGTGAAATAAGTCACACAGAAAAAGAAACATCATAAGATATCACTACTACACGGAATGTAAACTTGGCTACACAGGAACTGAATTACAAAACAGAACAGGGTCTCAAATGTAGAAAACCAACTTACGCTAGCTTAAGGGGAAAGGTGAGTTGGGGTGCTGCATGAAACCAGAGATTGAAATTAGCACAGATACCGTTCCATAAGCCAAATATGTAATAGACAAGAGCTACTCCTTGCTCAACGAAGTGGACTCAACACCCCATATTAAACGCCTAAGAATATACCTGACTAGAAATAATCTTAAAACCTACGGATTTATATGTCTCCGAAAGACAATCAAGCGTGTGTACAGCGGCATAAACGCAGCAGTGATAGGATTGGTGAGGTTCGGTGAGCAAATGCAGACCCTTTGAAGTCATATTGCATGGTACCCATTCCATGGGTCTCAACTCTCCAGGTTTAAGGGATTCTTCCTTCAGCTAAAACATGCATGTGGAACCCAGAGTATGATCCACCGTGTGATCGGGAAACGTGTTCAAATGTGTCTCAGTTTTCGTCCCCTGGTACTCGGGTGCAAACTCCAGACGCTTTACTAACACTCTCCCCACTTGGAGAGTCAGTGCCTTTAACCTCCTGTTTGGCCCAGTTTGCAATTTCTGCGGAAAATGTACAGGAATAGGGAGAACCAATGAGAGACTAGCTGGGGGTGTCTGGACGGGCAAATTTAACTCTCATTTCCCACCAGGAAGAGGAATTAACCAAAGGCTCAGCGTGCCGTGCCGGAACCACACTAGGGCCTGAAGCAATCCTGCGGTGTTGCGGCCAGCTCACAAGAAAGCGAGTTGAAGAAAGGAGCTCAGGGGCACTGTAATTCACAAACCTGCAGAGTTATAAATGACAGCTATCGTCCAAAAATATATTGAAGTAAGGCTGCCAAGAGGACTTGAAAGCGGGGCAGAATTGCAGGAAACCGATTTCAGGAGGTAGACGGGAATTGCATGTAAAGCATAGGAAAAGAGGCAGAACGTCCACAATGATGCACTTGGCCAAAAAGGGCGTATGCGTTTTTTCCTGAATATATTCAGGAAAAAACGCATACGCCCTTTTTGGCCAACCAAGCAAGCTTGCAAAGGAAATCTGCACTACAATGAAGTCTCACTGCCCCCCGGTCAAAAGGGCCATCTGAAAAAAGTGTAAAATCCAGAAAGGCAAGACAGGACATGGAGAATTGGGAGCCTTGTTATGCTGATGGGCGGGATGTAAATTGCCAACAGCCACTCTGGAGAAGTGTATGCTGTTTCCTGAAACATCTAAAAAACAAAGCAACAGAGCCTAGGGCACTTCCACTTATGGTCCTATAGCTTAGGGAAATTAAAATCAAAAAGACACAGCCACCCCAAAGTTTGGGACGGCTCTGTTTACAAGAACCTCGTTTACGGTACAAGTTCAATATCACAGAAAGCGAAAAATGGATAAAGAAGTTGTGGTACTTACGTACAATGCAATATCACTCAGCAATGAAATCTATGTCATCAGGCCCGTAGCAGCATAATGAGTGGATTAAGGTACGATGATTGTAAGTGAAATAAGTCACACAGAAAAAGAAACATCATAAGATATCACTACTACACGGAATGTAAACTTGGCTACACAGGAACTGAATTACAAAACAGAACAGGGTCTCAAATGTAGAAAACCAACTTACGCTAGCTTAAGGGGAAAGGTGAGTTGGGGTGCTGCATGAAACCAGAGATTGAAATTAGCACAGATACCGTTCCATAAGCCAAATATGTAATAGACAAGAGCTACTCCTTGCTCAACGAAGTGGACTCAACACCCCATATTAAACGCCTAAGAATATACCTGACTAGAAATAATCTTAAAACCTACGGATTTATATGTCTCCGAAAGACAATCAAGCGTGTGTACAGTGGCATAAACGCAGCAGTGATAGGATTGGTGAGGTTCGGTGAGCAAATGCAGACCCTTTGAAGTCATATTGCATGGTACCCATTCCATGGGTCTCAACTCTCCAGGTTTAAGGGATTCTTCCTTCAGCTAAAACATGCATGTGGAACCCAGAGTATGATCCACCGTGTGATCGGGAAACGTGTTCAAATGTGTCTCAGTTTTCGTCCCCTGGTACTCGGGTGCAAACTCCAGACGCTTTACTAATACTCTCCCCACTTGGAGAGTCAGTGCCTTTAACCTCCTGTTTGGCCCAGTTTGCAATTTCTGCGGAAAATGTACAGGAATAGGGAGAACCAATGAGAGACTAGCTGGGGGTGTCTGGACGGGCAAATTTAACTCTCATTTCCCACCAGGAACAGGAATTAACCAAAGGCTCAGCGTGCCGTGCCGGAACCACACTAGGGCCTGAAGCAATCCTGCGGTGTTGCGGCCAGCTCACAAGAAAGCGAGTTGAAGAAAGGAGCTCAGGGGCACTGTAATTCACAAACCTGCAGAGTTATAAATGACAGCTATCGTCCAAAAATATATTGAAGTAAGGCTGCCAAGAGGACTTGAAAGCGGGGCAGAATTGCAGGAAACCGATTTCAGGAGGTAGACGGGAATTGCATGTAAAGCATAGGAAAAGAGGCAGAACGTCCACAATGATGCACTTGGCCAAAAAGGGCGTATGCGTTTTTTCCTGAATATATTCAGGAAAAAACGCATACGCCCTTTTTGGCCAACCAAGCAAGCTTGCAAAGGAAATCTGCACTACAATGAAGTCTCACTGCCCCCCGGTCAAAAGGGCCATCTGAAAAAAGTGTAAAATCCAGAAAGGCAAGACAGGACATGGAGAATTGGGAGCCTTGTTATGCTGATGGGCGGGATGTAAATTGCCAACAGCCACTCTGGAGAAGTGTATGCTGTTTCCTGAAACATCTAAAAAACAAAGCAACAGAGCCTAGGGCACTTCCACTTATGGGCTTATAGCTTAGGGAAATTAAAATCAAAAAGACACAGCCACCCCAAAGTTTGGGACGGCTCTGTTTACAAGAACCTTGTTTACGGTACAAGTTCAATATCACAGAAAGCGAAAAATGGATAAAGAAGTTGTGGTACTTACGTACAATGCAATATCACTCAGCAATGAAATCTATGTCATCAGGCCCGTAGCAGCATAATGAGTGGATTAAGGTACGATGATTGTAAGTGAAATAAGTCACACAGAAAAAGAAACATCATAAGATATCACTACTACACGGAATGTAAACTTGGCTACACAGGAACTGAATTACAAAACAGAACAGGGTCTCAAATGTAGAAAACCAACTTACGCTAGCTTAAGGGGAAAGGTGAGTTGGGGTGCTGCATGAAACCAGAGATTGAAATTAGCACAGATACCGTTCCATAAGCCAAATATGTAATAGACAAGAGCTACTCCTTGCTCAACGAAGTGGACTCAACACCCCATATTAAACGCCTAAGAATATACCTGACTAGAAATAATCTTAAAACCTACGGATTTATATGTCTCCGAAAGACAATCAAGCGTGTGTACAGCGGCATAAACGCAGCAGTGATAGGATTGGTGAGGTTCGGTGAGCAAATGCAGACCCTTTGAAGTCATATTGCATGGTACCCATTCCATGGGTCTCAACTCTCCAGGTTTAAGGGATTCTTCCTTCAGCTAAAACATGCATGTGGAACCCAGAGTATGATCCACCGTGTGATCGGGAAACGTGTTCAAATGTGTCTCAGTTTTCGTCCCCTGGTACTCGGGTGCAAACTCCAGACGCTTTACTAATACTCTCCCCACTTGGAGAGTCAGTGCCTTTAACCTCCTGTTTGGCCCAGTTTGCAATTTCTGCGGAAAATGTACAGGAATAGGGAGAACCAATGAGAGACTAGCTGGGGGTGTCTGGACGGGCAAATTTAACTCTCATTTCCCACCAGGAACAGGAATTAACCAAAGGCTCAGCGTGCCGTGCCGGAACCACACTAGGGCCTGAAGCAATCCTGCGGTGTTGCGGCCAGCTCACAAGAAAGCGAGTTGAAGAAAGGAGCTCAGGGGCACTGTAATTCACAAACCTGCAGAGTTATAAATGACAGCTATCGTCCAAAAATATATTGAAGTTAGGCTGCCAAGAGGACTTGAAAGCGGGGCAGAATTGCAGGAAACCGATTTCAGGAGGTAGACGGGAATTGCATGTAAAGCATAGGAAAAGAGGCAGAACGTCCACAATGATGCACTTGGCCAAAAAGGGCGTATGCGTTTTTTCCTGAATATATTCAGGAAAAAACGCATACGCCCTTTTTGGCCAACCAAGCAAGCTTGCAAAGGAAATCTGCACTACAATGAAGTCTCACTGCCCCCCGGTCAAAAGGGCCATCTGAAAAAAGTGTAAAATCCAGAAAGGCAAGACAGGACATGGAGAATTGGGAGCCTTGTTATGCTGATGGGCGGGATGTAAATTGCCAACAGCCACTCTGGAGAAGTGTATGCTGTTTCCTGAAACATCTAAAAAACAAAGCAACAGAGCCTAGGGCACTTCCACTTATGGTCCTATAGCTTAGGGAAATTAAAATCAAAAAGACACAGCCACCCCAAAGTTTGGGACGGCTCTGTTTACAAGAACCTCGTTTACGGTACAAGTTCAATATCACAGAAAGTGAAAAATGGATAAAGAAGTTGTGGTACTTACGTACAATGCAATATCACTCAGCAATGAAATCTATGTCATCAGGCCCGTAGCAGCATAATGAGTGGATTAAGGTACGATGATTGTAAGTGAAATAAGTCACACAGAAAAAGAAACATCATAAGATATCACTACTACACGGAATGTAAACTTGGCTACACAGGAACTGAATTACAAAACAGAACAGGGTCTCAAATGTAGAAAACCAACTTACGCTAGCTTAAGGGGAAAGGTGAGTTGGGGTGCTGCATGAAACCAGAGATTGAAATTAGCACAGATACCGTTCCATAAGCCAAATATGTAATAGACAAGAGCTACTCCTTGCTCAACGAAGTGGACTCAACACCCCATATTAAACGCCTAAGAATATACCTGACTAGAAATAATCTTAAAACCTACGGATTTATATGTCTCCGAAAGACAATCAAGCGTGTGTACAGCGGCATAAACGCAGCAGTGATAGGATTGGTGAGGTTCGGTGAGCAAATGCAGACCCTTTGAAGTCATATTGCATGGTACCCATTCCATGGGTCTCAACTCTCCAGGTTTAAGGGATTCTTCCTTCAGCTAAAACATGCATGTGGAACCCAGAGTATGATCCACCGTGTGATCGGGAAACGTGTTCAAATGTGTCTCAGTTTTCGTCCCCTGGTACTCGGGTGCAAACTCCAGACGCTTTACTAACACTCTCCCCACTTGGAGAGTCAGTGCCTTTAACCTCCTGTTTGGCCCAGTTTGCAATTTCTGCGGAAAATGTACAGGAATAGGGAGAACCAATGAAAGACTAGCTGGGGGTGTCTGGACGGGCAAATTTAACTCTCATTTCCCACCAGGAAGAGGAATTAACCAAAGGCTCAGCGTGCCGTGCCGGAACCACACTAGGGCCTGAAGCAATCCTGCGGTGTTGCGGCCAGCTCACAAGAAAGCGAGTTGAAGAAAGGAGCTCAGGGGCACTGTAATTCACAAACCTGCAGAGTTATAAATGACAGCTATCGTCCAAAAATATATTGAAGTAAGGCTGCCAAGAGGACTTGAAAGCGGGGCAGAATTGCAGGAAACCGATTTCAGGAGGTAGACGGGAATTGCATGTAAAGCATAGGAAAAGAGGCAGAACGTCCACAATGATGCACTTGGCCAAAAAGGGCGTATGCGTTTTTTCCTGAATATATTCAGGAAAAAACGCATACGCCCTTTTTGGCCAACCAAGCAAGCTTGCAAAGGAAATCTGCACTACAATGAAGTCTCACTGCCCCCCGGTCAAAAGGGCCATCTGAAAAAAGTGTAAAATCCAGAAAGGCAAGACAGGACATGGAGAATTGGGAGCCTTGTTATGCTGATGGGCGGGATGTAAATTGCCAACAGCCACTCTGGAGAAGTGTATGCTGTTTCCTGAAACATCTAAAAAACAAAGCAACAGAGCCTAGGGCACTTCCACTTATGGTCCTATAGCTTAGGGAAATTAAAATCAAAAAGACACAGCCACCCCAAAGTTTGGGACGGCTCTGTTTACAAGAACCTTGTTTACGGTACAAGTTCAATATCACAGAAAGCGAAAAATGGATAAAGAAGTTGTGGTACTTACGTACAATGCAATATCACTCAGCAATGAAATCTATGTCATCAGGCCCGTAGCAGCATAATGAGTGGATTAAGGTACGATGATTGTAAGTGAAATAAGTCACACAGAAAAAGAAACATCATAAGATATCACTACTACACGGAATGTAAACTTGGCTACACAGGAACTGAATTACAAAACAGAACAGGGTCTCAAATGTAGAAAACCAACTTACGCTAGCTTAAGGGGAAAGGTGAGTTGGGGTGCTGCATGAAACCAGAGATTGAAATTAGCACAGATACCGTTCCATAAGCCAAATATGTAATAGACAAGAGCTACTCCTTGCTCAACGAAGTGGACTCAACACCCCATATTAAACGCCTAAGAATATACCTGACTAGAAATAATCTTAAAACCTACGGATTTATATGTCTCCGAAAGACAATCAAGCGTGTGTACAGCGGCATAAACGCAGCAGTGATAGGATTGGTGAGGTTCGGTGAGCAAATGCAGACCCTTTGAAGTCATATTGCATGGTACCCATTCCATGGGTCTCAACTCTCCAGGTTTAAGGGATTCTTCCTTCAGCTAAAACATGCATGTGGAACCCAGAGTATGATCCACCGTGTGATCGGGAAACGTGTTCAAATGTGTCTCAGTTTTCGTCCCCTGGTACTCGGGTGCAAACTCCAGACGCTTTACTAACACTCTCCCCACTTGGAGAGTCAGTGCCTTTAACCTCCTGTTTGGCCCAGTTTGCAATTTCTGCGGAAAATGTACAGGAATAGGGAGAACCAATGAGAGACTAGCTGGGGGTGTCTGGACGGGCAAATTTAACTCTCATTTCCCACCAGGAAGAGGAATTAACCAAAGGCTCAGCGTGCCGTGCCGGAACCACACTAGGGCCTGAAGCAATCCTGCGGTGTTGCGGCCAGCTCACAAGAAAGCGAGTTGAAGAAAGGAGCTCAGGGGCACTGTAATTCACAAACCTGCAGAGTTATAAATGACAGCTATCGTCCAAAAATATATTGAAGTAAGGCTGCCAAGAGGACTTGAAAGCGGGGCAGAATTGCAGGAAACCGATTTCAGGAGGTAGACGGGAATTGCATGTAAAGCATAGGAAAAGAGGCAGAACGTCCACAATGATGCACTTGGCCAAAAAGGGCGTATGCGTTTTTTCCTGAATATATTCAGGAAAAAACGCATACGCCCTTTTTGGCCAACCAAGCAAGCTTGCAAAGGAAATCTGCACTACAATGAAGTCTCACTGCCCCCCGGTCAAAAGGGCCATCTGAAAAAAGTGTAAAATCCAGAAAGGCAAGACAGGACATGGAGAATTGGGAGCCTTGTTATGCTGATGGGCGGGATGTAAATTGCCAACAGCCACTCTGGAGAAGTGTATGCTGTTTCCTGAAACATCTAAAAAACAAAGCAACAGAGCCTAGGGCACTTCCACTTATGGTCCTATAGCTTAGGGAAATTAAAATCAAAAAGACACAGCCACCCCAAAGTTTGGGACGGCTCTGTTTACAAGAACCTCGTTTACGGTACAAGTTCAATATCACAGAAAGCGAAAAATGGATAAAGAAGTTGTGGTACTTACGTACAATGCAATATCACTCAGCAATGAAATCTATGTCATCAGGCCCGTAGCAGCATAATGAGTGGATTAAGGTACGATGATTGTAAGTGAAATAAGTCACACAGAAAAAGAAACATCATAAGATATCACTACTACACGGAATGTAAACTTGGCTACACAGGAACTGAATTACAAAACAGAACAGGGTCTCAAATGTAGAAAACCAACTTACGCTAGCTTAAGGGGAAAGGTGAGTTGGGGTGCTGCATGAAACCAGAGATTGAAATTAGCACAGATACCGTTCCATAAGCCAAATATGTAATAGACAAGAGCTACTCCTTGCTCAACGAAGTGGACTCAACACCCCATATTAAACGCCTAAGAATATACCTGACTAGAAATAATCTTAAAACCTACGGATTTATATGTCTCCGAAAGACAATCAAGCGTGTGTACAGCGGCATAAACGCAGCAGTGATAGGATTGGTGAGGTTCGGTGAGCAAATGCAGACCCTTTGAAGTCATATTGCATGGTACCCATTCCATGGGTCTCAACTCTCCAGGTTTAAGGGATTCTTCCTTCAGCTAAAACATGCATGTGGAACCCAGAGTATGATCCACCGTGTGATCGGGAAACGTGTTCAAATGTGTCTCAGTTTTCGTCCCCTGGTACTCGGGTGCAAACTCCAGACGCTTTACTAACACTCTCCCCACTTGGAGAGTCAGTGCCTTTAACCTCCTGTTTGGCCCAGTTTGCAATTTCTGCGGAAAATGTACAGGAATAGGGAGAACCAATGAGAGACTAGCTGGGGGTGTCTGGACGGGCAAATTTAACTCTCATTTCCCACCAGGAAGAGGAATTAACCAAAGGCTCAGCGTGCCGTGCCGGAACCACACTAGGGCCTGAAGCAATCCTGCGGTGTTGCGGCCAGCTCACAAGAAAGCGAGTTGAAGAAAGGAGCTCAGGGGCACTGTAATTCACAAACCTGCAGAGTTATAAATGACAGCTATCGTCCAAAAATATATTGAAGTAAGGCTGCCAAGAGGACTTGAAAGCGGGGCAGAATTGCAGGAAACCGATTTCAGGAGGTAGACGGGAATTGCATGTAAAGCATAGGAAAAGAGGCAGAACGTCCACAATGATGCACTTGGCCAAAAAGGGCGTATGCGTTTTTTCCTGAATATATTCAGGAAAAAACGCATACGCCCTTTTTGGCCAACCAAGCAAGCTTGCAAAGGAAATCTGCACTACAATGAAGTCTCACTGCCCCCCGGTCAAAAGGGCCATCTGAAAAAAGTGTAAAATCCAGAAAGGCAAGACAGGACATGGAGAATTGGGAGCCTTGTTATGCTGATGGGCGGGATGTAAATTGCCAACAGCCACTCTGGAGAAGTGTATGCTGTTTCCTGAAACATCTAAAAAACAAAGCAACAGAGCCTAGGGCACTTCCACTTATGGTCCTATAGCTTAGGGAAATTAAAATCAAAAAGACACAGCCACCCCAAAGTTTGGGACGGCTCTGTTTACAAGAACCTCGTTTACGGTACAAGTTCAATATCACAGAAAGCGAAAAATGGATAAAGAAGTTGTGGTACTTACGTACAATGCAATATCACTCAGCAATGAAATCTATGTCATCAGGCCCGTAGCAGCATAATGAGTGGATTAAGGTACGATGATTGTAAGTGAAATAAGTCACACAGAAAAAGAAACATCATAAGATATCACTACTACACGGAATGTAAACTTGGCTACACAGGAACTGAATTACAAAACAGAACAGGGTCTCAAATGTAGAAAACCAACTTACGCTAGCTTAAGGGGAAAGGTGAGTTGGGGTGCTGCATGAAACCAGAGATTGAAATTAGCACAGATACCGTTCCATAAGCCAAATATGTAATAGACAAGAGCTACTCCTTGCTCAACGAAGTGGACTCAACACCCCATATTAAACGCCTAAGAATATACCTGACTAGAAATAATCTTAAAACCTACGGATTTATATGTCTCCGAAAGACAATCAAGCGTGTGTACAGCGGCATAAACGCAGCAGTGATAGGATTGGTGAGGTTCGGTGAGCAAATGCAGACCCTTTGAAGTCATATTGCATGGTACCCATTCCATGGGTCTCAACTCTCCAGGTTTAAGGGATTCTTCCTTCAGCTAAAACATGCATGTGGAACCCAGAGTATGATCCACCGTGTGATCGGGAAACGTGTTCAAATGTGTCTCAGTTTTTGTCCCCTGGTACTCGGGTGCAAACTCCAGACGCTTTACTAACACTCTCCCCACTTGGAGAGTCAGTGCCTTTAACCTCCTGTTTGGCCCAGTTTGCAATTTCTGCGGAAAATGTACAGGAATAGGGAGAACCAATGAGAGACTAGCTGGGGGTGTCTGGACGGGCAAATTTAACTCTCATTTCCCACCAGGAAGAGGAATTAACCAAAGGCTCAGCGTGCCGTGCCGGAACCACACTAGGGCCTGAAGCAATCCTGCGGTGTTGCGGCCAGCTCACAAGAAAGCGAGTTGAAGAAAGGAGCTCAGGGGCACTGTAATTCACAAACCTGCAGAGTTATAAATGACAGCTATCGTCCAAAAATATATTGAAGTAAGGCTGCCAAGAGGACTTGAAAGCGGGGCAGAATTGCAGGAAACCGATTTCAGGAGGTAGACGGGAATTGCATGTAAAGCATAGGAAAAGAGGCAGAACGTCCACAATGATGCACTTGGCCAAAAAGGGCGTATGCGTTTTTTCCTGAATATATTCAGGAAAAAACGCATACGCCCTTTTTGGCCAACCAAGCAAGCTTGCAAAGGAAATCTGCACTACAATGAAGTCTCACTGCCCCCCGGTCAAAAGGGCCATCTGAAAAAAGTGTAAAATCCAGAAAGGCAAGACAGGACATGGAGAATTGGGAGCCTTGTTATGCTGATGGGCGGGATGTAAATTGCCAACAGCCACTCTGGAGAAGTGTATGCTGTTTCCTGAAACATCTAAAAAACAAAGCAACAGAGCCTAGGGCACTTCCACTTATGGTCCTATAGCTTAGGGAAATTAAAATCAAAAAGACACAGCAACCCCAAAGGTTGGGATGGCTCTGTTTACAAGAACCTCGTTTACGGTACAAGTTCAATATCACAGAAAGCGAAAAATGGATAAAGAAGTTGTGGTACTTACGTACAATGCAATATCACTCAGCAATGAAATCTATGTCATCAGGCCCGTAGCAGCATAATGAGTGGATTAAGGTACAATGATTGTAAGTGAAATAAGTCACACAGAAAAAGAAACATCATAAGATATCAGTACTACACGGAATGTAATCTTGGCTACACAGGAACTGAATTACAAAACAGAACAGGGTCTCAAATGTAGAAAACCAACTTACGCTAGCTTAAGGGGAAAGGTGAGTTGGGGTGCTGCATGAAACCAGAGATTGAAATTAGCACAGATACCATTCCATAAGCCAAATATGTAATAGACAAGAGCTACTCCTTGCTCAACGAAGTGGACTCAACACCCCATATTAAACGCCTAAGAATATACCTGACTAGAAATAATCTTAAAACCTACGGATTTATATGTCTCCGAAAGACAATCAAGCGTGTGTACAGCGGCATAAACGCAGCAGTGATAGGATTGGTGAGGTTCGGTGAGCAAATGCAGACCCTTTGAAGTCATATTGCATGGTACCCATTCCATGGGTCTCAACTCTCCAGGTTTAAGGGATTCTTCCTTCAGCTAAAACATGCATGTGGAACCCAGAGTATGATCCACCATGTGATCGGGAAACGTGTTCAAATGTGTCTCAGTTTTCGTCCCCTGGTACTCGGGTGCAAACTCCAGACGCTTTACTAACACTCTCCCCACTTGGAGAGTCAGTGCCTTTAACCTCCTGTTTGGCCCAGTTTGCAATTTCTGCGGAAAATGTACAGGAATAGGGAGAACCAATGAGAGACTAGCTGGGGGTGTCTGGACGGGCAAATTTAACTCTCATTTCCCACCAGGAAGAGGAATTAACCAAAGGCTCAGCGTGCCGTGCCGGAACCACACTAGGGCCTGAAGCAATCCTGCGGTGTTGCGGCCAGCTCACAAGAAAGCGAGTTGAAGAAAGGAGCTCAGGGGCACTGTAATTCACAAACCTGCAGAGTTATAAATGACAGCTATCGTCCAAAAATATATTGAAGTAAGGCTGCCAAGAGGACTTGAAAGCGGGGCAGAATTGCAGGAAACCGATTTCAGGAGGTAGACGGGAATTGCATGTAAAGCATAGGAAAAGAGGCAGAACGTCCACAATGATGCACTTGGCCAAAAAGGGCGTATGCGTTTTTTCCTGAATATATTCAGGAAAAAACGCATACGCCCTTTTTGGCCAACCAAGCAAGCTTGCAAAGGAAATCTGCACTACAATGAAGTCTCACTGCCCCCCGGTCAAAAGGGCCATCTGAAAAAAGTGTAAAATCCAGAAAGGCAAGACAGGACATGGAGAATTGGGAGCCTTGTTATGCTGATGGGCGGGATGTAAATTGCCAACAGCCACTCTGGAGAAGTGTATGCTGTTTCCTGAAACATCTAAAAAACAAAGCAACAGAGCCTAGGGCACTTCCACTTATGGTCCTATAGCTTAGGGAAATTAAAATCAAAAAGACACAGCCACCCCAAAGTTTGGGACGGCTCTGTTTACAAGAACCTCGTTTACGGTACAAGTTCAATATCACAGAAAGCGAAAAATGGATAAAGAAGTTGTGGTACTTACGTACAATGCAATATCACTCAGCAATGAAATCTATGTCATCAGGCCCGTAGCAGCATAATGAGTGGATTAAGGTACGATGATTGTAAGTGAAATAAGTCACACAGAAAAAGAAACATCGTAAGATATCACTACTACACGGAATGTAAACTTGGCTACACAGGAACTGAATTACAAAACAGAACAGGGTCTCAAATGTAGAAAACCAACTTACGCTAGCTTAAGGGGAAAGGTGAGCTGGGGTGCTGCATGAAACCAGAGATTGAAATTAGCACAGATACCGTTCCATAAGCCAAATATGTAATAGACAAGAGCTACTCCTTGCTCAACGAAGTGGACTCAACACCCCATATTAAACGCCTAAGAATATACCTGACTAGAAATAATCTTAAAACCTACGGATTTATATGTCTCCGAAAGACAATCAAGCGTGTGTACAGCGGCATAAACGCAGCAGTGATAGGATTGGTGAGGTTCGGTGAGCAAATGCAGACCCTTTGAAGTCATATTGCATGGTACCCATTCCATGGGTCTCAACTCTCCAGGTTTAAGGGATTCTTCCTTCAGCTAAAACATGCATGTGGAACCCAGAGTATGATCCACCGTGTGATCGGGAAACGTGTTCAAATGTGTCTCAGTTTTCGTCCCCTGGTACTCGGGTGCAAACTCCAGACGCTTTACTAACACTCTCCCCACTTGGAGAGTCAGTGCCTTTAACCTCCTGTTTGGCCCAGTTTGCAATTTCTGCGGAAAATGTACAGGAATGGGGAGAACCAATGAGAGACTAGCTGGGGGTGTCTGGACGGGCAAATTTAACTCTCATTTCCCACCAGGAAGAGGAATTAACCAAAGGCTCAGCGTGCCGTGCCGGAACCACACTAGGGCCTGAAGCAATCCTGCGGTGTTGCGGCCAGCTCACAAGAAAGCGAGTTGAAGAAAGGAGCTCAGGGGCACTGTAATTCACAAACCTGCAGAGTTATAAATGACAGCTATCGTCCAAAAATATATTGAAGTAAGGCTGCCAAGAGGACTTGAAAGCGGGGCAGAATTGCAGGAAACCGATTTCAGGAGGTAGACGGGAATTGCATGTAAAGCATAGGAAAAGAGGCAGAACGTCCACAATGATGCACTTGGCCAAAAAGGGCGTATGCGTTTTTTCCTGAATATATTCAGGAAAAAACGCATACGCCCTTTTTGGCCAACCAAGCAAGCTTGCAAAGGAAATCTGCACTACAATGAAGTCTCACTGCCCCCCGGTCAAAAGGGCCATCTGAAAAAAGTGTAAAATCCAGAAAGGCAAGACAGGACATGGAGAATTGGGAGCCTTGTTATGCTGATGGGCGGGATGTAAATTGCCAACAGCCACTCTGGAGAAGTGTATGCTGTTTCCTGAAACATCTAAAAAACAAAGCAACAGAGCCTAGGGCACTTCCACTTATGGTCCTATAGCTTAGGGAAATTAAAATCAAAAAGACACAGCCACCCCAAAGTTTGGGACGGCTCTGTTTACAAGAACCTCGTTTACGGTACAAGTTCAATATCACAGAAAGCGAAAAATGGATAAAGAAGTTGTGGTACTTACGTACAATGCAATATCACTCAGCAATGAAATCTATGTCATCAGGCCCGTAGCAGCATAATGAGTGGATTAAGGTACGATGATTGTAAGTGAAATAAGTCACACAGAAAAAGAAACATCATAAGATATCACTACTACACGGAATGTAAACTTGGCTACACAGGAACTGAATTACAAAACAGAACAGGGTCTCAAATGTAGAAAACCAACTTACGCTAGCTTAAGGGGAAAGGTGAGTTGGGGTGCTGCATGAAACCAGAGATTGAAATTAGCACAGATACCGTTCCATAAGCCAAATATGTAATAGACAAGAGCTACTCCTTGCTCAACGAAGTGGACTCAACACCCCATATTAAACGCCTAAGAATATACCTGACTAGAAATAATCTTAAAACCTACGGATTTATATGTCTCCGAAAGACAATCAAGCGTGTGTACAGCGGCATAAACGCAGCAGTGATAGGATTGGTGAGGTTCGGTGAGCAAATGCAGACCCTTTGAAGTCATATTGCATGGTACCCATTCCATGGGTCTCAACTCTCCAGGTTTAAGGGATTCTTCCTTCAGCTAAAACATGCATGTGGAACCCAGAGTATGATCCACCGTGTGATCGGGAAACGTGTTCAAATGTGTCTCAGTTTTCGTCCCCTGGTACTCGGGTGCAAACTCCAGACGCTTTACTAACACTCTCCCCACTTGGAGAGTCAGTGCCTTTAACCTCCTGTTTGGCCCAGTTTGCAATTTCTGCGGAAAATGTACAGGAATAGGGAGAACCAATGAGAGACTAGCTGGGGGTGTCTGGACGGGCAAATTTAACTCTCATTTCCCACCAGGAAGAGGAATTAACCAAAGGCTCAGCGTGCCGTGCCGGAACCACACTAGGGCCTGAAGCAATCCTGCGGTGTTGCGGCCAGCTCACAAGAAAGCGAGTTGAAGAAAGGAGCTCAGGGGCACTGTAATTCACAAACCTGCAGAGTTATAAATGACAGCTATCGTCCAAAAATATATTGAAGTAAGGCTGCCAAGAGGACTTGAAAGCGGGGCAGAATTGCAGGAAACCGATTTCAGGAGGTAGACGGGAATTGCATGTAAAACATAGGAAAAGAGGCAGAACGTCCACAATGATGCACTTGGCCAAAAAGGGCGTATGCGTTTTTTCCTGAATATATTCAGGAAAAAACGCATACGCCCTTTTTGGCCAACCAAGCAAGCTTGCAAAGGAAATCTGCACTACAATGAAGTCTCACTGCCCCCCGGTCAAAAGGGCCATCTGAAAAAAGTGTAAAATCCAGAAAGGCAAGACAGGACATGGAGAATTGGGAGCCTTGTTATGCTGATGGGCGGGATGTAAATTGCCAACAGCCACTCTGGAGAAGTGTATGCTGTTTCCTGAAACATCTAAAAAACAAAGCAACAGAGCCTAGGGCACTTCCACTTATGGTCCTATAGCTTAGGGAAATTAAAATCAAAAAGACACAGCCACCCCAAAGTTTGGGACGGCTCTGTTTACAAGAACCTCGTTTACGGTACAAGTTCAATATCACAGAAAGCGAAAAATGGATAAAGAAGTTGTGGTACTTACGTACAATGCAATATCACTCAGCAATGAAATCTATGTCATCAGGCCCGTAGCAGCATAATGAGTGGATTAAGGTACGATGATTGTAAGTGAAATAAGTCACACAGAAAAAGAAACATCATAAGATATCACTACTACACGGAATGTAAACTTGGCTACACAGGAACTGAATTACAAAACAGAACAGGGTCTCAAATGTAGAAAACCAACTTACGCTAGCTTAAGGGGAAAGGTGAGTTGGGGTGCTGCATGAAACCAGAGATTGAAATTAGCACAGATACCGTTCCATAAGCCAAATATGTAATAGACAAGAGCTACTCCTTGCTCAACGAAGTGGACTCAACACCCCATATTAAACGCCTAAGAATATACCTGACTAGAAATAATCTTAAAACCTACGGATTTATATGTCTCCGAAAGACAATCAAGCGTGTGTACAGCGGCATAAACGCAGCAGTGATAGGATTGGTGAGGTTCGGTGAGCAAATGCAGACCCTTTGAAGTCATATTGCATGGTACCCATTCCATGGGTCTCAACTCTCCAGGTTTAAGGGATTCTTCCTTCAGCTAAAACATGCATGTGGAACCCAGAGTATGATCCACCGTGTGATCGGGAAACGTGTTCAAATGTGTCTCAGTTTTCGTCCCCTGGTACTCGGGTGCAAACTCCAGACGCTTTACTAACACTCTCCCCACTTGGAGAGTCAGTGCCTTTAACCTCCTGTTTGGCCCAGTTTGCAATTTCTGCGGAAAATGTACAGGAATAGGGAGAACCAATGAGAGACTAGCTGGGGGTGTCTGGACGGGCAAATTTAACTCTCATTTCCCACCAGGAAGAGGAATTAACCAAAGGCTCAGCGTGCCGTGCCGGAACCACACTAGGGCCTGAAGCAATCCTGCGGTGTTGCGGCCAGCTCACAAGAAAGCGAGTTGAAGAAAGGAGCTCAGGGGCACTGTAATTCACAAACCTGCAGAGTTATAAATGACAGCTATCGTCCAAAAATATATTGAAGTAAGGCTGCCAAGAGGACTTGAAAGCGGGGCAGAATTGCAGGAAACCGATTTCAGGAGGTAGACGGGAATTGCATGTAAAGCATAGGAAAAGAGGCAGAACGTCCACAATGATGCACTTGGCCAAAAAGGGCGTATGCGTTTTTTCCTGAATATATTCAGGAAAAAACGCATACGCCCTTTTTGGCCAACCAAGCAAGCTTGCAAAGGAAATCTGCACTACAATGAAGTCTCACTGCCCCCCGGTCAAAAGGGCCATCTGAAAAAAGTGTAAAATCCAGAAAGGCAAGACAGGACATGGAGAATTGGGAGCCTTGTTATGCTGATGGGCGGGATGTAAATTGCCAACAGCCACTCTGGAGAAGTGTATGCTGTTTCCTGAAACATCTAAAAAACAAAGCAACAGAGCCTAGGGCACTTCCACTTATGGTCCTATAGCTTAGGGAAATTAAAATCAAAAAGACACAGCCACCCCAAAGGTTGGGACGGCTCTGTTTACAAGAACCTCGTTTACGGTACAAGTTCAATATCACAGAAAGCGAAAAATGGATAAAGAAGTTGTGGTACTTACGTACAATGCAATATCACTCAGCAATGAAATCTATGTCATCAGGCCCGTAGCAGCATAATGAGTGGATTAAGGTACGATGATTGTAAGTGAAATAAGTCACACAGAAAAAGAAACATCGTAAGATATCACTACTACACGGAATGTAAACTTGGCTACACAGGAACTGAATTACAAAACAGAACAGGGTCTCAAATGTAGAAAACCAACTTACGCTAGCTTAAGGGGAAAGGTGAGTTGGGGTGCTGCATGAAACCAGAGATTGAAATTAGCACAGATACCGTTCCATAAGCCAAATATGTAATAGACAAGAGCTACTCCTTGCTCAACGAAGTGGACTCAACACCCCATATTAAACGCCTAAGAATATACCTGACTAGAAATAATCTTAAAACCTACGGATTTATATGTCTCCGAAAGACAATCAAGCGTGTGTACAGCGGCATAAACGCAGCAGTGATAGGATTGGTGAGGTTCGGTGAGCAAATGCAGACCCTTTGAAGTCATATTGCATGGTACCCATTCCATGGGTCTCAACTCTCCAGGTTTAAGGGATTCTTCCTTCAGCTAAAACATGCATGTGGAACCCAGAGTATGATCCACCGTGTGATCGGGAAACGTGTTCAAATGTGTCTCAGTTTTCGTCCCCTGGTACTCGGGTGCAAACTCCAGACGCTTTACTAACACTCTCCCCACTTGGAGAGTCAGTGCCTTTAACCTCCTGTTTGGCCCAGTTTGCAATTTCTGCGGAAAATGTACAGGAATAGGGAGAACCAATGAGAGACTAGCTGGGGGTGTCTGGACGGGCAAATTTAACTCTCATTTCCCACCAGGAAGAGGAATTAACCAAAGGCTCAGCGTGCCGTGCCGGAACCACACTAGGGCCTGAAGCAATCCTGCGGTGTTGCGGCCAGCTCACAAGAAAGCGAGTTGAAGAAAGGAGCTCAGGGGCACTGTAATTCACAAACCTGCAGAGTTATAAATGACAGCTATCGTCCAAAAATATATTGAAGTAAGGCTGCCAAGAGGACTTGAAAGCGGGGCAGAATTGCAGGAAACCGATTTCAGGAGGTAGACGGGAATTGCATGTAAAGCATAGGAAAAGAGGCAGAACGTCCACAATGATGCACTTGGCCAAAAAGGGCGTATGCGTTTTTTCCTGAATATATTCAGGAAAAAACGCATACGCCCTTTTTGGCCAACCAAGCAAGCTTGCAAAGGAAATCTGCACTACAATGAAGTCTCACTGCCCCCCGGTCAAAAGGGCCATCTGAAAAAAGTGTAAAATCCAGAAAGGCAAGACAGGACATGGAGAATTGGGAGCCTTGTTATGCTGATGGGCGGGATGTAAATTGCCAACAGCCACTCTGGAGAAGTGTATGCTGTTTCCTGAAACATCTAAAAAACAAAGCAACAGAGCCTAGGGCACTTCCACTTATGGTCCTATAGCTTAGGGAAATTAAAATCAAAAAGACACAGCCACCCCAAAGGTTGGGACGGCTCTGTTTACAAGAACCTCGTTTACGGTACAAGTTCAATATCACAGAAAGCGAAAAATGGATAAAGAAGTTGTGGTACTTACGTACAATGCAATATCACTCAGCAATGAAATCTATGTCATCAGGCCCGTAGCAGCATAATGAGTGGATTAAGGTACGATGATTGTAAGTGAAATAAGTCACACAGAAAAAGAAACATCGTAAGATATCACTACTACACGGAATGTAAACTTGGCTACACAGGAACTGAATTACAAAACAGAACAGGGTCTCAAATGTAGAAAACCAACTTACGCTAGCTTAAGGGGAAAGGTGAGTTGGGGTGCTGCATGAAACCAGAGATTGAAATTAGCACAGATACCGTTCCATAAGCCAAATATGTAATAGACAAGAGCTACTCCTTGCTCAACGAAGTGGACTCAACACCCCATATTAAACGCCTAAGAATATACCTGACTAGAAATAATCTTAAAACCTACGGATTTATATGTCTCCGAAAGACAATCAAGCGTGTGTACAGCAGCATAAACGCAGCAGTGATAGGATTGGTGAGGTTCGGTGAGCAAATGCAGACCCTTTGAAGTCATATTGCATGGTACCCATTCCATGGGTCTCAACTCTCCAGGTTTAAGGGATTCTTCCTTCAGCTAAAACATGCATGTGGAACCCAGAGTATGATCCACCGTGTGATCGGGAAACGTGTTCAAATGTGTCTCAGTTTTCGTCCCCTGGTACTCGGGTGCAAACTCCAGACGCTTTACTAACACTCTCCCCACTTGGAGAGTCAGTGCCTTTAACCTCCTGTTTGGCCCAGTTTGCAATTTCTGCGGAAAATGTACAGGAATAGGGAGAACCAATGAGAGACTAGCTGGGGGTGTCTGGACGGGCAAATTTAACTCTCATTTCCCACCAGGAAGAGGAATTAACCAAAGGCTCAGCGTGCCGTGCCGGAACCACACTAGGGCCTGAAGCAATCCTGCGGTGTTGCGGCCAGCTCACAAGAAAGCGAGTTGAAGAAAGGAGCTCAGGGGCACTGTAATTCACAAACCTGCAGAGTTATAAATGACAGCTATCGTCCAAAAATATATTGAAGTAAGGCTGCCAAGAGGACTTGAAAGCGGGGCAGAATTGCAGGAAACCGATTTCAGGAGGTAGACGGGAATTGCATGTAAAGCATAGGAAAAGAGGCAGAACGTCCACAATGATGCACTTGGCCAAAAAGGGCGTATGCGTTTTTTCCTGAATATCAGGAAAAAACGCATACGCCCTTTTTGGCCAACCAAGCAAGCTTGCAAAGGAAATCTGCACTACAATGAAGTCTCACTGCCCCCCGGTCAAAAGGGCCATCTGAAAAAAGTGTAAAATCCAGAAAGGCAAGACAGGACATGGAGAATTGGGAGCCTTGTTATGCTGATGGGCGGGATGTAAATTGCCAACAGCCACTCTGGAGAAGTGTATGCTGTTTCCTGAAACATCTAAAAAACAAAGCAACAGAGCCTAGGGCACTTCCACTTATGGTCCTATAGCTTAGGGAAATTAAAATCAAAAAGACACAGCCACCCCAAAGGTTGGGACGGCTCTGTTTACAAGAACCTCGTTTACGGTACAAGTTCAATATCACAGAAAGCGAAAAATGGATAAAGAAGTTGTGGTACTTACGTACAATGCAATATCACTCAGCAATGAAATCTATGTCATCAGGCCCGTAGCAGCATAATGAGTGGATTAAGGTACGATGATTGTAAGTGAAATAAGTCACACAGAAAAAGAAACATCGTAAGATATCACTACTACACGGAATGTAAACTTGGCTACACAGGAACTGAATTACAAAACAGAACAGGGTCTCAAATGTAGAAAACCAACTTACGCTAGCTTAAGGGGAAAGGTGAGTTGGGGTGCTGCATGAAACCAGAGATTGAAATTAGCACAGATACCGTTCCATAAGCCAAATATGTAATAGACAAGAGCTACTCCTTGCTCAACGAAGTGGACTCAACACCCCATATTAAACGCCTAAGAATATACCTGACTAGAAATAATCTTAAAACCTACGGATTTATATGTCTCCGAAAGACAATCAAGCGTGTGTACAGCGGCATAAACGCAGCAGTGATAGGATTGGTGAGGTTCGGTGAGCAAATGCAGACCCTTTGAAGTCATATTGCATGGTACCCATTCCATGGGTCTCAACTCTCCAGGTTTAAGGGATTCTTCCTTCAGCTAAAACATGCATGTGGAACCCAGAGTATGATCCACCGTGTGATCGGGAAACGTGTTCAAATGTGTCTCAGTTTTCGTCCCCTGGTACTCGGGTGCAAACTCCAGACGCTTTACTAACACTCTCCCCACTTGGAGAGTCAGTGCCTTTAACCTCCTGTTTGGCCCAGTTTGCAATTTCTGCGGAAAATGTACAGGAATGGGGAGAACCAATGAGAGACTAGCTGGGGGTGTCTGGACGGGCAAATTTAACTCTCATTTCCCACCAGGAAGAGGAATTAACCAAAGGCTCAGCGTGCCGTGCCGGAACCACACTAGGGCCTGAAGCAATCCTGCGGTGTTGCGGCCAGCTCACAAGAAAGCGAGTTGAAGAAAGGAGCTCAGGGGCACTGTAATTCACAAACCTGCAGAGTTATAAATGACAGCTATCGTCCAAAAATATATTGAAGTAAGGCTGCCAAGAGGACTTGAAAGCGGGGCAGAATTGCAGGAAACCGATTTCAGGAGGTAGACGGGAATTGCATGTAAAGCATAGGAAAAGAGGCAGAACGTCCACAATGATGCACTTGGCCAAAAAGGGCGTATGCGTTTTTTCCTGAATATATTCAGGAAAAAACGCATACGCCCTTTTTGGCCAACCAAGCAAGCTTGCAAAGGAAATCTGCACTACAATGAAGTCTCACTGCCCCCCGGTCAAAAGGGCCATCTGAAAAAAGTGTAAAATCCAGAAAGGCAAGACAGGACATGGAGAATTGGGAGCCTTGTTATGCTGATGGGCGGGATGTAAATTGCCAACAGCCACTCTGGAGAAGTGTATGCTGTTTCCTGAAACATCTAAAAAACAAAGCAACAGAGCCTAGGGCACTTCCACTTATGGTCCTATAGCTTAGGGAAATTAAAATCAAAAAGACACAGCCACCCCAAAGTTTGGGACGGCTCTGTTTACAAGAACCTCGTTTACGGTACAAGTTCAATATCACAGAAAGCGAAAAATGGATAAAGAAGTTGTGGTACTTACGTACAATGCAATATCACTCAGCAATGAAATCTATGTCATCAGGCCCGTAGCAGCATAATGAGTGGATTAAGGTACGATGATTGTAAGTGAAATAAGTCACACAGAAAAAGAAACATCATAAGATATCACTACTACACGGAATGTAAACTTGGCTACACAGGAACTGAATTACAAAACAGAACAGGGTCTCAAATGTAGAAAACCAACTTACGCTAGCTTAAGGGGAAAGGTGAGTTGGGGTGCTGCATGAAACCAGAGATTGAAATTAGCACAGATACCGTTCCATAAGCCAAATATGTAATAGACAAGAGCTACTCCTTGCTCAACGAAGTGGACTCAACACCCCATATTAAACGCCTAAGAATATACCTGACTAGAAATAATCTTAAAACCTACGGATTTATATGTCTCCGAAAGACAATCAAGCGTGTGTACAGCGGCATAAACGCAGCAGTGATAGGATTGGTGAGGTTCGGTGAGCAAATGCAGACCCTTTGAAGTCATATTGCATGGTACCCATTCCATGGGTCTCAACTCTCCAGGTTTAAGGGATTCTTCCTTCAGCTAAAACATGCATGTGGAACCCAGAGTATGATCCACCGTGTGATCGGGAAACGTGTTCAAATGTGTCTCAGTTTTCGTCCCCTGGTACTCGGGTGCAAACTCCAGACGCTTTACTAACACTCTCCCCACTTGGAGAGTCAGTGCCTTTAACCTCCTGTTTGGCCCAGTTTGCAATTTCTGCGGAAAATGTACAGGAATAGGGAGAACCAATGAGAGACTAGCTGGGGGTGTCTGGACGGGCAAATTTAACTCTCATTTCCCACCAGGAAGAGGAATTAACCAAAGGCTCAGCGTGCCGTGCCGGAACCACACTAGGGCCTGAAGCAATCCTGCGGTGTTGCGGCCAGCTCACAAGAAAGCGAGTTGAAGAAAGGAGCTCAGGGGCACTGTAATTCACAAACCTGCAGAGTTATAAATGACAGCTATCGTCCAAAAATATATTGAAGTAAGGCTGCCAAGAGGACTTGAAAGCGGGGCAGAATTGCAGGAAACCGATTTCAGGAGGTAGACGGGAATTGCATGTAAAGCATAGGAAAAGAGGCAGAACGTCCACAATGATGCACTTGGCCAAAAAGGGCGTATGCGTTTTTTCCTGAATATATTCAGGAAAAAACGCATACGCCCTTTTTGGCCAACCAAGCAAGCTTGCAAAGGAAATCTGCACTACAATGAAGTCTCACTGCCCCCCGGTCAAAAGGGCCATCTGAAAAAAGTGTAAAATCCAGAAAGGCAAGACAGGACATGGAGAATTGGGAGCCTTGTTATGCTGATGGGCGGGATGTAAATTGCCAACAGCCACTCTGGAGAAGTGTATGCTGTTTCCTGAAACATCTAAAAAACAAAGCAACAGAGCCTAGGGCACTTCCACTTATGGTCCTATAGCTTAGGGAAATTAAAATCAAAAAGACACAGCCACCCCAAAGTTTGGGACGGCTCTGTTTACAAGAACCTCGTTTACGGTACAAGTTCAATATCACAGAAAGCGAAAAATGGATAAAGAAGTTGTGGTACTTACGTACAATGCAATATCACTCAGCAATGAAATCTATGTCATCAGGCCCGTAGCAGCATAATGAGTGGATTAAGGTACGATGATTGTAAGTGAAATAAGTCACACAGAAAAAGAAACATCATAAGATATCACTACTACACGGAATGTAAACTTGGCTACACAGGAACTGAATTACAAAACAGAACAGGGTCTCAAATGTAGAAAACCAACTTACGCTAGCTTAAGGGGAAAGGTGAGTTGGGGTGCTGCATGAAACCAGAGATTGAAATTAGCACAGATACCGTTCCATAAGCCAAATATGTAATAGACAAGAGCTACTCCTTGCTCAACGAAGTGGACTCAACACCCCATATTAAACGCCTAAGAATATACCTGACTAGAAATAATCTTAAAACCTACGGATTTATATGTCTCCGAAAGACAATCAAGCGTGTGTACAGCGGCATAAACGCAGCAGTGATAGGATTGGTGAGGTTCGGTGAGCAAATGCAGACCCTTTGAAGTCATATTGCATGGTACCCATTCCATGGGTCTCAACTCTCCAGGTTTAAGGGATTCTTCCTTCAGCTAAAACATGCATGTGGAACCCAGAGTATGATCCACCGTGTGATCGGGAAACGTGTTCAAATGTGTCTCAGTTTTCGTCCCCTGGTACTCGGGTGCAAACTCCAGACGCTTTACTAACACTCTCCCCACTTGGAGAGTCAGTGCCTTTAACCTCCTGTTTGGCCCAGTTTGCAATTTCTGCGGAAAATGTACAGGAATAGGGAGAACCAATGAGAGACTAGCTGGGGGTGTCTGGACGGGCAAATTTAACTCTCATTTCCCACCAGGAAGAGGAATTAACCAAAGGCTCAGCGTGCCGTGCCGGAACCACACTAGGGCCTGAAGCAATCCTGCGGTGTTGCGGCCAGCTCACAAGAAAGCGAGTTGAAGAAAGGAGCTCAGGGGCACTGTAATTCACAAACCTGCAGAGTTATAAATGACAGCTATCGTCCAAAAATATATTGAAGTAAGGCTGCCAAGAGGACTTGAAAGCGGGGCAGAATTGCAGGAAACCGATTTCAGGAGGTAGACGGGAATTGCATGTAAAGCATAGGAAAAGAGGCAGAACGTCCACAATGATGCACTTGGCCAAAAAGGGCGTATGCGTTTTTTCCTGAATATATTCAGGAAAAAACGCATACGCCCTTTTTGGCCAACCAAGCAAGCTTGCAAAGGAAATCTGCACTACAATGAAGTCTCACTGCCCCCCGGTCAAAAGGGCCATCTGAAAAAAGTGTAAAATCCAGAAAGGCAAGACAGGACATGGAGAATTGGGAGCCTTGTTATGCTGATGGGCGGGATGTAAATTGCCAACAGCCACTCTGGAGAAGTGTATGCTGTTTCCTGAAACATCTAAAAAACAAAGCAACAGAGCCTAGGGCACTTCCACTTATGGTCCTATAGCTTAGGGAAATTAAAATCAAAAAGACACAGCCACCCCAAAGGTTGGGACGGCTCTGTTTACAAGAACCTCGTTTACGGTACAAGTTCAATATCACAGAAAGCGAAAAATGGATAAAGAAGTTGTGGTACTTACGTACAATGCAATATCACTCAGCAATGAAATCTATGTCATCAGGCCCGTAGCAGCATAATGAGTGGATTAAGGTACGATGATTGTAAGTGAAATAAGTCACACAGAAAAAGAAACATCATAAGATATCACTACTACACGGAATGTAAACTTGGCTACACAGGAACTGAATTACAAAACAGAACAGGGTCTCAAATGTAGAAAACCAACTTACGCTAGCTTAAGGGGAAAGGTGAGTTGGGGTGCTGCATGAAACCAGAGATTGAAATTAGCACAGATACCGTTCCATAAGCCAAATATGTAATAGACAAGAGCTACTCCTTGCTCAACGAAGTGGACTCAACACCCCATATTAAACGCCTAAGAATATACCTGACTAGAAATAATCTTAAAACCTACGGATTTATATGTCTCCGAAAGACAATCAAGCGTGTGTACAGCGGCATAAACGCAGCAGTGATAGGATTGGTGAGGTTCGGTGAGCAAATGCAGACCCTTTGAAGTCATATTGCATGGTACCCATTCCATGGGTCTCAACTCTCCAGGTTTAAGGGATTCTTCCTTCAGCTAAAACATGCATGTGGAACACAGAGTATGATCCACCGTGTGATCGGGAAACGTGTTCAAATGTGTCTCAGTTTTCGTCCCCTGGTACTCGGGTGCAAACTCCAGACGCTTTACTAACACTCTCCCCACTTGGAGAGTCAGTGCCTTTAACCTCCTGTTTGGCCCAGTTTGCAATTTCTGCGGAAAATGTACAGGAATAGGGAGAACCAATGAGAGACTAGCTGGGGGTGTCTGGACGGGCAAATTTAACTCTCATTTCCCACCAGGAAGAGGAATTAACCAAAGGCTCAGCGTGCCGTGCCGGAACCACACTAGGGCCTGAAGCAATCCTGCCGTGTTGCGGCCAGCTCACAAGAAAGCGAGTTGAAGAAAGGAGCTCAGGGGCACTGTAATTCACAAACCTGCAGAGTTATAAATGACAGCTATCGTCCAAAAATATATTGAAGTAAGGCTGCCAAGAGGACTTGAAAGCGGGGCAGAATTGCAGGAAACCGATTTCAGGAGGTAGACGGGAATTGCATGTAAAGCATAGGAAAAGAGGCAGAACGTCCACAATGATGCACTTGGCCAAAAAGGGCGTATGCGTTTTTTCCTGAATATATTCAGGAAAAAACGCATACGCCCTTTTTGGCCAACCAAGCAAGCTTGCAAAGGAAATCTGCACTACAATGAAGTCTCACTGCCCCCCGGTCAAAAGGGCCATCTGAAAAAAGTGTAAAATCCAGAAAGGCAAGACAGGACATGGAGAATTGGGAGCCTTGTTATGCTGATGGGCGGGATGTAAATTGCCAACAGCCACTCTGGAGAAGTGTATGCTGTTTCCTGAAACATCTAAAAAACAAAGCAACAGAGCCTAGGGCACTTCCACTTATGGTCCTATAGCTTAGGGAAATTAAAATCAAAAAGACACAGCCACCCCAAAGTTTGGGACGGCTCTGTTTACAAGAACCTCGTTTACGGTACAAGTTCAATATCACAGAAAGCGAAAAATGGATAAAGAAGTTGTGGTACTTACGTACAATGCAATATCACTCAGCAATGAAATCTATGTCATCAGGCCCGTAGCAGCATAATGAGTGGATTAAGGTACGATGATTGTAAGTGAAATAAGTCACACAGAAAAAGAAACATCATAAGATATCACTACTACACGGAATGTAAACTTGGCTACACAGGAACTGAATTACAAAACAGAACAGGGTCTCAAATGTAGAAAACCAACTTATGCTTGCTTAAGAGGAAAGGTGAGTTGGGGTGCTGCATGAAACCAGAGATTGAAATTAGCACAGATACCGTTCCATAAGCCAAATATGTAATAGACAAGAGCTACTCATTGCTCAACGAAGTGGACTCAACACCCCATATTTAACGCTTAAGAATACACCTGACTAGAAATAATCTTAAAAACTACGAATTTATATGTCTCCGAAAGACAATCAAGCATGTGTACAGCGGCATAAACGCAGCAGTGATAGGATTGGTGAGGTTCGGTGAGCAAATGCAGACCCTTTGAAGTCATATTGCATGGTACCCATTCCATGGGTCTCAACTCTCCAGGTTTAAGGGATTCTTCCTTCAGCTAAAACATGCATGTGGAACCCAGAGTATGATCCACCATGTGATCGGGAAACGTGTTCAAATGTGTCTCAGTTTTCGTCCCCTGGTACTCGGGTGCAAACTCCAGACGCTTTACTAACACTCTCCCCACTTGGAGAGTCAGTGCCTTTAACCTCCTGTTTGGCCCAGTTTGCAATTTCTGCGGAAAATGTACAGGAATAGGGAGAACCAATGAGAGACTAGCTGGGGGTGTCTGGACGGGCAAATTTAACTCTCATTTCCCACCAGGAAGAGGAATTAATCAAAGGCTCAGCGTGCCGTGCCGGAACCACACTAGGGCCTGAAGCAATCCTGCGGTGTTGCGGCCAGCTCACAAGAAAGCGAGTTGAAGAAAGGAGCTCAACGGCACTGTAATTCACAAACCTGCAGAGTTATAAATGACAGCTATCGTCCAAAAATATATTGAAGTAAGGCTGCCAAGAGGACTTGAAAGCGGGGCAGAATTGCAGGAAACCGATTTCAGGAGGTAGACGGGAATTGCATGTAAAGCATAGGAAAAGTGGCAGAACGTCCACAATGATGCACTTGGCCAAAAAGGGCGTATGCGTTTCTTCCAGGAAAAAACGCATACGGCCTTTTTGGCCAATCAAGCAAGCTTGCAAAGGAAATCTGCACTACAATGAAGTCTCGCTGCCCCCCGGTCAAAAGGGCCATATGAAAAAAGTGTAAAATCCAGAAAGGCAGGAAAGGCCATGGAGAACTGGGAGCCTTGTTATGCTGATGGGCGGGATGTAAATTGCCAACAGCCACTCTGGAGAAGTGTATGGTGTTTCCTGAAACATCTAAAAAACTAAGCAACAGAGCCTAGGGCACTTCCACTTATGGTCCTATAGCTTAGGGAAATGAAATTCAAACAGACACAGCCACCCCAAAGTTTGGGACGGCTCTGTTTACAAGAACCTCGTTTACGGTACAAGTTCAATATCACAGAAAGCGAAAAATGGATAAAGAAGTTGTGGTACTTACGTACAATGCAATATCACTCAGCAATGAAATCTATGTCATCAGGCCCGTAGCAGAATAATGAGTGGATTCAGGTATGATGATTCTAAGTGAAATAAGTCACACAGAAAAAGAAACACCATAAGATATCACTACTACACGGAAGGTAAACTTGGCTACACAAGAACTGTATTACAAAACAGAACAGGGTCTCAAATGTAGAAAACCAACTTATGCTTGCTTAAGAGGAAAGGTGAGTTGGGGTGCTGCATGAAACCAGAGATTGAAATTAGCACAGATACCGTACCATAAGCCAAATATGTAATAGACAAGAGCTACTCCTTGCTCAACGAAGTGGACTCAACACCCCATATTAAACGCTTAAGAATACACCTGACTAGAAATAATCTTAAAAACTACGAATTTATATGTCTCCGAAAGACAATCAAGCGTGTGTACAGCGGCATAAACGCAGCAGTGATAGGATTGGTGAGGTTCGGTGAGCAAATGCAGACCCTTTGAAGTCATATTGCATGGTACCCATTCCATGGGTCTCAACTCTCCAGGTTTAAGGGATTCTTCCTTCAGCTAAAACATGCATGTGGAACCCAGAGTATGATCCACCGTGTGATCGGGAAACGTGTTCAAATGTGTCTCAGTTTTCGTCCCCTGGTACTCGGGTGCAACACTCCAGACGCTTTACTAACACTCTCCCCACTTGGAGAGTCAGTGCCTTTAACCTCCTGTATGGCCCAGTTTGCAATTTCTGCGGAAAATGTACAGGAATAGGGAGAACCAATGAGAAACTAGCTGGAGGTGTCTGGACGGGCAAATTTAACTCTCATTTCCCACCAGAAAGAGGAATTAACCAAAGGCTCAGCGTGCCGTTCCAGAACCACACTAGGGCCTGAAGCAATCCTGCGGTGTTGCGGCCAGCTCACAAGAAAGCGAGTTGAAGAAAGGAGCTCAGGGGCACTGTAATTCACAAACCTGCAGAGTTATAAATGACAGCTATCGTCCAAAAATATATTGAAGTAAGGCTGCCAAGAGGACTTGAAAGCGGGGCAGAATTGCAGGAAATCGATTTCAGGAGGTACACTGGAATTGCATGTAAAGCATAGGAAAAGAGGCAGAACGTCCACAATGATGCACTTGGCCAAAAAGGGCGTATGCGTTTTTTCCTGAATATATTCAGGAAAAAACGCATACGCCCATTTTGGCCAACCAAGCAAGCTTGCAAAGGAAATCTGCACTACAATGAAGTCTCACTGCCTCCCGGTCAAAAGGGCCATCTGAAAAAAGTGTAAAATCCAGAAAGGCAGGACAGGCCATGGAGAACTGGGAGCCTTGTTATGCTGATGGGCGGGATGTAAATTGCCAACAGCCACTCTGGAGAAGTGTATGGTGTTTCCTGAAACATCTAAAAAACAAAGCAACAGAGCCTAGGGCACTTCCACTTATGGTCCTATAGCTTAGGGAAATTAAAATAAAAAAGACACGGTCACCCCAAAGTTTGGGACAGCTCTGTTTACAAGAACCTCGTTTACGGTACAAGTTCAATATCACAGAAAGCGAAAAATGGATAAAGAAGTTGTGGTACTTACGTACAATGCAATATCACTCAGCAATGAAATCTATGTCATCAGGCCCATAGCATCATAATGAGTGGATGCAGGTATGATGAGTCTAAGTGAAATAAGTCACACAGAAAAAGAAACATCATAAGATATCACTACTACACGGAATATAAACTTGGGTACACAGGAACTGAATTACAAAACAGAACAGGGTCTCAAATGTAGAAAACCAACTTACGCTAGCTTAAGGGGAAAGGTGAGTTGGGGTGCTGCATGAAACCAGAGATTGAAATTAGCACAGATACCGTTCCATAAGCCAAATATGTAATAGACAAGAGCTACTCCTTGCTCAACGAAGTGGACTCAACACCCCATATTAAACGCCTAAGAATATACCTGACTAGAAATAATCTTAAAACCTACGGATTTATATGTCTCCGAAAGAGAATCAAGCGTGTGTACAGCGGCATAAACGCAGCAGTGATAGGATTGGTGAGGTTCGGTGAGCAAATGCAGACCCTTTGAAGTCATATTGCATGGTACCCATTCCATGGGTCTCAACTCTCCAGGTTTAAGGGATTCTTCCTTCAGCTAAAACATGCATGTGGAACCCAGAGTATGATCCACCGTGTGATCAGGAAACGTGTTCAAATGTGTCTCAGTTTTCGTCCCCTGGTACTCGGGTGCAAACTCCAGACGCTTTACTAACACTCTCCCCACTTGGAGAGTCAGTGCCTTTAACCTCCTGTTTGGCCCAGTTTGCAATTTCTGCGGAAAATGTACAGGAATAGGGAGAACCAATGAGAGACTAGCTGGGGGTGTCTGGACGGGCAAATTTAACTCTCATTTCCCACCAGGAAGAGGAATTAACCAAAGGCTCAGCGTGCCGTGCCGGAACCACAGTAGGGCCTGAAGCAATCCTGCGGTGTTGCGGCTAGCTCACAAGAAAGCGAGTTGAAGAAAGGAGCTCAAGGGCACTGTAATTCACAAACCTGCAGAGTTATAAATGACAGCTATCGTCCAAAAATATATTGAAGTAAGGCTGCCAAGAGGACTTGAAAGCGGGGCAGAATTGCAGGAAACTGATTTCAGGAGGTAGACGGGAATTGCATGTAAAGCATAGGAAAAGAGGCAGAACGTACACAATGATGCACTTGGCCAAAAAGGGCGTATGCGTTTTTTCCTGAATATATTCAGGAAAAAACGCATACGCCCTTTTTGGCCAACCAAGCAAGCTTGCAAAGGAAATCTGCACTACAATGAAGTCTCACTGCCCCCCGGTCAAAAGGGCCATCTGAAAAAAGTGTAAAATCCAGAAAGGCAGGACAGGCCATGGAGAACTGGGAGCTTTGTTATGCTGATGGGTGGGATGTAAATTGCCAACAGCCAATCTGGAGAAGTGTATGGTGTTTCCTGAAACATCTAAAAAACAAAGCAACAGAGCCTAGGGCACTTCCACTTATGGTCCTATAGCTTAGGGAAATTAAAATCAAAAAGACACAGCCACCCCAAAGGTTGGGACGGCTCTGTTTACAAGAACCTCGTTTACGGTACAAGTTCAATATCACAGAAAGCGAAAAATGGATAAAGAAGTTGTGGTACTTACGTACAATGCAATATCACTCAGCAATGAAATCTATGTCATCAGGCCCGTAGCAGCATAATGAGTGGATTAAGGTACGATGATTGTAAGTGAAATAAGTCACACAGAAAAAGAAACATCATAAGATATCACTACTACACGGAATGTAAACTTGGCTACACAGGAACTGAATTACAAAACAGAACAGGGTCTCAAATGTAGAAAACCAACTTACGCTAGCTTAAGGGGAAAGGTGAGTTGGGGTGCTGCATGAAACCAGAGATTGAAATTAGCACAGATACCGTTCCATAAGCCAAATATGTAATAGACAAGAGCTACTCCTTGCTCAACGAAGTGGACTCAACACCCCATATTAAACGCCTAAGAATATACCTGACTAGAAATAATCTTAAAACCTACGGATTTATATGTCTCCGAAAGACAATCAAGCGTGTGTACAGCGGCATAAACGCAGCAGTGATAGGATTGGTGAGGTTCGGTGAGCAAATGCAGACCCTTTGAAGTCATATTGCATGGTACCCATTCCATGGGTCTCAACTCTCCAGGTTTAAGGGATTCTTCCTTCAGCTAAAACATGCATGTGGAACACAGAGTATGATCCACCGTGTGATCGGGAAACGTGTTCAAATGTGTCTCAGTTTTCGTCCCCTGGTACTCGGGTGCAAACTCCAGACGCTTTACTAACACTCTCCCCACTTGGAGAGTCAGTGCCTTTAACCTCCTGTTTGGCCCAGTTTGCAATTTCTGCGGAAAATGTACAGGAATAGGGAGAACCAATGAGAGACTAGCTGGGGGTGTCTGGACGGGCAAATTTAACTCTCATTTCCCACCAGGAAGAGGAATTAACCAAAGGCTCAGCGTGCCGTGCCGGAACCACACTAGGGCCTGAAGCAATCCTGCCGTGTTGCGGCCAGCTCACAAGAAAGCGAGTTGAAGAAAGGAGCTCAGGGGCACTGTAATTCACAAACCTGCAGAGTTATAAATGACAGCTATCGTCCAAAAATATATTGAAGTAAGGCTGCCAAGAGGACTTGAAAGCGGGGCAGAATTGCAGGAAACCGATTTCAGGAGGTAGACGGGAATTGCATGTAAAGCATAGGAAAAGAGGCAGAACGTCCACAATGATGCACTTGGCCAAAAAGGGCGTATGCGTTTTTTCCTGAATATATTCAGGAAAAAACGCATACGCCCTTTTTGGCCAACCAAGCAAGCTTGCAAAGGAAATCTGCACTACAATGAAGTCTCACTGCCCCCCGGTCAAAAGGGCCATCTGAAAAAAGTGTAAAATCCAGAAAGGCAAGACAGGACATGGAGAATTGGGAGCCTTGTTATGCTGATGGGCGGGATGTAAATTGCCAACAGCCACTCTGGAGAAGTGTATGCTGTTTCCTGAAACATCTAAAAAACAAAGCAACAGAGCCTAGGGCACTTCCACTTATGGTCCTATAGCTTAGGGAAATTAAAATCAAAAAGACACAGCCACCCCAAAGTTTGGGACGGCTCTGTTTACAAGAACCTCGTTTACGGTACAAGTTCAATATCACAGAAAGCGAAAAATGGATAAAGAAGTTGTGGTACTTACGTACAATGCAATATCACTCAGCAATGAAATCTATGTCATCAGGCCCGTAGCAGCATAATGAGTGGATTAAGGTACGATGATTGTAAGTGAAATAAGTCACACAGAAAAAGAAACATCATAAGATATCACTACTACACGGAATGTAAACTTGGCTACACAGGAACTGAATTACAAAACAGAACAGGGTCTCAAATGTAGAAAACCAACTTATGCTTGCTTAAGAGGAAAGGTGAGTTGGGGTGCTGCATGAAACCAGAGATTGAAATTAGCACAGATACCGTTCCATAAGCCAAATATGTAATAGACAAGAGCTACTCATTGCTCAACGAAGTGGACTCAACACCCCATATTTAACGCTTAAGAATACACCTGACTAGAAATAATCTTAAAAACTACGAATTTATATGTCTCCGAAAGACAATCAAGCATGTGTACAGCGGCATAAACGCAGCAGTGATAGGATTGGTGAGGTTCGGTGAGCAAATGCAGACCCTTTGAAGTCATATTGCATGGTACCCATTCCATGGGTCTCAACTCTCCAGGTTTAAGGGATTCTTCCTTCAGCTAAAACATGCATGTGGAACCCAGAGTATGATCCACCATGTGATCGGGAAACGTGTTCAAATGTGTCTCAGTTTTCGTCCCCTGGTACTCGGGTGCAAACTCCAGACGCTTTACTAACACTCTCCCCACTTGGAGAGTCAGTGCCTTTAACCTCCTGTTTGGCCCAGTTTGCAATTTCTGCGGAAAATGTACAGGAATAGGGAGAACCAATGAGAGACTAGCTGGGGGTGTCTGGACGGGCAAATTTAACTCTCATTTCCCACCAGGAAGAGGAATTAATCAAAGGCTCAGCGTGCCGTGCCGGAACCACACTAGGGCCTGAAGCAATCCTGCGGTGTTGCGGCCAGCTCACAAGAAAGCGAGTTGAAGAAAGGAGCTCAACGGCACTGTAATTCACAAACCTGCAGAGTTATAAATGACAGCTATCGTCCAAAAATATATTGAAGTAAGGCTGCCAAGAGGACTTGAAAGCGGGGCAGAATTGCAGGAAACCGATTTCAGGAGGTAGACGGGAATTGCATGTAAAGCATAGGAAAAGTGGCAGAACGTCCACAATGATGCACTTGGCCAAAAAGGGCGTATGCGTTTCTTCCAGGAAAAAACGCATACGGCCTTTTTGGCCAATCAAGCAAGCTTGCAAAGGAAATCTGCACTACAATGAAGTCTCGCTGCCCCCCGGTCAAAAGGGCCATATGAAAAAAGTGTAAAATCCAGAAAGGCAGGAAAGGCCATGGAGAACTGGGAGCCTTGTTATGCTGATGGGCGGGATGTAAATTGCCAACAGCCACTCTGGAGAAGTGTATGGTGTTTCCTGAAACATCTAAAAAACTAAGCAACAGAGCCTAGGGCACTTCCACTTATGGTCCTATAGCTTAGGGAAATGAAATTCAAACAGACACAGCCACCCCAAAGTTTGGGACGGCTCTGTTTACAAGAACCTCGTTTACGGTACAAGTTCAATATCACAGAAAGCGAAAAATGGATAAAGAAGTTGTGGTACTTACGTACAATGCAATATCACTCAGCAATGAAATCTATGTCATCAGGCCCGTAGCAGAATAATGAGTGGATTCAGGTATGATGATTCTAAGTGAAATAAGTCACACAGAAAAAGAAACACCATAAGATATCACTACTACACGGAAGGTAAACTTGGCTACACAAGAACTGAATTACAAAACAGAACAGGGTCTCAAATGTAGAAAACCAACTTATGCTTGCTTAAGAGGAAAGGTGAGTTGGGGTGCTGCATGAAACCAGAGATTGAAATTAGCACAGATACCGTTCCATAAGCCAAATATGTAATAGACAAGAGCTACTCCTTGCTCAACGAAGTGGACTCAACACCCCATATTAAACGCTTAAGAATACACCTGACTAGAAATAATCTTAAAAACTACGAATTTATATGTCTCCGAAAGACAATCAAGCGTGTGTACAGCGGCATAAACGCAGCAGTGATAGGATTGGTGAGGTTCGGTGAGCAAATGCAGACCCTTTGAAGTCATATTGCATGGTACCCATTCCATGGGTCTCAACTCTCCAGGTTTAAGGGATTCTTCCTTCAGCTAAAACATGCATGTGGAACCCAGAGTATGATCCACCGTGTGATCGGGAAACGTGTTCAAATGTGTCTCAGTTTTCGTCCCCTGGTACTCGGGTGCAACACTCCAGACGCTTTACTAACACTCTCCCCACTTGGAGAGTCAGTGCCTTTAACCTCCTGTATGGCCCAGTTTGCAATTTCTGCGGAAAATGTACAGGAATAGGGAGAACCAATGAGAAACTAGCTGGAGGTGTCTGGACGGGCAAATTTAACTCTCATTTCCCACCAGAAAGAGGAATTAACCAAAGGCTCAGCGTGCCGTTCCAGAACCACACTAGGGCCTGAAGCAATCCTGCGGTGTTGCGGCCAGCTCACAAGAAAGCGAGTTGAAGAAAGGAGCTCAGGGGCACTGTAATTCACAAACCTGCAGAGTTATAAATGACAGCTATCGTCCAAAAATATATTGAAGTAAGGCTGCCAAGAGGACTTGAAAGCGGGGCAGAATTGCAGGAAATCGATTTCAGGAGGTACACTGGAATTGCATGTAAAGCATAGGAAAAGAGGCAGAACGTCCACAATGATGCACTTGGCCAAAAAGGGCGTATGCGTTTTTTCCTGAATATATTCAGGAAAAAACGCATACGCCCATTTTGGCCAACCAAGCAAGCTTGCAAAGGAAATCTGCACTACAATGAAGTCTCACTGCCTCCCGGTCAAAAGGGCCATCTGAAAAAAGTGTAAAATCCAGAAAGGCAGGACAGGCCATGGAGAACTGGGAGCCTTGTTATGCTGATGGGCGGGATGTAAATTGCCAACAGCCACTCTGGAGAAGTGTATGGTGTTTCCTGAAACATCTAAAAAACAAAGCAACAGAGCCTAGGGCACTTCCACTTATGGTCCTATAGCTTAGGGAAATTAAAATAAAAAAGACACGGTCACCCCAAAGTTTGGGACAGCTCTGTTTACAAGAACCTCGTTTACGGTACAAGTTCAATATCACAGAAAGCGAAAAATGGATAAAGAAGTTGTGGTACTTACGTACAATGCAATATCACTCAGCAATGAAATCTATGTCATCAGGCCCATAGCATCATAATGAGTGGATGCAGGTATGATGAGTCTAAGTGAAATAAGTCACACAGAAAAAGAAACATCATAAGATATCACTACTACACGGAATATAAACTTGGGTACACAGGAACTGAATTACAAAACAGAACAGGGTCTCAAATGTAGAAAACCAACTTACGCTAGCTTAAGGGGAAAGGTGAGTTGCGGTGCTGCATGAAACCAGAGATTGAAATTAGCACAGATACCGTTCCATAAGCCAAATATGTAATAGACAAGAGCTACTCCTTGCTCAACGAAGTGGACTCAACACCCCATATTAAACGCCTAAGAATATACCTGACTAGAAATAATCTTAAAACCTACGGATTTATATGTCTCCGAAAGAGAATCAAGCGTGTGTACAGCGGCATAAACGCAGCAGTGATAGGATTGGTGAGGTTCGGTGAGCAAATGCAGACCCTTTGAAGTCATATTGCATGGTACCCATTCCATGGGTCTCAACTCTCCAGGTTTAAGGGATTCTTCCTTCAGCTAAAACATGCATGTGGAACCCAGAGTATGATCCACCGTGTGATCAGGAAACGTGTTCAAATGTGTCTCAGTTTTCGTCCCCTGGTACTCGGGTGCAAACTCCAGACGCTTTACTAACACTCTCCCCACTTGGAGAGTCAGTGCCTTTAACCTCCTGTTTGGCCCAGTTTGCAATTTCTGCGGAAAATGTACAGGAATAGGGAGAACCAATGAGAGACTAGCTGGGGGTGTCTGGACGGGCAAATTTAACTCTCATTTCCCACCAGGAAGAGGAATTAACCAAAGGCTCAGCGTGCCGTGCCGGAACCACAGTAGGGCCTGAAGCAATCCTGCGGTGTTGCGGCTAGCTCACAAGAAAGCGAGTTGAAGAAAGGAGCTCAAGGGCACTGTAATTCACAAACCTGCAGAGTTATAAATGACAGCTATCGTCCAAAAATATATTGAAGTAAGGCTGCCAAGAGGACTTGAAAGCGGGGCAGAATTGCAGGAAACTGATTTCAGGAGGTAGACGGGAATTGCATGTAAAGCATAGGAAAAGAGGCAGAACGTACACAATGATGCACTTGGCCAAAAAGGGCGTATGCGTTTTTTCCTGAATATATTCAGGAAAAAACGCATACGCCCTTTTTGGCCAACCAAGCAAGCTTGCAAAGGAAATCTGCACTACAATGAAGTCTCACTGCCCCCCGGTCAAAAGGGCCATCTGAAAAAAGTGTAAAATCCAGAAAGGCAGGACAGGCCATGGAGAACTGGGAGCTTTGTTATGCTGATGGGTGGGATGTAAATTGCCAACAGCCAATCTGGAGAAGTGTATGGTGTTTCCTGAAACATCTAAAAAACAAAGCAACAGAGCCTAGGGCACTTCCACTTATGGTCCTATAGCTTAGGGAAATTAAAATCAAAAAGACACAGACACCACAAAGTTTGGGACGGCTCTGTTTACAAGAACCTCGTTTACGGTACAAGTTCAATATCACAGAAAGCGAAAAATGGATAAAGAAGTTGTGGTACTTACGTACAATGCAATATCACTCAGCAATGAAATCTATGTCATCAGGCCCGTCGCAGCATAATGAGTGGATTCAGGTACGATGATTCTAAGTGAAATAAGTCACACAGAAAAAGAAACATCATAAGATATCACTACTACACGGAAGGTAAACTTGGCTACACAAGAACTGAATTACAAAACAGAACAGGGTCTCAAATGTAGAAAACCAACTTATGCTTGCTTAAGAGGAAAGGTGAGTTGGGGTGCTGCATGAAACCAGAGATTGAAATTAGCACAGATACCGTTCCATAAGCCAAATATGTAATAGACAAGAGCTACTCCTTGCTCAACGAAGTGGACTCAACACCCCATATTAAACGCTTAAGAATACACCTGACTAGAAATAATCTTAAAAACTACGAATTTATATGTCTCCGAAAGACAATCAAGCGTGTGTACAGCGGCATAAACGCAGCAGTGATAGGATTGGTGAGGTTCGGTGAGCAAATGCAGACCCTTTGAAGTCATATTGCATGGTACCCATTCCATGGGTCTCAACTCTCCAGGTTTAAGGGATTCTTCCTTCAGCTAAAACATGCATGTGGAACCCAGAGTATGATCCACCGTGTGATCGGGAAACGTGTTCAAATGTGTCTCAGATTTCGTCCCCTGGTACTCGGGTGCAACACTCCAGACGCTTTACTAACACTCTCCCCACTTGGAGAGTCAGTGCCTTTAAACGCCTGTTTGGCCCAGTTTGCAATTTCTGCGGAAAATGTACAGGAATAGGGAGAACCAATGAGAGACTAGCTGGAGGTGTCTGGACGGGCAAATTTAACTCTCATTTCCCACCAGGAAGAGGAATTAACCAAAGGTTCAGCATGCCATGCCGGAACCACACTAGGGCCTGAAGCAATCCTGCGGTGTTGTGGCCAGCTCACAAGAAAGCGAGTTGAAGAAAGGAGCTCAGGGGCACTGTAATTCACAAACCTGCAGAGTTATAAATGACAGCTATCGTCCAAAAATATATTGAAGTAAGGCTGCCAAGAGGACTTGAAAGCGGGGCAGAATTGCAGGAAACCGATTTCAGGAGGTAGACGGGAATTGCATGTAAAGCATAGGAAAAGAGGCAGAACGTCCACAATGATGCACTTGGCCAAAAAGGGCGTATGCGTTTTTTCCTGAATATATTCAGGAAAAAACGCATATGCCCTTTTTGGCCAACCAAGCAAGCTTGCAAAGGAAATCTGCACTACAATGAAGTCTCACTGCCCCCCGGTCAAAAGGGTCATCTGAAAAAAGTGTAAAATCCAGAAAGGCAAGACAGGACATGGAGAATTGGGAGCCTTGTTATGCTGATGGGCGGGATGTAAATTGCCAACAGCCACTCTGGAGAAGTGTATGCTGTTTCCTGAAACATCTAAAAAACAAAGCAACAGAGCCTAGGGCACTTCCACTTATGGTCCTATAGCTTAGGGAAATTAAAATCAAAAAGACACAGCCACCCCAAAGTTTGGGACGGCTCTGTTTACAAGAACCTCGTTTACGGTACAAGTTCAATATCACAGAAAGCGAAAAATGGATAAAGAAGTTGTGGTACTTACGTACAATGCAATATCACTCAGCAATGAAATCTATGTCATCAGGCCCGTCGCAGCATAATGAGTGGATTCAGGTACGATGATTCTAAGTGAAATAAGTCACACAGAAAAAGAAACATCATAAGATATCAGTACTACACGGAATGTAAACTTGGCTACACAGGAACTGAATTACAAAACAGAACAGGGTCTCAAATGTAGAAAACCAACTTATGCTTGCTTAAGGGGAAAGGTGAGTTGGGGTGCTGCATGAAACCAGAGATTGAAATTAGCACAGATACCGTGCCATAAGCCAAATATGTAATAGACAAGAGCAACTCCTTGCTAAACGAAGTGTACTCAACACCCCATATTAAACGCCTAAGAATACACCTGACTAGTAAGAATCTTAAAACCTGTGGATTTATATGTCTCCGAAAGAGAATCAAGCGTGTGTACGGTGGCATAAACGCAGCAGTGATAGGATTGGTGAGGTTCGGTGAGCAAATGCAGACCCTTTGAAGTCATATTGCATGGTACCCATTCCATGGGTCTCAACTCTCCAGGTTTAAGGGATTCTTCCTTCAGCTAAAACATGCATGTGGAACACAGAGTATGATCCACCGTGTGATCGGGAAACGTGTTCAAATGTGTCTCAGTTTTCGTCCCCTGGTACTCGGGTGCAACATTCAAGACGCTTTACTAACACTCTCCCCACTTGGAGAGTCAGTGCCTTTAAACTCCTGTTTGGCCCAGTTTGCAATTTCTGCGGAAAATGTACAGGAATAGGGAGAACCAATGAGAGACTAGCTGGGGGTGTCTGGACGGGCAAATTTAACTCTCATTTCCCACCAGGAAGAGGAATTAACCAAAGGCTCAGCGTGCCGTGCCGGAACCACACTAGGGCCTGAAGCAATCCTGCGGTGTTGCGGCCAGCTCACAAGAAAGCGAGTTGAAGAAAGGAGCTCAGGGGCACTGTAATTCACAAACCTGCAGAGTTATAAATGACAGCTATCGTCCAAAAATATATTGAAGTAAGGCTGCCAAGAGGACTTGAAAGCAGGGCAGAATTGCAGGAAACCGATTTCAGGAGGTAGACGGGAATTGCATGTAAAGCATAGGAAAAGAGGCAGAACGTCCACAATGATGCACTTGGCCAAAAAGGGCGTATGCGTTTTTTCCTGAATATATTCAGGAAAAAACGCATACGCCCTTTTTGGCCAACCAAGCAAGCTTGCAAAGGAAATCTGCACTACAATGAAGTCTCACTGCCCCCCTGTCAAAAGGGCCATCTGAAAAAAGTGTAAAATCCAGAAAGGCAGGACAGGCCATGGAGAACTGGGAGCCTTGTTATGCTGATGGGCGGGATGTAAATTACCAGCAGCCACTCTGGAGAAGTGTATGGTGTTTCCTGAAACATCCAAAAAACAAAGCATCAGAGCCTAGGGCAATTCCACTTATGGTCCTATAGCTTAGGGAAATTAAAATCAAAAAGGCATAGCCACCCCAAAGTTTGGGACGGCTCTGTTTACAAGAACCTTGTTCACCGTACAAGTTCAATATCACAGAAAGCGAAAAATGGATAAAGAAGTTGTGGTACTTACGTACAATGCAATATCACTCAGCAATGAAATCTATGTCATCAGGCCCGTAGCAGCATAATGAGTGGATTCAGGTACGATGATTCTAAGTGAAATAAGTCACACAGAAAAAGAAACATCATAAGATATCACTACTACACGGAATGTAAACTTGGCTACACAGGAACTGAATTACAAAACAGAACAGGGTGTCAAATGTAGAAAACCAACTTATGCTTGCTTCAGTGGAAAGGTGAGTTGGGGTGCTGCATAAAACCAGAGATTGAAATTAGCACAGATACCGTTACATAAGCCAAATATGTAATAGACAAGAGCTACTCCTTGCTCAACGAAGTGGACTCAACAACTCATATTAAACGCCTAAGAATATACCTGAGTAGTAAGAATCTTAAAACCTATGGATTTATATGTCTCCGAAAGAGAATGAAGCGTGTGTACAGCGGCATAAACGCAGCAGTGATAGGATTGGTGAGGTTCAGTGAGCAAATGCAGACCCTTTGAAGTCATATTGCATGGTACCCATTCCATGGGTCTCAACTCTCCATGTTTAAGGGATTCTTCCTTCAGCTAAAACATGCATGTGGAACCCAGAGTATGATCCACCGTGTGATCGGAAAACGTGTTCAAATGTGTCTCAGTTTACGTCCCCTGGTACTCGGGTGCAACATTCCAGACGCTTTACTAACACTCTCCCCACTTGGAGAGTCAGTGCCTTTAACCTCCTGTTTGGCCCAGTTTGCAATTTCTCTGGAAAATGAACAGGAATAGGGAGAACCAATGAGAGACTAGCTGGAGGTGTCTGGACGGGCAAATTTAACTCTCATTTCCCACCAGGAAGAGGAATTAACCAAAGGCTCAGCATGCCGTGCCGGAAACAAACTAGGGCCTGAAGCAATCCTGCGGTGTTGCGGCCAGCTCACAAGAAAGCGAGTTGAAGAAAGGAGCTCAGGGGCACTGTAATTCACAAACCTGCAGAGTTATAAATGACAGCTATCTTCCAAAAATATATTGAAGTAAGGCTGCCAAGAGGAGTTGAAAGCGGGGCAGAATTGCAGGAAACCGATTTCAGGAGGTAGACTGGAATTGCATTTAAAGCATAGGAAAGGAGGCAGAACGTCCACAATGATGCACTTGGCCAAAAAGGGCGTATGCGTTTTTTCCTGAATATATTCAGGAAAAAACGCATACGCCCTTTTTGGCCAACCAAGCAAGCTTGCAAAGGAAATCTGCACTACAGTGAAGTCTCTCTGCCCCCCGGTCAAAAGGGCCATCTGAAAAAAGTGTAAAATCCAGAAAGGCAGGACAGGCCATGGAGAACTGGGAGCCTTGTTATGCTGATGGGCGGGACGTAAATTGCCAGCAGCCACTCTGGAGAAGTGTATGGTGTTTCCTAAAACATCCAAAAAACAAAGCAACAGAGCCTAGGGCACTTCCACTTATGGTCCTATAGCTTAGGGAAATTAAAATCAAAAAGACACAGCCACCCCAAAGTTTGGGACGGCTCTGTTTACAAGAACCTTGTTCACCGTACAAGTTCAATATCACAGAAAGCGAAAAATGGATAAAGAAGTTGTGGTACATACGTACAATGCAATATCACTCAGCAATGAAATCTATTTCATAAGGCCCATAGCAGCATAATGAGTGGATTCAGGTACGATGATTCTAAGTGAAATAAGTCACACAGGGCTTACCTGGTGGCGCAGTGGTTGAGAGTCCGCCTGCCGATGCAGAGGACATGGGTTCGTGCCCCGCTCCGTGAAGATCCCACATGCCGCGGAGCGGCTGGGCCTGTGAGCCATGGCTGCTGAGCCTGCGCGTCCGGAGCCTGTGCTCCGCAATGGGAAAGACCACAACAGTGAGAGGCCCATGTACCCCAAAAAAAAAAAAATAAAAAAATAAAAAAAATAAAAAAATAAGTCACACAGAAAAAGAAACATCATAAGATATCACTATTACACGGAATGTAAACTTGGTTACACAGGAACTAAATTACTAAACAGAACAGAGTGTCAAATGTAGAAAACCAATTTATTCTTGCTTAAGGGGAAAGGTGAGTTGGGGTGCTGCATACAACAAGAGATTGAAATTAGCACAGATACCGTTCCATAAGCCAAATATATAATAGACAAGTGCTACTCCTTGCTCAACGAACTGGACTCAACACCCCATATTAAACGCCTAACAATATACCTGACTAGTAAGAATCTTAAAAACTATGGATTTATATGTCTCCGAAAGAGAATGAAGCGTGTGTACAGCGGCATAAACGCAGCAGTGATAGGATTGGTGAGGTTCGGTGAGCAAATGCAGACCCTTTGAAGTCATATTGCATGGTACCCATTCCATGGGTTTCAACTCTCCAAGTTTAAGGGATTCTTCCTTCAGCTAAAACATGCATGTGGAACACAGAGTATGATCCACCGTGTGATCAGGAAACGTGTTCAAATGTGTCTCAGTTTTCGTCCCCTGGTACTCGGGTGCAACACTCCAGACGCTTTACTAACACTCTCTCCACTTGGAGAGTCAGTGCCTTTAACCTCCTGTATGGCCCAGTTTGCAATTTCTGCGGAAAATGTACAGGAATAGGGAGAACCAATGAGAAACTAGCTGGAGGTGTCTGGACGGGCAAATATAACTCTCATTTCCCACCAGGAAGAGGAATTAACCAAAGGCTCAGCGTGCCGTGCCGGAACCACACTAGGGCCTGAAGCAATCCTGCGGTGTTGCGGCCAGCTCACAAGAAAGCGAGTTGAAGAAAGGAGCTCAGGGGCACTGTAATTCACAAACCTGCAGAGTTATAAATGACAGCTATCATCCAAAAATATATTGAAGTAAGGCTGCCAAGAGGACTTGAAAGTGGTGCAGAATTGCACGAAACCGATTTCAGGAGGTAGACTGGAATTGCATGTAAAGCATAGGAAAAGAGGCAGAACGTCCACAACGATGCACTTGGCCAAAAAGGGCGTATGCGTTTTTTCCTGAATATATTCAGGAAAAAACGCATACGCCCTTTTTGGCCAACCAAGAAAGCTTGCAAAGGAAATCTGCACTACAATGAAGTCTCACTGCCCCCCGGTCAAAAGGGTCATCTGAAAAAAGTATAAAATCCAGAAAGGCAGGACAGGCCATGGAGAACTGGGAGCCTTGTTATGCTGGTGGGCGGGATGTAAATTGCCAACAGCCACTCTGGAGAAGTGTATGGTGTTTCCTGAAACATCTAAAAAACAAAGCAACAGAGCCTAGGGCACTTCCACTTATGGTCCTATATCTTAGGGAAATTAAAATCAAAAAGACACAGCCACCCCAAAGTTTGGGCCGGCTCTGTTTACAAGAACCTCGTTTACGGTACAAGTTCAATATCACAGAAAGCGGAAAATGGATAAAGAAGTTGTGGTACTTACGTACAATGCAATATCACTCAGCAATGAAATCTATGTCATCAGGCCCGTAGCAGCATAATGAGTGGATGCAGGTACGATGATTCTAAGTGAAATAAGTCACACAGAAAAAGAAACATCATAAGGTATCACTACTACACGGAATGTAAACTTGGCTACACAGGAACTGAATTACAAAACAGAACAGGGTCTCAAATGTAGAAAACCAACTTATGCTTGCTTGAGGGGAAAGGTGAGTTGGGGTGCTGCATGAAACCAGAGATTGAAATTAGCACAGACACCGTTCCATAAGCCAAATATGTAATAGACAAGAGCTACTCCTTGCTCAACGAAGTGGACTCAACACCCCATATTAAACGCCTAAGAATATCCCTGACTAGTAAGAATCTTAAAACCTACCGATTTATATGTCTCCAAAAGAGAATCAAGCGTGTGTACGGCGGCATAAACGCAGCAGTGATAGGATTGGTGAGGTTCGGTGAGCAAATGCAGACCCTTTGAAGTCATATTGCATGGTACCCATTCCATGTGTCTCAACTCTCCAGGTTTAAGGGATTCTTCCTTCAGCTAAAACATGCATGTGGAACCCAGAGTATGATCCACCATGTGATCGGGAAACGTGTTCAAATGTGTCTCAGTTTTCGTTCCCTGGTACTCGGGTGCAACATTCAAGACGCTTTACTAACACTCTCCCCACTTGGAGAGTCAGTGCCTTTAAACTCCTGTTTGGCCCAGATTGCTATTTCTGCGGAAAATGTACAGGAATAGGGAGAACCAATGAGAGACTAGCTGGAGGTGTCTGGACGGGCAAATTTAACTCTCATTTCCCACCAGGAAGAGGAATTAACCAAAGGTTCTGCGTGCCATGCCGGAATCACACTAGGGCCTGAAGCAATCCTGCGGTGTTGTGGCCAGCTCACAAGAAAGCGAGTTGAAGAAAGGAGCTCAGGGGCACTGTAATTCACAAACCTGCAGAGTTATAAATGACAGCTATCGTCCAAAAATATATTGAAGTAAGGCTGCCAAGAGGACTTGAAAGCGGGGCAGAATTGCAGGAAACCGATTTCAGGAGGTAGACGGGATTTGCATGTAAAGCATAGGAAAAGAGGCAGAACGTCCACAATGATGCACTTGGCCAAAAAGGGCGTATGCGTTTTTTCCTGAATATATTCAGGAAAAAACGCATACGCCGTTTTTGGCCAACCAAGCAAGCTTGCAAAGGAAATCTGCACTACAATGAAGTCTCACTGCCCCCCGGTCAAAAGGGCCATCTGAAAAAAGTGTAAAATCCAGAAAGGCAAGACAGGACATGGAGAATTGGGAGCCTTGTTATGCTGATGGGCGGGATGTAAATTGCCAACAGCCACTCTGGAGAAGTGTATGCTGTTTCCTGAAACATCCAAAAAACAAAGCAACAGAGCCTAGGGCACTTCCACTTATGGTCCTATAGCTTAGGGAAATTAAAATCAAAAAGACACAGCCACCCCAAAGTTTGGGACGGCTCTGTTTACAAGAACCTTGTTTACGGTACAAGTTCAATATCACAGAAAGCGAAAAATGGATAAAGAAGTTGTGGTACTTACGTACAATGCAATATCGCTCAGCAATGAAATCTATGTCATCAGGCCCGTAGCAGCATAATGAGTGGATTAAGGTACGATGATTGTAAGTGAAATAAGTCACACAGAAAACGAAACATCATAAGATATCACTACTACACGGAATGTAAACTTGGCTACACAGGAACTGAATTTCAAAACAGAACAGGGTCTCAAATGTAGAAAACCAACTTACGCTAGCTTAAGGGGAAAGGTGAGTTGGGGTGATGCATGAAACCAGAGATTGAAATTAGCACAGATACAGTTCCATAAGCCAAATATGTAATAGACAAGAGCTACTCCTTGCTCAACGAAGTGGACTCAACACCCCATATTAAACGCCTAAGAATATACCTGACTAGAAATAATCTTAAAACCTACGGATTTATATGTCTCCGAAAGACAATCAAGCGTGTGTACAGCGGCATAAATGCAGCAGTGATAGGATTGGTGAGGTTCGGTGAGCAAATGCAGACCCTTTGAAGTCATATTGCATGGTACCCATTCCATGGGTCTCAACTCTCCAGGTTTAAGGGATTCTTCCTTCAGCTAAAACATGCATGTGGAACCCAGAGTATGATCCACCGTGTGATCGGGAAACGTGTTCAAATGTGTCTCAGTTTTCGTCCCCTGGTACTCGGGTGCAAACTCCAGACGCTTTACTAACACTCTCCCCACTTGGAGAGTCAGTGCCTTTAACCTCCTGTTTGGCCCAGTTTGCAATTTCTGCGGAAAATGTACAGGAATAGGGAGAACCAATGAGAGACTAGCTGGGGGTGTCTGGACGGGCAAATTTAACTCTCATTTCCCACCAGGAAGAGGAATTAACCAAAGGCTCAGCGTGCCGTGCCGGAACCACACTAGGGCCTGAAGCAATCCTGCGGTGTTGTGGCTAGCTCACAAGAAAGCGAGTTGAAGAAAGGAGCTCAGGGGCACTGTAATTCACAAACCTGCAGAGTTATAAATGACAGCTATCGTCCAAAAATATATTGAAGTAAGGCTGCCAAGAGGACTTGAAAGCGGGGCAGAATTGCAGGAAATCGATTTCAGGAGGTACACTGGAATTGCATGTAAAGCATAGAAAAGAGGCAGAACGTCCACAATGATGCACTTGGCCAAAAAGGGCGTATGCGTTTTTTCCTGAATATATTCAGGAAAAAACGCATACGCCCTTTTTGGCCAACCAAGCAAGCTTGCAAAGGAAATCTGCACTACAATGAAGTCTCACTGCCCCCCGGTCAAAAGGGCCATCTGAAAAAAGTGTAAAATCCAGAAAGGCAAGACAGGACATGGAGAATTGGGAGCCTTGTTATGCTGATGGGCGGGATGTAAATTGCCAACAGGCACTCTGGAGAAGTGTATGCTGTTTCCTGAAACATCTAAAAAACTAAGCAACAGAGCCTAGGGCACTTCCACTTATGGTCCTATAGCTTAGGGAAATTAAAATCAAAAAGACACGGCCACCCCAAAGTTTGGGACGGCTCTGTTTACAAGAACCTCGTTTACGGTACAAGTTCAATATCACAGAAAGCGAAAAATGGATAAAGAAGCTGTGGTACTTACGTACAATGCAATATCACTCAGCAATGAAATCTATGTCATCAGGCCCGTCGCAGCATAATGAGTGGATTCAGGTACGATGATTCTAAGTGAAATAAGTCACACAGAAAAAGAAACATCATAAGATATCACTACTACACGGAAGGTAAACTTGGCTACACAAGAACTGAATTACAAAACAGAACTGGGTCTCAAATGTAGAAAACCAACTTATGCTTGCTTAAGAGGAAAGGTGAGTTGGGGTGCAGCATGAAACCAGAGATTGAAATTAGCACAGATACCGTTCCATAAGCCAAATATGTAATAGACAAGAGCTACTCCTTGCTCAACGAAGTGGACTCAACACCCCATATTAAACGCTTAAGAATACACCTGACTAGAAATAATCTTAAAAACTACGAATTTATATGTCTCCGAAAGACAATCAAGCGTGTGTACAGCGGCATAAACGCAGCAGTGATAGGATTGGTGAGGTTCGGTGAGCAAATGCAGACCCTTTGAAGTCATATTGCATGGTACCCATTCCATGGGTCTCAACTCTCCAGGTTTAAGGGATTCTTCCTTCAGCTAAAACATGCATGTGGAACCCAGAGTATGATCCACCGTGTGATCGGGAAACGTGTTCAAATGTGTCTCAGTTTTCGTCCCCTGGTACTCGGGTGCAACACTCCAGACGCTTTACTAAGACTCTCCCCACTTGGAGAGTCAGTGCCTTTAACCTCCTGTATGGCCCAGTTTGCAATTTCTGCGGAAAATGTACAGGAATAGGGAGAACCAATGAGAAACTAGCTGGAGGTGTCTGGACGGGCAAATTTAACTCTCATTTCCCACCAGGAAGAGGAATGAACCAAAGGCTCAGCGTGCCGTGCCGGAACCACACTAGGGCCTGAAACAATCCTGCGGTGTTGCGGCCAGCTCACAAGAAAGCGAGTTGAAGAAAGGAGCTCAGGGGCACTGTAATTCACAAACCTGCAGAGTTATAAATGACAGCTATCGTCCAAAAATATATTGAAGTAAGGCTGCCAAGAGGACTTGAAAGCGGGGCAGAATTGCAGGAAATCGATTTCAGGAGGTACACTGGAATTGCATGTAAAGCATAGAAAAGAGGCAGAACGTCCACAATGATGCACTTGGCCAAAAAGGGCGTATGCGTTTTTTCCTGAATATATTCAGGAAAAAACGCATACGCCCTTTTTGGCCAACCAAGCAAGCTTGCAAAGGAAATCTGCACTACAATGAAGTCTCACTGCCCCCCGGTCAAAAGGGCCATCTGAAAAGAGTGTAAAATCCAGAAAGGCAGGACAGGCCATGGAGAACTGGGAGCCTTGTTATGCTGATGGGCGGGATGTAAATTGCCAACAGCCACTCTGGAGAAGTGTATGGTGTTTCCTGAAACATCTAAAAAACTAAGCAACAGAGCCTAGGGCACTTCCACTTATGGTCCTATAGCTTAGGGAAATTAAAATCAAAAAGACACGGTCACCCCAAAGTTTGGGACAGCTCTGTTTACAAGAACCTAGTTTACGGTACAAGTTCAATATCACAGAAAGCGAAAAATGGATAAAGAAGTTGTGGTACTTACGTACAATGCAATATCACTCAGCAATGAAATCTATGTCATCAGGCCCGTAGCATCATAATGAGTGGATGCAGGTATGATGAGTCTAAGTGAAATAAGTCACACAGAAAAAGAAACATCATAAGATATCACTACTACACGGAATGTAAACTTGGCTACACAGGAACTGAATTACAAAACAGAACAGGGTCTCAAATGTAGAAAACCAACTTATGCTTGCTTAAGGGGAAAGGTGAGTTGGGGTGCAGCATGAAACCAGAGATTGAAATTAGCACAGATACCGTGCCATAAGCCAAATATGTAATAGACAAGAGCTACTCCTTGCTAAACGAAGTGTACTCAACACCCCATATTAAACGCCTAAGAATACACCTGACTAGTAAGAATCTTAAAACCTGTGGATTTATATGTCTCCGAAAGAGAATCAAGCGTGTGTACGGCGGCATAAACGCAGCAGTGATAGGATTGGTGAGGTTCGGTGAGCAAATGCAGACCCTTTGAAGTCATATTGCATGGTACCCATTCCATGGGTCTCAACTCTCCAGGTTTAAGGGATTCTTCCTTCAGCTAAAACATGCATGTGGAACCCAGAGTATGATCCACCGTGTGATTGGGCAACGTGTTCAAATGTGTCTCAGTTTTCGTCCCCTGGTACTCGGGTGCAACATTCAAGACGCTTTACTAACACTCTCCCCACTTGGAGAGTCAGTGCCTTTAACCTCCTGTTTGGCCCAGTTTGCAATTTCTGCGGAAAATGTACAGGAATAGGGAGAACCAATGAGAGACTAGCTGGAGGTGTCTGGACGGGCAAATTTAACTCTCATTTCCCACCAGGAAGAGGAATTAACCAAAGGCTCAGTGTGCCGTGCCGGAACCACACTAGGGCCTGAAGCAATCCTGCGGTGTTGTGGCCAGCTCACAAGAAAGCGAGTTGAAGAAAGGAGCTCAGGGGCACTGTAATTCACAAACCTGCAGAGTTATAAATGACAGCTATCGTCCAAAAATATATTGAAGTAAGGCTGCCAAGAGGACTTGAAAGTGGTGCAGAATTGCACGAAACCGATTTCAGGAGGTAGACTGGAATTGCATGTAAAGCATAGGAAAAGAGGCAGAACGTCCACAACGATGCACTTGGCCAAAAAGGGCGTATGCGTTTTTTCCTGAATATATTCAGGAAAAAACGCATACGCCCTTTTTGGCCAACCAAGAAAGCTTGCAAAGGAAATCTGCACTACAATGAAGTCTCACTGCCCCCCGGTCAAAAGGGTCATCTGAAAAAAGTATAAAATCCAGAAAGGCAGGACAGGCCATGGAGAACTGGGAGCCTTGTTATGCTGGTGGGCGGGATGTAAATTGCCAACAGCCACTCTGGAGAAGTGTATGGTGTTTCCTGAAACATCTAAAAAACAAAGCAACAGAGCCTAGGGCACTTCCACTTATGGTCCTATATCTTAGGGAAATTAAAATCAAAAAGACACAGCCACCCCAAAGTTTGGGCCGGCTCTGTTTACAAGAACCTCGTTTACGGTACAAGTTCAATATCACAGAAAGCGGAAAATGGATAAAGAAGTTGTGGTACTTACGTACAATGCAATATCACTCAGCAATGAAATCTATGTCATCAGGCCCGTAGCAGCATAATGAGTGGATGCAGGTACGATGATTCTAAGTGAAATAAGTCACACAGAAAAAGAAAAATCATAAGGTATCACTACTACACGGAATGTAAACTTGGCTACACAGGAACTGAATTACAAAACAGAACAGGGTCTCAAATGTAGAAAACCAACTTATGCTTCCTTGAGGGGAAAGGTGAGTTGGGGTGCTGCATGAAACCAGAGATTGAAATTAGCACAGACACCGTTCCATAAGCCAAATATGTAATAGACAAGAGCTACTCCTTGCTCAACGAAGTGGACTCAACACCCCATATTAAACGCCTAAGAATATCCCTGACTAGTAAGAATCTTAAAACCTACCGATTTATATGTCTCCAAAAGAGAATCAAGCGTGTGTACGGCGGCATAAACGCAGCAGTGATAGGATTGGTGAAGTTCGGTGAGCAACTGCAGACCCTTTGAAGTCATATTGCATGGTACCCATTCCATGTGTCTCAACTCTCCAGGTTTAAGGGATTCTTCCTTCAGCTAAAACATGCATGTGGAACCCAGAGTATGATCCACCATGTGATCGGGAAACGTGTTCAAATGTGTCTCAGTTTTCGTTCCCTGGTACTCGGGTGCAACATTCAAGACGCTTTACTAACACTCTCCCCACTTGGAGAGTCAGTGCCTTTAAACTCCTGTTTGGCCCAGATTGCTATTTCTGCGGAAAATGTACAGGAATAGGGAGAACCAATGAGAGACTAGCTGGAGGTGTCTGGACGGGCAAATTTAACTCTCATTTCCCACCAGGAAGAGGAATTAACCAAAGGTTCTGCGTGCCATGCCGGAATCACACTAGGGCCTGAAGCAATCCTGCGGTGTTGTGGCCAGCTCACAAGAAAGCGAGTTGAAGAAAGGAGCTCAGGGGCACTGTAATTCACAAACCTGCAGAGTTATAAATGACAGCTATCGTCCAAAAATATATTGAAGTAAGGCTGCCAAGAGGACTTGAAAGCGGGGCAGAATTGCAGGAAACCGATTTCAGGAGGTAGACGGGAATTGCATGTAAAGCATAGGAAAAGAGGCAGAACGTCCACAATGATGCACTTGGCCAAAAAGGGCGTATGCGTTTTTTCCTGAATATATTCAGGAAAAAACGCATACGCCGTTTTTGGCTAACCAAGCAAGCTTGCAAAGGAAATCTGCACTACAATGAAGTCTCACTGCCCCCCGGTCAAAAGGGCCATCTGAAAAAAGTGTAAAATCCAGAAAGGCAAGACAGGACATGGAGAATTGGGAGCCTTGTTATGCTGATGGGCGGGATGTAAATTGCCAACAGCCACTCTGGAGAAGTGTATGCTGTTTCCTGAAACATCCAAAAAACAAAGCAACAGAGCCTAGGGCACTTCCACTTATGGTCCTATAGCTTAGGGAAATTAAAATCAAAAAGACACAGCCACCCCAAAGTTTGGGACGGCTCTGTTTACAAGAACCTTGTTTACGGTACAAGTTCAATATCACAGAAAGCGAAAACTGGATAAAGAAGTTGTGGTACTTACGTACAATGCAATATCGCTCAGCAATGAAATCTATGTCATCAGGCCCGTAGCAGCATAATGAGTGGATTAAGGTACGATGATTGTAAGTGAAATAAGTCACACAGAAAACGAAACATCATAAGATATCACCACTACACGGAATGTAAACTTGGCTACACAGGAACTGAATTTCAAAACAGAACAGGGTCTCAAATGTAGAAAACCAACTTACGCTAGCTTAAGGGGAAAGGTGAGTTGGGGTGATGCATGAAACCAGAGATTGAAATTAGCACAGATACAGTTCCATAAGCCAAATATGTAATAGACAAGAGCTACTCCTTGCTCAACGAAGTGGACTCAACACCCCATATTAAACGCCTAAGAATATACCTGACTAGAAATAATCTTAAAACCTACGGATTTATATGTCTCCGAAAGACAATAAAGCGTGTGTACAGCAGCATAAATGCAGCAGTGATAGGATTGGTGAGGTTCGGTGAGCAAATGCAGACCCTTTGAAGTCATATTGCATGGTACCCATTCCATGGGTCTCAACTCTCCAGGTTTAAGGGATTCTTCCTTCAGCTAAAACATGCATGTGGAACCCAGAGTATGATCGACCGTGTGATCGGGAAACGTGTTCAAATGTGTCTCAGTTTTCGTCCCCTGGGACTCGGGTGCAAACTCCAGACGCTTTACTAACACTCTCCCCACTTGGAGAGTCAGTGCCTTTAACCTCCTGTTTGGCCCAGTTTGCAATTTCTGCGGAAAATGTACAGGAATAGGGAGAACCAATGAGAGACTAGCTGGGGGTGTCTGGACGGGCAAATTTAACTCTCATTTCCCACCAGGAAGAGGAATTAACCAAAGGCTCAGCGTGCCGTGCCGGAACCACACTGGGGCCTGAAGCAATCCTGCGGTGTTGCGGCCAGCTCACAAGAAAGCGAGTTGAAGAAAGGAGCTCAAGGGCACTGTAATTCACAAACCTGCAGAGTTATAAATGACAGCTATCGTCCAAAAATATATTGAAGTAAGGCTGCCAAGAGGACTTGAAAGCGGGGCAGAATTGCAGGAAACCGATTTCAGGAGGTAGACGGGAATTGCATGTAAAGCATAGGAAAAGAGGCAGAACGTCCACAATGATGCACTTGGTCAAAAAGGGCGTATGCGTTTTTTCCTGAATATATTCAGGAAAAAACGCATACGCCCTTTTTAGCCAACCAAGCAAGCTTGCAAAGGAAATCTGCACTACAATGAAGTCTCACTGCCCCCCGGTCAAAAGGGCCATCTGAAAAAAGTGTAAAATCCAGAAAGGCAAGACAGGACATGGAGAATTGGGAGCCTTGTTATGCTGATGGGCGGGATGTAAATTGCCAACAGCCACTCTGGAGAAGTGTATGCTGTTTCCTGAAACATCTAAAAAACAAAGCAACAGAGCCTAGGGCACTTCCACTTATGGTCCTATAGCTTAGGGAAATTAAAATCAAAAAGACACGGTCACCCCAAATTTTGGGACAGCTCTGTTTACAAGAACCTCGTTTACGGTACAAGTTCAATATCACAGAAAGCGAAAAATGGATAAAGAAGTTGTGGTACTTACGTACAATGCAATATCACTCAGCAATGAAATCTATGTCATCAGGCCCGTAGCAGCATAATGAGTGGATGCAGGTATGATGAGTCTAAGTGAAATAAGTCACACAGAAAAAGAAACATCATAAGATATCACTACTACACGGAATGTAAACTTGGCTACACAGGAACTGAATTACAAAACAGAACAGGGTCTCAAATGTAGAAAACCAACTTACGCTAGCTTAAGGGGAAAGGTGAGTTGGGGTGCTGCATGAAACCAGAGATTGAAATTAGCACAGATACCGTTCCATAAGCCAAATATGTAATAGACAAGAGCTACTCCTTGCTCAACGAAGTGGACTCAACACCCCATATTAAACGCCTAAGAATATACCTGACTAGAAATAATCTTAAAACCTACGGATTTATATGTCTCCGAAAGACAATCAAGCGTGTGTACAGCGGCATAAATGCAGCAGTGATAGGATTGGTGAGGTTCGGTGAGCAAATGCAGACCCTTTGAAGTCATATTGCATGGTACCCATTCCATGGGTCTCAACTCTCCAGGTTTAAGGGATTCTTCCTTCAGCTAAAACATGCATGTGGAACCCAGAGTATGATCCACCGTGTGATCGGGAAACGTGTTCAAATGTGTCTCAGTTTTCGTCCCCTGGTACTCGGGTGCAAACTCCAGACGCTTTACTAACACTCTCCCCACTTGGAGAGTCAGTGCCTTTAACCTCCTGTTTGGCCCAGTTTGCAATTTCTGCGGAAAATGTACAGGAATAGGGAGAACCAATGAGAGACTAGCTGGGGGTGTCTGGACGGGCAAATTTAACTCTCATTTCCCACCAGGAAGAGGAATTAACCAAAGGCTCAGCGTGCCGTGCCGGAACCACACTGGGGCCTGAAGCAATCCTGCGGTGTTGCGGCCAGCTCACAAGAAAGCGAGTTGAAGAAAGGAGCTCAAGGGCACTGTAATTCACAAACCTGCAGAGTTATAAATGACAGCTATCGTCCAAAAATATATTGAAGTAAGGCTGCCAAGAGGACTTGAAAGCGGGGCAGAATTGCAGGAAACCGATTTCAGGAGGTAGACGGGAATTGCATGTAAAGCATAGGAAAAGAGGCAGAACGTCCACAATGATGCACTTGGCCAAAAAGGGCGTATGCGTTTTTTCCTGAATATATTCAGGAAAAAACGCATACGCCCTTTTTGGCCAACCAAGCAAGCTTGCAAAGGAAATCTGCACTACAATGAAGTCTCACTGCCCCCCGGTCAAAAGGGCCATCTGAAAAAAGTGTAAAATCCAGAAAGGCAAGACAGGACATGGAGAATTGGGAGCCTTGTTATGCTGATGGGCGGGATGTAAATTGCCAACAGCCACTCTGGAGAAGTGTATGCTGTTTCCTGAAACATCCAAAAAACAAAGCAACAGAGCCTAGGGCACTTCCACTTATGGTCCTATAGCTTAGGGAAATTAAAATCAAAAAGACACGGTCACCCCAAATTTTGGGACAGCTCTGTTTACAAGAACCTCGTTTACGGTACAAGTTCAATATCACAGAAAGCGAAAAATGGATAAAGAAGTTGTGGTACTTACGTACAATGCAATATCACTCAGCAATGAAATCTATGTCATCAGGCCCGTAGCAGCATAATGAGTGGATGCAGGTATGATGAGTCTAAGTGAAATAAGTCACACAGAAAAAGAAACATCATAAGATATCACTACTACACGGAATGTAAACTTGGCTACACAGGAACTGAATTACAAAACAGAACAGGGTCTCAAATGTAGAAAACCAACTTACGCTAGCTTAAGGGGAAAGGTGAGTTGGGGTGCTGCATGAAACCAGAGATTGAAATTAGCACAGATACCGTTCCATAAGCCAAATATGTAATAGACAAGAGCTACTCCTTGCTCAACGAAGTGGACTCAACACCCCATATTAAACGCCTAAGAATATACCTGACTAGAAATAATCTTAAAACCTACGGATTTATATGTCTCCGAAAGACAATCAAGCGTGTGTACAGCGGCATAAATGCAGCAGTGATAGGATTGGTGAGGTTCGGTGAGCAAATGCAGACCCTTTGAAGTCATATTGCATGGTACCCATTCCATGGGTCTCAACTCTCCAGGTTTAAGGGATTCTTCCTTCAGCTAAAACATGCATGTGGAACCCAGAGTATGATCCACCGTGTGATCGGGAAACGTGTTCAAATGTGTCTCAGTTTTCGTCCCCTGGTACTCGGGTGCAAACTCCAGACGCTTTACTAACACTCTCCCCACTTGGAGAGTCAGTGCCTTTAACCTCCTGTTTGGCCCAGTTTGCAATTTCTGCGGAAAATGTACAGGAATAGGGAGAACCAATGAGAGACTAGCTGGGGGTGTCTGGACGGGCAAATTTAACTCTCATTTCCCACCAGGAAGAGGAATTAACCAAAGGCTCAGCGTGCCGTGCCAGAACCACACTGGGGCCTGAAGCAATCCTGCGGTGTTGCGGCCAGCTCACAAGAAAGCGAGTTGAAGAAAGGAGCTCAAGGGCACTGTAATTCACAAACCTGCAGAGTTATAAATGACAGCTATCGTCCAAAAATATATTGAAGTAAGGCTGCCAAGAGGACTTGAAAGCGGGGCAGAATTGCAGGAAACCGATTTCAGGAGGTAGACGGGAATTGCATGTAAAGCATAGGAAAAGAGGCAGAACGTCCACAATGATGCACTTGGCCAAAAAGGGCGTATGCGTTTTTTCCTGAATATATTCAGGAAAAAACGCATACGCCCTTTTTGGCCAACCAAGCAAGCTTGCAAAGGAAATCTGCACTACAATGAAGTCTCACTGCCCCCCGGTCAAAAGGGCCATCTGAAAAAAGTGTAAAATCCAGAAAGGCAAGACAGGACATGGAGAATTGGGAGCCTTGTTATGCTGATGGGCGGGATGTAAATTGCCAACAGCCACTCTGGAGAAGTGTATGCTGTTTCCTGAAACATCCAAAAAACAAAGCAACAGAGCCTAGGGCACTTCCACTTATGGTCCTATAGCTTAGGGAAATTAAAATCAAAAAGACACGGTCACCCCAAATTTTGGGACAGCTCTGTTTACAAGAACCTCGTTTACGGTACAAGTTCAATATCACAGAAAGCGAAAAATGGATAAAGAAGTTGTGGTACTTACGTACAATGCAATATCACTCAGCAATGAAATCTATGTCATCAGGCCCGTAGCAGCATAATGAGTGGATGCAGGTATGATGAGTCTAAGTGAAATAAGTCACACAGAAAAAGAAACATCATAAGATATCACTACTACACGGAATGTAAACTTGGCTACACAGGAACTGAATTACAAAACAGAACAGGGTCTCAAATGTAGAAAACCAACTTACGCTAGCTTAAGGGGAAAGGTGAGTTGGGGTGCTGCATGAAACCAGAGATTGAAATTAGCACAGATACCGTTCCATAAGCCAAATATGTAATAGACAAGAGCTACTCCTTGCTCAACGAAGTGGACTCAACACCCCATATTAAACGCCTAAGAATATACCTGACTAGAAATAATCTTAAAACCTACGGATTTATATGTCTCCGAAAGACAATCAAGCGTGTGTACAGCGGCATAAACGCAGCAGTGATAGGATTGGTGAGGTTCGGTGAGCAAATGCAGACCCTTTGAAGTCATGTTGCATGGTACCCATTCCATGGGTCTCAACTCTCCAGGTTTAAGGGATTCTTCCTTCAGCTAAAACATGCATGTGGAACCCAGAGTATGATCCACCGTGTGATCGGGAAACGTGTTCAAATGTGTCTCAGTTTTCGTCCCCTGGTACTCGGGTGCAAACTCCAGATGCTTTACTAACACTCTCCCCACTTGGAGAGTCAGTGCCTTTAACCTCCTGTTTGGCCCAGTTTGCAATTTCTGCGAAAAATGTACAGGAATAGGGAGAACCAATGAGAGACTAGTTGGGGGTGTCTGGACGGGCAAATTTAACTCTCATTTCCCACCAGAAAGAGGAATTAACCAAAGGTCAGCGTGCCGTGCCGGAACCACACTAGGACCTGAAGCAATCCTGCGGTGTTGTGGACAGCTCACAAGAAAGCGAGTTGAAGAAAGGAGCTCAGGGGCACTGTAATTCACAAACCTGCAGAGTTATAAATGACAGCTATCGTCCAAAAATATATTGAAGTAAGGCTGCCAAGAGGACTTGAAAGCGGGGCAGAATTGCAGGAAACCGATTTCAGGAGGTAGACGGGAATTGCATGTAAAGCATAGGAAAAGAGGCAGAACGTCCACAATGATGCACTTGGCCAAAAAGGGCGTATGCGTTCTTTCCTGAATATATTCAGGAAAAAACGCATACGCCCTTTTTGGCCAACCAAGCAAGCTTGCAAAGGAAATCTGCACTACAATGAAGTCTCACTGCCCCCCGGTCAAAAGGGCCATCTGAAAAAAGTGTAAAATCCAGAAAGGCAGGACAGGCCATGGAGAACTGGGAGCTTTGTTATGCTGATGGGCGGGATGTAAATTGCCAACAGCCAATCTGTAGAAGTGTATGGTGTTTCCTGAAACATCTAAAAAACAAAGCAACAGAGCCTAGGGCACTTCCACTTATGGTCCTATAGCTTAGGGAAATTAAAATCAAAAAGACACAGCCACCCCAAAGTTTGGGACGGCTCTGTTTACAAGAACCTCGTTTACGGTACAAGTTCAATATCACAGAAAGCGAAAAATGGATAAAGAAGTTGTGGTACTTACGTACAATGCAATATCACTCAGCAATGAAATCTATGTCATCAGGCCCGTCGCAGCATAATGAGTGGATTCAGGTACGATGATTCTAAGTGAAATAAGTCACACAGAAAAAGAAACATCATAAGATATCAGTACTACACGGAATGTAAACTTGGCTACACAGGAACTGAATTACAAAACAGAACAGGGTCTCAAATGTAGAAAACCAACTTATGCTTGCTTAAGGGGAAAGGTGAGTTGGGGTGCTGCATGAAACCAGAGATTGAAATTAGCACAGATACCGTGCCATAAGCCAAATATGTAATAGACAAGAGCAACTCCTTGCTAAAAGAAGTGTACTCAACACCCCATATTAAACGCCTAAGAATACACCTGACTAGTAAGAATCTTAAAACCTGTGGATTTATATGTCTCCGAAAGAGAATCAAGCGTGTGTACGGTGGCATAAACGCAGCAGTGATAGGATTGGTGAGGTTCGGTGAGCAAATGCAGACCCTTTGAAGTCATATTGCATGGTACCCATTCCATGGGTCTCAACTCTCCAGGTTTAAGGGATTCTTCCTTCAGCTAAAACATGCATGTGGAACCCAGAGTATGATCCACTGTGTGATCGGGAAACGTGTTCAAATGTGTCTCAGTTTTCGTCCCCTGGTACTCGGGTGCAAACTCCAGACGCTTTACTAACACTCTCCCCACTTGGAGAGTCAGTGCCTTTAACCTCCTGTTTGGCCCAGTTTGCAATTTCTGCGGAAAATGTACAGGAATAGGGAGAACCAATGAGAGACTAGCTGGGGGTGTCTGGACGGGCAAATTTAACTCTCATTTCCCACCAGGAAGAGGAATTAACCAAAGGCTCAGCGTGCCGTGCCGGAACCACACTAGGACCTGAAGCAATCCTGCGGTGTTGCGGCCAGCTCACAAGAAAGCGAGTTGAAGAAAGGAGCTCAGGGGCACTGTAATTCACAAACCTGCAGAGTTATAAATGACAGCTATCGTCCAAAAATATATTGAAGTAAGGCTGCCAAGAGGACTTGAAAGTGGGGCAGAATTGCAGGAAACCGATTTCAGGAGGTAGACGGGAATTGCATGTAAAGCATAGGAAAAGAGGCAGAACGTCCACAATGATGCACTTGGCCAAAAACGGCGTATGCGTTTTTTCCTGAATATATTCAGGAAAAAACGCATACGCCCTTTTTGGCCAACCAAGCAAGCTTGCAAAGGAAATCTGCACTACAATGAAGTCTCACTGCCCCCCGGTCAAAAGGGCCATCTGAAAAAAGTGTAAAATCCAGAAAGGCAAGACAGGACATGGAGAATTGGGAGCCTTGTTATGCTGATGGGCGGGATGTAAATTGCCAACAGCCACTCTGGAGAAGTGTATGCTGTTTCCTGAAACATCTAAAAAACAAAGCAACAGAGCCTAGGGCACTTCCACTTATGGTCCTATAGCTTAGGGAAATTAAAATCAAAAAGACACAGCCACCCCAAAGTTTGGGACGGCTCTGTTTACAAGAACCTCGTTTACGGTACAAGTTCAATATCACAGAAAGCGAAAAATGGATAAAGAAGTTGTGGTACTTACGTACAATGCAATATCACTCAGCAATGAAATCTATGTCATCAGGCCCGTAGCAGCATAATGAGTGGATTAAGGTACGATGATTGTAAGTGAAATAAGTCACACAGAAAAAGAAACATCATAAGATATCACTACTACACGGAATGTAAACTTGGCTACACAGGAACTGAATTACAAAACAGAACAGGGTCTCAAATGTAGAAAACCAACTTACGCTAGCTTAAGGGGAAAGGTGAGTTGGGGTGCTGCATGAAACCAGAGATTGAAATTAGCACAGATACCGTTCCATAAGCCAAATATGTAATAGACAAGAGCTACTCCTTGCTCAACGAAGTGGACTCAACACCCCATATTAAACGCCTAAGAATATACCTGACTAGAAATAATCTTAAAACCTACGGATTTATATGTCTCCGAAAGACAATCAAGCGTGTGTACAGTGGCATAAACGCAGCAGTGATAGGATTGGTGAGGTTCGGTGAGCAAATGCAGACCCTTTGAAGTCATATTGCATGGTACCCATTCCATGGGTCTCAACTCTCCAGGTTTAAGGGATTCTTCCTTCAGCTAAAACATGCATGTGGAACCCAGAGTATGATCCACCGTGTGATCGGGAAACGTGTTCAAATGTGTCTCAGTTTTCGTCCCCTGGTACTCGGGTGCAAACTCCAGACGCTTTACTAACACTCTCCCCACTTGGAGAGTCAGTGCCTTTAACCTCCTGTTTGGCCCAGTTTGCAATTTCTGCGGAAAATGTACAGGAATAGGGAGAACCAATGAGAGACTAGCTGGGGGTGTCTGGACGGGCAAATTTAACTCTCATTTCCCACCAGGAAGAGGAATTAACCAAAGGCTCAGCGTGCCGTGCCGGAACCACACTAGGGCCTGAAGCAATCCTGCGGTGTTGCGGCCAGCTCACAAGAAAGCGAGTTGAAGAAAGGAGCTCAGGGGCACTGTAATTCACAAACCTGCAGAGTTATAAATGACAGCTATCGTCCAAAAATATATTGAAGTAAGGCTGCCAAGAGGACTTGAAAGTGGGGCAGAATTGCAGGAAACCGATTTCAGGAGGTAGACGGGAATTGCATGTAAAGCATAGGAAAAGAGGCAGAACGTCCACAATGATGCACTTGGCCAAAAAGGGCGTATGCGTTTTTTCCTGAATATATTCAGGAAAAAACGCATACGCCCTTTTTGGCCAACCAAGCAAGCTTGCAAAGGAAATCTGCACTACAATGAAGTCTCACTGCCCCCCGGTCAAAAGGGCCATCTGAAAAAAGTGTAAAATCCAGAAAGGCAAGACAGGACATGGAGAATTGGGAGCCTTGTTATGCTGATGGGCGGGATGTAAATTGCCAACAGCCACTCTGGAGAAGTGTATGCTGTTTCCTGAAACATCTAAAAAACAAAGCAACAGAGCCTAGGGCACTTCCACTTATGGTCCTATAGCTTAGGGAAATTAAAATCAAAAAGACACAGCCACCCCAAAGTTTGGGACGGCTCTGTTTACAAGAACCTCGTTTACGGTACAAGTTCAATATCACAGAAAGCGAAAAATGGATAAAGAAGTTGTGGTACTTACGTACAATGCAATATCACTCAGCAATGAAATCTATGTCATCAGGCCCGTAGCAGCATAATGAGTGGATTAAGGTACGATGATTGTAAGTGAAATAAGTCACACAGAAAAAGAAACATCATAAGATATCACTACTACACGGAATGTAAACTTGGCTACACAGGAACTGAATTACAAAACAGAACAGGGTCTCAAATGTAGAAAACCAACTTACGCTAGCTTAAGGGGAAAGGTGAGTTGGGGTGCTGCATGAAACCAGAGATTGAAATTAGCACAGATACCGTTCCATAAGCCAAATATGTAATAGACAAGAGCTACTCCTTGCTCAACGAAGTGGACTCAACACCCCATATTAAACGCCTAAGAATATACCTGACTAGAAATAATCTTAAAACCTACGGATTTATATGTCTCCGAAAGACAATCAAGCGTGTGTACAGTGGCATAAACGCAGCAGTGATAGGATTGGTGAGGTTCGGTGAGCAAATGCAGACCCTTTGAAGTCATATTGCATGGTACCCATTCCATGGGTCTCAACTCTCCAGGTTTAAGGGATTCTTCCTTCAGCTAAAACATGCATGTGGAACCCAGAGTATGATCCACCGTGTGATCGGGAAACGTGTTCAAATGTGTCTCAGTTTTCGTCCCCTGGTACTCGGGTGCAAACTCCAGACGCTTTACTAACACTCTCCCCACTTGGAGAGTCAGTGCCTTTAACCTCCTGTTTGGCCCAGTTTGCAATTTCTGCGGAAAATGTACAGGAATAGGGAGAACCAATGAGAGACTAGCTGGGGGTGTCTGGACGGGCAAATTTAACTCTCATTTCCCACCAGGAAGAGGAATTAACCAAAGGCTCAGCGTGCCGTGCCGGAACCACACTAGGGCCTGAAGCAATCCTGCGGTGTTGCGGCCAGCTCACAAGAAAGCGAGTTGAAGAAAGGAGCTCAGGGGCACTGTAATTCACAAACCTGCAGAGTTATAAATGACAGCTATCGTCCAAAAATATATTGAAGTAAGGCTGCCAAGAGGACTTGAAAGCGGGGCAGAATTGCAGGAAACCGATTTCAGGAGGTAGACGGGAATTGCATGTAAAGCATAGGAAAAGAGGCAGAACGTCCACAATGATGCACTTGGCCAAAAAGGGCGTATGCGTTTTTTCCTGAATATATTCAGGAAAAAACGCATACGCCCTTTTTGGCCAACCAAGCAAGCTTGCAAAGGAAATCTGCACTACAATGAAGTCTCACTGCCCCCCGGTCAAAAGGGCCATCTGAAAAAAGTGTAAAATCCAGAAAGGCAAGACAGGACATGGAGAATTGGGAGCCTTGTTATGCTGATGGGCGGGATGTAAATTGCCAACAGCCACTCTGGAGAAGTGTATGCTGTTTCCTGAAACATCTAAAAAACAAAGCAACAGAGCCTAGGGCACTTCCACTTATGGTCCTATAGCTTAGGGAAATTAAAATCAAAAAGACACAGCCACCCCAAAGTTTGGGACGGCTCTGTTTACAAGAACCTCGTTTACGGTACAAGTTCAATATCACAGAAAGCGAAAAATGGATAAAGAAGTTGTGGTACTTACGTACAATGCAATATCACTCAGCAATGAAATCTATGTCATCAGGCCCGTAGCAGCATAATGAGTGGATTAAGGTACGATGATTGTAAGTGAAATAAGTCACACAGAAAAAGAAACATCATAAGATATCACTACTACACGGAATGTAAACTTGGCTACACAGGAACTGAATTACAAAACAGAACAGGGTCTCAAATGTAGAAAACCAACTTATGCTAGCTTAAGGGGAAAGGTGAGTTGGGGTGCTGCATGAAACCAGAGATTGAAATTAGCACAGATACCGTTCCATAAGCCAAATATGTAATAGACAAGAGCTACTCCTTGCTCAACGAAGTGGACTCAACACCCCATATTAAACGCCTAAGAATATACCTGACTAGAAATAATCTTAAAACCTACGGATTTATATGTCTCCGAAAGACAATCAAGCGTGTGTACAGCGGCATAAACGCAGCAGTGATAGGATTGGTGAGGTTCGGTGAGCAAATGCAGACCCTTTGAAGTCATATTGCATGGTACCCATTCCATGGGTCTCAACTCTCCAGGTTTAAGGGATTCTTCCTTCAGCTAAAACATGCATGTGGAACCCAGAGTATGATCCACCGTGTGATCGGGAAACGTGTTCAAATGTGTCTCAGTTTTCGTCCCCTGGTACTCGGGTGCAAACTCCAGACGCTTTACTAACACTCTCCCCACTTGGAGAGTCAGTGCCTTTAACCTCCTGTTTGGCCCAGTTTGCAATTTCTGCGGAAAATGTACAGGAATAGGGAGAACCAATGAGAGACTAGCTGGGGGTGTCTGGACGGGCAAATTTAACTCTCATTTCCCACCAGGAAGAGGAATTAACCAAAGGCTCAGCGTGCCGTGCCGGAACCACACTAGGGCCTGAAGCAATCCTGCGGTGTTGCGGCCAGCTCACAAGAAAGCGAGTTGAAGAAAGGAGCTCAGGGGCACTGTAATTCACAAACCTGCAGAGTTATAAATGACAGCTATCGTCCAAAAATATATTGAAGTAAGGCTGCCAAGAGGACTTGAAAGCGGGGCAGAATTGCAGGAAACCGATTTCAGGAGGTAGACGGGAATTGCATGTAAAGCATAGGAAAAGAGGCAGAACGTCCACAATGATGCACTTGGCCAAAAAGGGCGTATGCGTTTTTTCCTGAATATATTCAGGAAAAAACGCATACGCCCTTTTTGGCCAACCAAGCAAGCTTGCAAAGGAAATCTGCACTACAATGAAGTCTCACTGCCCCCCGGTCAAAAGGGCCATCTGAAAAAAGTGTAAAATCCAGAAAGGCAAGACAGGACATGGAGAATTGGGAGCCTTGTTATGCTGATGGGCGGGATGTAAATTGCCAACAGCCACTCTGGAGAAGTGTATGCTGTTTCCTGAAACATCTAAAAAACAAAGCAACAGAGCCTAGGGCACTTCCACTTATGGTCCTATAGCTTAGGGAAATTAAAATCAAAAAGACACAGCCACCCCAAAGTTTGGGACGGCTCTGTTTACAAGAACCTCGTTTACGGTACAAGTTCAATATCACAGAAAGCGAAAAATGGATAAAGAAGTTGTGGTACTTACGTACAATGCAATATCACTCAGCAATGAAATCTATGTCATCAGGCCCGTAGCAGCATAATGAGTGGATTAAGGTACGATGATTGTAAGTGAAATAAGTCACACAGAAAAAGAAACATCATAAGATATCACTACTACACGGAATGTAAACTTGGCTACACAGGAACTGAATTACAAAACAGAACAGGGTCTCAAATGTAGAAAACCAACTTACGCTAGCTTAAGGGGAAAGGTGAGTTGGGGTGCTGCATGAAACCAGAGATTGAAATTAGCACAGATACCGTTCCATAAGCCAAATATGTAATAGACAAGAGCTACTCCTTGCTCAACGAAGTGGACTCAACACCCCATATTAAACGCCTAAGAATATACCTGACTAGAAATAATCTTAAAACCTACGGATTTATATGTCTCCGAAAGACAATCAAGCGTGTGTACAGCGGCATAAACGCAGCAGTGATAGGATTGGTGAGGTTCGGTGAGCAAATGCAGACCCTTTGAAGTCATATTGCATGGTACCCATTCCATGGGTCTCAACTCTCCAGGTTTAAGGGATTCTTCCTTCAGCTAAAACATGCATGTGGAACCCAGAGTATGATCCACCGTGTGATCGGGAAACGTGTTCAAATGTGTCTCAGTTTTCGTCCCCTGGTACTCGGGTGCAAACTCCAGACGCTTTACTAACACTCTCCCCACTTGGAGAGTCAGTGCCTTTAACCTCCTGTTTGGCCCAGTTTGCAATTTCTGCGGAAAATGTACAGGAATAGGGAGAACCAATGAGAGACTAGCTGGGGGTGTCTGGACGGGCAAATTTAACTCTCATTTCCCACCAGGAAGAGGAATTAACCAAAGGCTCAGCGTGCCGTGCCGGAACCACACTAGGGCCTGAAGCAATCCTGCGGTGTTGCGGCCAGCTCACAAGAAAGCGAGTTGAAGAAAGGAGCTCAGGGGCACTGTAATTCACAAACCTGCAGAGTTATAAATGACAGCTATCGTCCAAAAATATATTGAAGTAAGGCTGCCAAGAGGACTTGAAAGCGGGGCAGAATTGCAGGAAACCGATTTCAGGAGGTAGACGGGAATTGCATGTAAAGCATAGGAAAAGAGGCAGAACGTCCACAATGATGCACTTGGCCAAAAAGGGCGTATGCGTTTTTTCCTGAATATATTCAGGAAAAAACGCATACGCCCTTTTTGGCCAACCAAGCAAGCTTGCAAAGGAAATCTGCACTACAATGAAGTCTCACTGCCCCCCGGTCAAAAGGGCCATCTGAAAAAAGTGTAAAATCCAGAAAGGCAAGACAGGACATGGAGAATTGGGAGCCTTGTTATGCTGATGGGCGGGATGTAAATTGCCAACAGCCACTCTGGAGAAGTGTATGCTGTTTCCTGAAACATCTAAAAAACAAAGCAACAGAGCCTAGGGCACTTCCACTTATGGTCCTATAGCTTAGGGAAATTAAAATCAAAAAGACACAGCCACCCCAAAGTTTGGGACGGCTCTGTTTACAAGAACCTCGTTTACGGTACAAGTTCAATATCACAGAAAGCGAAAAATGGATAAAGAAGTTGTGGTACTTACGTACAATGCAATATCACTCAGCAATGAAATCTATGTCATCAGGCCCGTAGCAGCATAATGAGTGGATTAAGGTACGATGATTGTAAGTGAAATAAGTCACACAGAAAAAGAAACATCATAAGATATCACTACTACACGGAATGTAAACTTGGCTACACAGGAACTGAATTACAAAACAGAACAGGGTCTCAAATGTAGAAAACCAACTTACGCTAGCTTAAGGGGAAAGGTGAGTTGGGGTGCTGCATGAAACCAGAGATTGAAATTAGCACAGATACCGTTCCATAAGCCAAATATGTAATAGACAAGAGCTACTCCTTGCTCAACGAAGTGGACTCAACACCCCATATTAAACGCCTAAGAATATACCTGACTAGAAATAATCTTAAAACCTACGGATTTATATGTCTCCGAAAGACAATCAAGCGTGTGTACAGCGGCATAAACGCAGCAGTGATAGGATTGGTGAGGTTCGGTGAGCAAATGCAGACCCTTTGAAGTCATATTGCATGGTACCCATTCCATGGGTCTCAACTCTCCAGGTTTAAGGGATTCTTCCTTCAGCTAAAACATGCATGTGGAACCCAGAGTATGATCCACCGTGTGATCGGGAAACGTGTTCAAATGTGTCTCAGTTTTCGTCCCCTGGTACTCGGGTGCAAACTCCAGACGCTTTACTAACACTCTCCCCACTTGGAGAGTCAGTGCCTTTAACCTCCTGTTTGGCCCAGTTTGCAATTTCTGCGGAAAATGTACAGGAATAGGGAGAACCAATGAGAGACTAGCTGGGGGTGTCTGGACGGGCAAATTTAACTCTCATTTCCCACCAGGAAGAGGAATTAACCAAAGGCTCAGCGTGCCGTGCCGGAACCACACTAGGGCCTGAAGCAATCCTGCGGTGTTGCGGCCAGCTCACAAGAAAGCGAGTTGAAGAAAGGAGCTCAGGGGCACTGTAATTCACAAACCTGCAGAGTTATAAATGACAGCTATCGTCCAAAAATATATTGAAGTAAGGCTGCCAAGAGGACTTGAAAGCGGGGCAGAATTGCAGGAAACCGATTTCAGGAGGTAGACGGGAATTGCATGTAAAGCATAGGAAAAGAGGCAGAACGTCCACAATGATGCACTTGGCCAAAAAGGGCGTATGCGTTTTTTCCTGAATATATTCAGGAAAAAACGCATACGCCCTTTTTGGCCAACCAAGCAAGCTTGCAAAGGAAATCTGCACTACAATGAAGTCTCACTGCCCCCCGGTCAAAAGGGCCATCTGAAAAAAGTGTAAAATCCAGAAAGGCAAGACAGGACATGGAGAATTGGGAGCCTTGTTATGCTGATGGGCGGGATGTAAATTGCCAACAGCCACTCTGGAGAAGTGTATGCTGTTTCCTGAAACATCTAAAAAACAAAGCAACAGAGCCTAGGGCACTTCCACTTATGGTCCTATAGCTTAGGGAAATTAAAATCAAAAAGACACAGCCACCCCAAAGGTTGGGACGGCTCTGTTTACAAGAACCTCGTTTACGGTACAAGTTCAATATCACAGAAAGCGAAAAATGGATAAAGAAGTTGTGGTACTTACGTACAATGCAATATCACTCAGCAATGAAATCTATGTCATCAGGCCCGTAGCAGCATAATGAGTGGATTAAGGTACGATGATTGTAAGTGAAATAAGTCACACAGAAAAAGAAACATCGTAAGATATCACTACTACACGGAATGTAAACTTGGCTACACAGGAACTGAATTACAAAACAGAACAGGGTCTCAAATGTAGAAAACCAACTTACGCTAGCTTAAGGGGAAAGGTGAGTTGGGGTGCTGCATGAAACCAGAGATTGAAATTAGCACAGATACCGTTCCATAAGCCAAATATGTAATAGACAAGAGCTACTCCTTGCTCAACGAAGTGGACTCAACACCCCATATTAAACGCCTAAGAATATACCTGACTAGAAATAATCTTAAAACCTACGGATTTATATGTCTCCGAAAGACAATCAAGCGTGTGTACAGCGGCATAAACGCAGCAGTGATAGGATTGGTGAGGTTCGGTGAGCAAATGCAGACCCTTTGAAGTCATATTGCATGGTACCCATTCCATGGGTCTCAACTCTCCAGGTTTAAGGGATTCTTCCTTCAGCTAAAACATGCATGTGGAACCCAGAGTATGATCCACCGTGTGATCGGGAAACGTGTTCAAATGTGTCTCAGTTTTCGTCCCCTGGTACTCGGGTGCAAACTCCAGACGCTTTACTAACACTCTCCCCACTTGGAGAGTCAGTGCCTTTAACCTCCTGTTTGGCCCAGTTTGCAATTTCTGCGGAAAATGTACAGGAATAGGGAGAACCAATGAGAGACTAGCTGGGGGTGTCTGGACGGGCAAATTTAACTCTCATTTCCCACCAGGAAGAGGAATTAACCAAAGGCTCAGCGTGCCGTGCCGGAACCACACTAGGGCCTGAAGCAATCCTGCGGTGTTGCGGCCAGCTCACAAGAAAGCGAGTTGAAGAAAGGAGCTCAGGGGCACTGTAATTCACAAACCTGCAGAGTTATAAATGACAGCTATCGTCCAAAAATATATTGAAGTAAGGCTGCCAAGAGGACTTGAAAGCGGGGCAGAATTGCAGGAAACCGATTTCAGGAGGTAGACGGGAATTGCATGTAAAGCATAGGAAAAGAGGCAGAACGTCCACAATGATGCACTTGGCCAAAAAGGGCGTATGCGTTTTTTCCTGAATATATTCAGGAAAAAACGCATACGCCCTTTTTGGCCAACCAAGCAAGCTTGCAAAGGAAATCTGCACTACAATGAAGTCTCACTGCCCCCCGGTCAAAAGGGCCATCTGAAAAAAGTGTAAAATCCAGAAAGGCAAGACAGGACATGGAGAATTGGGAGCCTTGTTATGCTGATGGGCGGGATGTAAATTGCCAACAGCCACTCTGGAGAAGTGTATGCTGTTTCCTGAAACATCTAAAAAACAAAGCAACAGAGCCTAGGGCACTTCCACTTATGGTCCTATAGCTTAGGGAAATTAAAATCAAAAAGACACAGCCACCCCAAAGTTTGGGACGGCTCTGTTTACAAGAACCTCGTTTACGGTACAAGTTCAATATCACAGAAAGCGAAAAATGGATAAAGAAGTTGTGGTACTTACGTACAATGCAATATCACTCAGCAATGAAATCTATGTCATCAGGCCCGTAGCAGCATAATGAGTGGATTAAGGTACGATGATTGTAAGTGAAATAAGTCACACAGAAAAAGAAACATCATAAGATATCACTACTACACGGAATGTAAACTTGGCTACACAGGAACTGAATTACAAAACAGAACAGGGTCTCAAATGTAGAAAACCAACTTATGCTAGCTTAAGGGGAAAGGTGAGTTGGGGTGCTGCATGAAACCAGAGATTGAAATTAGCACAGATACCGTTCCATAAGCCAAATATGTAATAGACAAGAGCTACTCCTTGCTCAACGAAGTGGACTCAACACCCCATATTAAACGCCTAAGAATATACCTGACTAGAAATAATCTTAAAACCTACGGATTTATATGTCTCCGAAAGACAATCAAGCGTGTGTACAGCGGCATAAACGCAGCAGTGATAGGATTGGTGAGGTTCGGTGAGCAAATGCAGACCCTTTGAAGTCATATTGCATGGTACCCATTCCATGGGTCTCAACTCTCCAGGTTTAAGGGATTCTTCCTTCAGCTAAAACATGCATGTGGAACCCAGAGTATGATCCACCGTGTGATCGGGAAACGTGTTCAAATGTGTCTCAGTTTTCGTCCCCTGGTACTCGGGTGCAAACTCCAGACGCTTTACTAACACTCTCCCCACTTGGAGAGTCAGTGCCTTTAACCTCCTGTTTGGCCCAGTTTGCAATTTCTGCGGAAAATGTACAGGAATAGGGAGAACCAATGAGAGACTAGCTGGGGGTGTCTGGACGGGCAAATTTAACTCTCATTTCCCACCAGGAAGAGGAATTAACCAAAGGCTCAGCGTGCCGTGCCGGAACCACACTAGGGCCTGAAGCAATCCTGCGGTGTTGCGGCCAGCTCACAAGAAAGCGAGTTGAAGAAAGGAGCTCAGGGGCACTGTAATTCACAAACCTGCAGAGTTATAAATGACAGCTATCGTCCAAAAATATATTGAAGTAAGGCTGCCAAGAGGACTTGAAAGCGGGGCAGAATTGCAGGAAACCGATTTCAGGAGGTAGACGGGAATTGCATGTAAAGCATAGGAAAAGAGGCAGAACGTCCACAATGATGCACTTGGCCAAAAAGGGCGTATGCGTTTTTTCCTGAATATATTCAGGAAAAAACGCATACGCCCTTTTTGGCCAACCAAGCAAGCTTGCAAAGGAAATCTGCACTACAATGAAGTCTCACTGCCCCCCGGTCAAAAGGGCCATCTGAAAAAAGTGTAAAATCCAGAAAGGCAAGACAGGACATGGAGAATTGGGAGCCTTGTTATGCTGATGGGCGGGATGTAAATTGCCAACAGCCACTCTGGAGAAGTGTATGCTGTTTCCTGAAACATCTAAAAAACAAAGCAACAGAGCCTAGGGCACTTCCACTTATGGTCCTATAGCTTAGGGAAATTAAAATCAAAAAGACACAGCCACCCCAAAGTTTGGGACGGCTCTGTTTACAAGAACCTCGTTTACGGTACAAGTTCAATATCACAGAAAGCGAAAAATGGATAAAGAAGTTGTGGTACTTACGTACAATGCAATATCACTCAGCAATGAAATCTATGTCATCAGGCCCGTAGCAGCATAATGAGTGGATTAAGGTACGATGATTGTAAGTGAAATAAGTCACACAGAAAAAGAAACATCATAAGATATCACTACTACACGGAATGTAAACTTGGCTACACAGGAACTGAATTACAAAACAGAACAGGGTCTCAAATGTAGAAAACCAACTTACGCTAGCTTAAGGGGAAAGGTGAGTTGGGGTGCTGCATGAAACCAGAGATTGAAATTAGCACAGATACCGTTCCATAAGCCAAATATGTAATAGACAAGAGCTACTCCTTGCTCAACGAAGTGGACTCAACACCCCATATTAAACGCCTAAGAATATACCTGACTAGAAATAATCTTAAAACCTACGGATTTATATGTCTCCGAAAGACAATCAAGCGTGTGTACAGCGGCATAAACGCAGCAGTGATAGGATTGGTGAGGTTCGGTGAGCAAATGCAGACCCTTTGAAGTCATATTGCATGGTACCCATTCCATGGGTCTCAACTCTCCAGGTTTAAGGGATTCTTCCTTCAGCTAAAACATGCATGTGGAACCCAGAGTATGATCCACCGTGTGATCGGGAAACGTGTTCAAATGTGTCTCAGTTTTCGTCCCCTGGTACTCGGGTGCAAACTCCAGACGCTTTACTAACACTCTCCCCACTTGGAGAGTCAGTGCCTTTAACCTCCTGTTTGGCCCAGTTTGCAATTTCTGCGGAAAATGTACAGGAATAGGGAGAACCAATGAGAGACTAGCTGGGGGTGTCTGGACGGGCAAATTTAACTCTCATTTCCCACCAGGAAGAGGAATTAACCAAAGGCTCAGCGTGCCGTGCCGGAACCACACTAGGGCCTGAAGCAATCCTGCGGTGTTGCGGCCAGCTCACAAGAAAGCGAGTTGAAGAAAGGAGCTCAGGGGCACTGTAATTCACAAACCTGCAGAGTTATAAATGACAGCTATCGTCCAAAAATATATTGAAGTAAGGCTGCCAAGAGGACTTGAAAGCGGGGCAGAATTGCAGGAAACCGATTTCAGGAGGTAGACGGGAATTGCATGCAAAGCATAGGAAAAGAGGCAGAACGTCCACAATGATGCACTTGGCCAAAAAGGGCGTATGCGTTTTTTCCAGGAAAAAACGCATACACCCTTTTTGGCCAACCAAGCAAGTTTGCAAAGGAAATCTGCACTACAATGAAGTCTCGCTGCCCCCCGGTCAAAAGGGCCATATGAAAAAAGTGTAAAATTCAGAAAGGCAGGACAGGCCATGGAGAACTGGGAGCCTTGTTATGCTGATGGGCGGGATGTAATTTGCCAACAGCCACTCTGGAGAAGTGTATGCTGTTTCCTGAAACATCTAAAAAACTAAGCAACAGAGCCTAGGGCACTTCCAGTTATGGTCCTATAGCTTAGGGAAATGAAAATCAAACAGACACAGCCACCCCAAAGTTTGGGACGGCTCTGTTTACAAGAACCTCGTTTACGGTACAAGTTCAATATCACAGAAAGCGAAAAATGGATAAAGAAGTTGTGGTACTTACGTACAATGCAATATCACTCAGCAATGAAATCTATGTCATCAGGCCCGTCGCAGCATAATGAGTGGATTCAGGTACGATGATTCTAAGTGAAATAAGTCACACAGAAAAAGAAACATCATAAGATATCACTACTACACGGAATGTAAACTTGGCTACACAGGAACTGAATTACAAAACAGAACAGGGTCTCAAATGTAGAAAACCAACTTATGCTTGCTTAAGGGGAAAGGTGAGTTGGGGTGCAGCATGAAACCAGAGATTGAAATTAGCACAGATACCGTGCCATAAGCCAAATATGTAATAGACAAGAGCTACTCCTTGCTAAACGAAGTGTACTCAACACCCCATATTAAACGCCTAAGAATACACCTGACTAGTAAGAATCTTAAAACCTGTGGATTTATATGTGTCCAAAAGAGAATCAAGCGTGTGTACGGCGGCATAAACGCAGCAGTGATAGGATTGGTGAGGTTCGGTGAGCAAATGCAGACCCTTTGAAGTCATATTGCATGGTACCCATTCCATGGGTCTCAACTCTCCAGGTTTAAGGGATTCTTCCTTCAGCTAAAACATGCATGTGGAACCCAGAGTATGATCCACTGTGTGATCGGGAAACGTGTTCAAATGTGTCTCAGTTTTCGTCCCCTGGTACTCGGGTGCAACATTCAAGACGCTTTACTAACACTCTCCCCACTTGGAGAGTCAGTGCCTTTAAACTCCTGTTTGGCCCAGTTTGCAATTTCTGCGGAAAATGTACAGGAATAGGGAGAACCAATGAGAGACTAGCTGGAGGTGTCTGGACGGGCAAATTTAACTCTCATTTCCCACCAGGAAGAGGAATTAACCAAAGGTTCAGCGTGCCGTGCCAGAACCACACTAGGGCCTGAAGCAATCCTGCGGTGTTGCGGCCAGCTCACAAGAAAGCGAGTTGAAGAAAGGAGCTCAGGGGCACTGTAATTCACAAACCTGCAGAGTTATAAATGACAGCTATCGTCCAAAAATATATTGAAGTAAGGCTGCCAAGAGGACTTGAAAGCGGGGCAGAATTGCAGGAAACCGATTTCAGGAGGTAGACGGGAATTGCATGTAAAGCATAGGAAAAGAGGCAGAACGTCCACAATGATGCACTTGGCCAAAAAGGGCGTATGCGTTTTTTCCTGAATATATTCAGGAAAAAACGCATACGCCCTTTTTGGCCAACCAAGCAAGCTTGCAAAGGAAATCTGCACTACAATGAAGTCTCACTGCCCCCCGGTCAAAAGGGCCATCTGAAAAAAGTGTAAAATCCAGAAAGGCAAGAGAGGACATGGAGAATTGGGAGCCTTGTTATGCTGATGGGCGGGATGTAAATTTCCAACAGCCACTCTGGAGAAGTGTATGCTGTTTCCTGAAACATCTAAAAAACAAAGCAACAGAGCCTAGGGCACTTCCACTTATGGTCCTATAGCTTAGGGAAATTAAAATCAAAAAGACACAGCCACCCCAAAGTTTGGGACGGCTCTGTTTACAAGAACCTTGTTTACGGTACAAGTTCAATATCACAGAAAGCGAAAAATGGATAAAGAAGTTGTGGTACTTACGTACAATGCAATATCACTCAGCAATGAAATCTATGTCATCAGGCCCGTAGCAGCATAATGAGTGGATTAAGGTACGATGATTCTAAGTGAAATAAGTCACACAGAAAATGAAACATCATAAGATATCACTACTACACGGAATGTAAACTTGGCTACACAGGAACTGAATTACAAAACAGAACAGGGTCTCAAATGTAGAAAACCAACTTACGCTAGCTTAAGGGGAAAGGTGAGTTGGGGTGCTGCATGAAACCAGAGATTGCAATTAGCACAGATACCGTTCCATAAGCCAAATATGTAATAGACAAGAGCTACTCCTTGCTCAACGAGGTGGACTCAACACCCCATATTAAACGCCTAAGAATATACCTGACTAGAAATAATCTTAAAACCTACGGATTTATATGTCTCCGAAAGACAATCAAGCGTGTGTACAGCGGCATAAACGCAGCAGTGATAGGATTGGTGAGGTTCGGTGAGCAAATGCAGACCCTTTGAAGTCATATTGCATGGTACCCATTCCATGGGTCTCAACTCTCCAGGTTTAAGGGATTCTTCCTTCAGCTAAAACATGCATGTGGAACCCAGAGTATGATCCACCGTGTGATCGGGAAACGTGTTCAAATGTGTCTCAGTTTTCGTCCCCTGGTACTCGGGTGCAAACTCCAGACGCTTTACTAACACTCTCCCCACTTGGAGAGTCAGTGCCTTTAACCTCCTGTTTGGCCCAGTTTGCAATTTCTGCGGAAAATGTACAGGAATAGGGAGAACCAATGAGAGACTAGCTGGGGGTGTCTGGACGGGCAAATTTAACTCTCATTTCCCACCAGGAAGAGGAATTAACCAAAGGCTCAGCGTGCCGTGCCGGAACCACACTAGGGCCTGAAGCAATCCTGCGGTGTTGCGGCCAGCTCACAAGAAAGCGAGTTGAAGAAAGGAGCTCAGGGGCACTGTAATTCACAAACCTGCAGAGTTATAAATGACAGCTATCGTCCAAAAATATATTGAAGTAAGGCTGCCAAGAGGACTTGAAAGCGGGGCAGAATTGCAGGAAACCGATTTCAGGAGGTAGACGGGAATTGCATGTAAAGCATAGGAAAAGAGGCAGAACGTCCACAATGATGCACTTGGCCAAAAAGGGCGTATGCGTTTTTTCCTGAATATATTCAGGAAAAAACGCATACGCCCTTTTTGGCCAACCAAGCAAGCTTGCAAAGGAAATCTGCACTACAATGAAGTCTCACTGCCCCCCGGTCAAAAGGGCCATCTGAAAAAAGTGTAAAATCCAGAAAGGCAAGACAGGACATGGAGAATTGGGAGCCTTGTTATGCTGATGGGCGGGATGTAAATTGCCAACAGCCACTCTGGAGAAGTGTATGCTGTTTCCTGAAACATCTAAAAAACAAAGCAACAGAGCCTAGGGCACTTCCACTTATGGTCCTATAGCTTAGGGAAATTAAAATCAAAAAGACACAGCCACCCCAAAGTTTGGGACGGCTCTGTTTACAAGAACCTTGTTTACGGTACAAGTTCAATATCACAGAAAGCGAAAAATGGATAAAGAAGTTGTGGTACTTACGTACAATGCAATATCACTCAGCAATGAAATCTATGTCATCAGGCCCGTAGCAGCATAATGAGTGGATTAAGGTACGATGATTGTAAGTGAAATAAGTCACACAGAAAAAGAAACATCATAAGATATCACTACTACACGGAATGTAAACTTGGCTACACAGGAACTGAATTACAAAACAGAACAGGGTCTCAAATGTAGAAAACCAACTTATGCTTGCTTAAGAGGAAAGGTGAGTTGGGGTGCTGCATGAAACCAGAGATTGAAATTAGCACAGATACCGTGCCATAAGCCAAATATGTAATAGACAAGAGCTACTCCTTGCTAAACGAAGTGTACTCAACACCCCATATTAAACGCCTAAGAATACACCTGACTAGTAAGAATCTTAAAACCTGTGGATTTATATGTCTCCGAAAGAGAATCAAGCGTGTGTACGGCGGCATAAACACAGCAGTGATAGGATTGGTGAGGTTCGGTGAGCAAATGCAGACCCTTTGAAGTCATATTGCATGGTACCCATTCCATGGGTCTCAACTCTCCAGGTTTAAGGGATTCTTCCTTCAGCTAAAACATGCATGTGGAACCCAGAGTATGATCCACCGTGTGATCGGGAAACGTGTTCAAATGTGTCTCAGTTTTCGTCCCCTGGTACTCGGGTGCAAACTCCAGACGCTTTACTAACACTCTCCCCACTTGGAGAGTCAGTGCCTTTAACCTCCTGTTTGGCCCAGTTTGCAATTTCTGCGGAAAATGTACAGGAATAGGGAGAACCAATGAGAGACTAGCTGGGGGTGTCTGGACGGGAAATTTAACTCTCATTTCCCACCAGGAAGAGGAATTAACCAAAGGCTCAGCGTGCCGTGCCGGAACCACACTAGGGCCTGAAGCAATCCTGCGGTGTTGTGGCTAGCTCACAAGAAAGCGAGTTGAAGAAAGGAGCTCAGGGGCACTGTAATTCACAAACCTGCAGAGTTATAAATGACAGCTATCGTCCAAAAATATATTGAAGTAAGGCTGCCAAGAGGACTTGAAAGCGGGGCAGAATTGCAGGAAACCGATTTCAGGAGGTAGACGGGAATTGCATGTAAAGCATAGGAAAAGAGGCAGAACGTCCACAATGATGCACTTGGCCAAAAAGGGCGTATGCGTTTTTTCCTGAATATATTCAGGAAAAAACGCATACGCCCTTTTTGGCCAACCAAGCAAGCTTGCAAAGGAAATCTGCACTACAATGAAGTCTCACTGCCCCCCGGTCAAAAGGGCCATCTGAAAAAAGTGTAAAATCCAGAAAGGCAAGACAGGACATGGAGAATTGGGAGCCTTGTTATGCTGATGGGCGGGATGTAAATTGCCAACAGCCACTCTGGAGAAGTGTATGCTGTTTCCTGAAACATCTAAAAAACAAAGCAACAGAGCCTAGGGCACTTCCACTTATGGTCCTATAGCTTAGGGAAATTAAAATCAAAAAGACACAGCCACCCCAAAGTTTGGGACGGCTCTGTTTACAAGAACCTCGTTTACGGTACAAGTTCAATATCACAGAAAGCGAAAAATGGATAAAGAAGTTGTGGTACTTACGTACAATGCAATATCACTCAGCAATGAAATCTATGTCATCAGGCCCGTAGCAGCATAATGAGTGGATTAAGGTACGATGATTGTAAGTGAAATAAGTCACACAGAAAAAGAAACATCATAAGATATCACTACTACACGGAATATAAACTTGGCTTCACAGGAACTGAATTACAAAACAGAACAGGGTCTCAAATGTAGAAAACCAACTTACGCTAGCTTAAGGGGAAAGGTGAGATGGGGTGCTGCATGAAACCAGAGATTGAAATTAGCACAGATACCGTTCCATAAGCCAAATATGTAATAGACAAGAGCTACTCCTTGCTCAACGAAGTGGACTCAACACCCCATATTAAACGCCTAAGAATATACCTGACTAGAAATAATCTTAAAACCTGTGGATTTATATGTCTCCGAAAGAGAATCAAGCGTGTGTACGGTGGCATAAACGCAGTAGTGATAGGATTGGTGAGGTTCGGTGAGCAAATGCAGACCCTTTGAAGTCATATTGCATGGTACCCATTCCATGGGTCTCAACTCTCCAGGTTTAAGGGATTCTTCCTTCAGCTAAAACATGCATGTGGAACCCAGAGTATGATCCACCGTGTGATCGGGAAACGTGTTCAAATGTGTCTCAGTTTTCGTCCCCTGGTACTCGGGTGCAAACTCCAGACGCTTTACTAACACTCTCCCCACTTGGAGAGTCAGTGCCTTTAACCTCCTGTTTGGCCCAGTTTGCAATTTCTGCGGAAAATGTACAGGAATAGGGAGAACCAATGAGAGACTAGCTGGGGGTGTCTGGACGGGCAAATTTAACTCTCATTTCCCACCAGGAAGAGGAATTAACCAAAGGCTCAGCGTGCCGTGCCGGAACCACACTAGGGCCTGAAGCAATCCTGCGGTGTTGCGACCAGCTCACAAGAAAACGAGTTGAAGAAAGGAGCTCAGGGGCACTGTAATTCACAAACCTGCAGAGTTATAAATGACAGCTATCGTCCAAAAATATATTGAAGTAAGGCTGCCAAGAGGACTTGAAAGCGGGGCAGAATTGCAGGAAACCGATTTCAGGAGGTAGACGGGAATTGCATGTAAAGCATAGGAAAAGAGGCAGAACGTCCACAATGATGCACTTGGCCAAAAAGGGCGTATGCGTTTTTTCCTGAATATATTCAGGAAAAAACGCATACGCCCTTTTTGGCCAACCAAGCAAGCTTGCAAAGGAAATCTGCACTACAATGAAGTCTCACTGCCCCCCGGTCAAAAGGGCCATCTGAAAAAAGTGTAAAATCCAGAAAGGCAAGACAGGACATGGAGAATTGGGAGCCTTGTTATGCTGATGGGCGGGATGTAAATTGCCAACAGCCACTCTGGAGAAGTGTATGCTGTTTCCTGAAACATCTAAAAAACAAAGCAACAGAGCCTAGGGCACTTCCACTTATGGTCCTATAGCTTAGGGAAATTAAAATCAAAAAGACACAGCCACCCCAAAGTTTGGGACGGCTCTGTTTACAAGAACCTTGTTTACGGTACAAGTTCAATATCACAGAAAGCGAAAAATGGATAAAGAAGTTGTGGTACTTACGTACAATGCAATATCACTCAGCAATGAAATCTATGTCATCAGGCCCGTAGCAGCATAATGAGTGGATTAAGGTACGATGATTGTAAGTGAAATAAGTCACACAGAAAAAGAAACATCATAAGATATCACTACTACACGGAATGTAAACTTGGCTACACAGGAACTGAATTACAAAACAGAACAGGGTCTCAAATGTAGAAAACCAACTTATGCTTGCTTAAGAGGAAAGGTGAGTTGGGGTGCTGCATGAAACCAGAGATTGAAATTAGCACAGATACCGTGCCATAAGCCAAATATGTAATAGACAAGAGCTACTCCTTGCTAAACGAAGTGTACTCAACACCCCATATTAAATGCCTAAGAATACACCTGACTAGTAAGAATCTTAAAACCTGTGGATTTATATGTCTCCGAAAGAGAATCAAGCGTGTGTACGGCGGCATAAACACAGCAGTGATAGGATTGGTGAGGTTCGGTGAGCAAATGCAGACCCTTTGAAGTCATATTGCATGGTACCCATTCCATGGGTCTCAACTCTCCAGGTTTAAGGGATTCTTCCTTCAGCTAAAACATGCATGTGGAACCCAGAGTATGATCCACCGTGTGATCGGGAAACGTGTTCAAATGTGTCTCAGTTTTCGTCCCCTGGTACTCGGGTGCAAACTCCAGACGCTTTACTAACACTCTCCCCACTTGGAGAGTCAGTGCCTTTAACCTCCTGTTTGGCCCAGTTTGCAATTTCTGCGGAAAATGTACAGGAATAGGGAGAACCAATGAGAGACTAGCTGGGGGTGTCTGGACGGGAAATTTAACTCTCATTTCCCACCAGGAAGAGGAATTAACCAAAGGCTCAGCGTGCCGTGCCGGAACCACACTAGGGCCTGAAGCAATCCTGCGGTGTTGTGGCTAGCTCACAAGAAAGCGAGTTGAAGAAAGGAGCTCAGGGGCACTGTAATTCACAAACCTGCAGAGTTATAAATGACAGCTATCGTCCAAAAATATATTGAAGTAAGGCTGCCAAGAGGACTTGAAAGCGGGGCAGAATTGCAGGAAACCGATTTCAGGAGGTAGACGGGAATTGCATGTAAAGCATAGGAAAAGAGGCAGAACGTCCACAATGATGCACTTGGCCAAAAAGGGCGTATGCGTTTTTTCCTGAATATATTCAGGAAAAAACGCATACGCCCTTTTTGGCCAACCAAGCAAGCTTGCAAAGGAAATCTGCACTACAATGAAGTCTCACTGCCCCCCGGTCAAAAGGGCCATCTGAAAAAAGTGTAAAATCCAGAAAGGCAAGACAGGACATGGAGAATTGGGAGCCTTGTTATGCTGATGGGCGGGATGTAAATTGCCAACAGCCACTCTGGAGAAGTGTATGCTGTTTCCTGAAACATCTAAAAAACAAAGCAACAGAGCGTAGGGCACTTCCACTTATGGTCCTATAGCTTAGGGAAATTAAAATCAAAAAGACACAGCCACCCCAAAGTTTGGGACGGCTCTGTTTACAAGAACCTCGTTTACGGTACAAGTTCAATATCACAGAAAGCGAAAAATGGATAAAGAAGTTGTGGTACTTACGTACAATGCAATATCACTCAGCAATGAAATCTATGTCATCAGGCCCGTAGCAGCATAATGAGTGGATTAAGGTACGATGATTGTAAGTGAAATAAGTCACACAGAAAAAGAAACATCATAAGATATCACTACTACACGGAATATAAACTTGGCTTCACAGGAACTGAATTACAAAACAGAACAGGGTCTCAAATGTAGAAAACCAACTTACGCTAGCTTAAGGGGAAAGGTGAGATGGGGTGCTGCATGAAACCAGAGATTGAAATTAGCACAGATACCGTTCCATAAGCCAAATATGTAATAGACAAGAGCTACTCCTTGCTCAACGAAGTGGACTCAACACCCCATATTAAACGCCTAAGAATATACCTGACTAGAAATAATCTTAAAACCTGTGGATTTATATGTCTCCGAAAGAGAATCAAGCGTGTGTACGGTGGCATAAACGCAGTAGTGATAGGATTGGTGAGGTTCGGTGAGCAAATGCAGACCCTTTGAAGTCATATTGCATGGTACCCATTCCATGGGTCTCAACTCTCCAGGTTTAAGGGATTCTTCCTTCAGCTAAAACATGCATGTGGAACACAGAGTATGATCCACCGTGTGATCGGGAAACGTGTTCAAATGTGTCTCAGTTTTCGTCCCCTGGTACTCGGGTGCAAACTCCAGACGCTTTACTAACACTCTCCCCACTTGGAGAGTCAGTGCCTTTAACCTCCTGTTTGGCCCAGTTTGCAATTTCTGAGGAAAATATACAGGAATAGGGAGAACCAATGAGAGACTAGCTGGGGGTGTCTGGACGGGCAAATTTAACTCTCATTTCCCACCAGGAAGAGGAATTAACCAAAGGCTCAGCGTGCCGTGCCGGAACCACACTAGGGCCTGAAGCAATCCTGCGGTGTTGCGGCCAGCTCACAAGAAAGCGAGTTGAAGAAAGGAGCTCAGGGGCACTGTAATTCACAAACCTGCAGAGTTATAAATGACAGCTATCGTCCAAAAATATATTGAAGTAAGGCTGCCAAGAGGACTTGAAAGCGGGGCAGAATTGCAGGAAACCGATTTCAGGAGGTAGACGGGAATTGCATGTAAAGCATAGGAAAAGAGGCAGAACGTCCACAATGATGCACTTGGCCAAAAAGGGCGTATGCGTTTTTTCCTGAATATATTCAGGAAAAAACGCATATGCCCTTTTTGGCCAACCAAGCAAGCTTGCAAAGGAAATCTGCACTACAATGAAGTCTCACTGCCCCCAGGTCTAAAGGGCCATCTGAAAAAAGTGTAAAATCCAGAAAGGCAGGACAGGCCATGGAGAACTGGGAGCCTTGTTATGCTGATGGGCGGGATGTAAATTGCCAACAGCCAATCTGGAGAAGTGTATGGTGTTTCCTGAAACATCTAAAAAACAAAGCAACAGAGCCTAGGGCACTTCCACTTATGGTCCTATAGCTTAGGGAAATTAAAATCAAAAAGACACAGCCACCCCAAAGTTTGGGACGGCTCTGTTTACAAGAACCTCGTTTACGGTACAAGTTCAATATCACAGAAAGCGAAAAATGGATAAAGAAGTTGTGGTACTTACGTACAATGCAATATCACTCAGCAATGAAATCTATGTCATCAGGCCCGTCGCAGCATAATGAGTGGATTCAGGTACGATGATTCTAAGTGAAATAAGTCACACAGAAAAAGAAACATCATAAGATATCACTACTACACGGAAGGTAAACTTGGCTACACAAGAACTGAATTACAAAACAGAACAGGGTCTCAAATGTAGAAAACCAACTTATGCTTGCTTAAGAGGAAAGGTGAGTTGGGGTGCTGCATGAAACCAGAGATTGAAATTAGCACAGATACCGTTCCATAAGCCAAATATGTAATAGACAAGAGCTACTCCTTGCTCAATGAAGTGGACTCAACACCCCATATTAAACGCTTAAGAATACACCTGACTAGAAATAATCTTAAAAACTACGAATTTATATGTCTCCGAAAGACAATCAAGCGTGTGTACAGCGGCATAAACGCAGCAGTGATAGGATTGGTGAGGTTCGGTGAGCAAATGCAGACCCTTTGAAGTCATATTGCATGGTACCCATTCCATGGGTCTCAACTCTCCAGGTTTAAGGGATTCTTCCTTCAGCTAAAACATGCATGTGGAACCCAGAGTATGATCCACCGTGTGATCGGGAAACGTGTTAAAATGTGTCTCAGTTTTCGTCCCCTGGTACTCGGGTGCAACACTCCAGACGCTTTACTAACACTCTCCCCACTTGGAGAGTCAGTGCCTTTAACCTCCTGTATGGCCCAGTTTGCAATTTCTGCGGAAAATGTACAGGAATAGGGAGAACCAATGAGAAACTAGCTGGAGGTGTCTGGACGGGCAAATTTAACTCTCATTTCCCACCAGAAAGAGGAATTAACCAAAGGCTCAGCATGCCGTTCCAGAACCACACTAGGGCCTGAAACAATCCTGCGGTGTTGCGGCCAGCTCACAAGAAAGCGAGTTGAAGAAAGGAGCTCAGGGGCACTGTAATTCACAAACCTGCAGAGTTATAAATGACAGCTATCGTCCAAAAATATATTGAAGTAAGGCTGCCAAGAGGACTTGAAAGCGGGGCAGAATTGCAGGAAATCGATTTCAGGAGGTACACTGGAATTGCATGTAAAGCATAGAAAAGAGGCAGAACGTCCACAATGATGCACTTGGCCAAAAAGGGCGTATGCGTTTTTTCCTGAATATATTCAGGAAAAAACGCATACGCCCTTTTTGGCCAACCAAGCAAGCTTGCAAAGGAAATCTGCACTACAATGAAGTCTCACTGCCCCCCGGTCAAAAGGGCCATCTGAAAAAATTGTAAAATCCAGAAAGGCAGGACAGGCCATGGAGAACTGGGAGCCTTGTTATGCTGATGGGCGGGATGTAAATTGCCAACAGCCACTCTGGAGAAGTGTATGGTGTTTCCTGAAACATCTAAAAAACTAAGCAACAGAGCCTAGGGCACTTCCACTTATGGTCCTATAGCTTAGGGAAATTAAAATCAAAAAGACACGGTCACCCCAAAGTTTGGGACGGCTCTGTATACAAGAACCTCGTTTACGGTACAAGTTCAATATCACAGAAAGCGAAAAATGGATAAAGAAGTTGTGGTACTTACGTACAATGCAATATCACTCAGCAATGAAATCTATGTCATCAGGCCCGTAGCATCATAATGAGTGGATGCAGGTATGATGAGTCTAAGTGAAATAAGTCACACAGAAAAAGAAACATCATAAGATATCACTACTACACGGAATGTAAACTTGGCTACACAGGAACTGAATTACAAAACAGAACAGGGTCTCAAATGTAGAAAACCAACTTATACTTGCTTAAGGGGAAAGGTGAGTTGGGGTGCAGCATGAAACCAGAGATTGAAATTAGCACAGATACCGTGCCATAAGCCAAATATGTAATAGACAAGAGCTACTCCTTGCTAAACGAAGTGTACTCAACACCCCATATTAAACGCCTAAGAATACACCTGACTAGTAAGAATCTTAAAACCTGTGGATTTATATGTCTCCGAAAGAGAATCAAGCGTGTGTACGGTGGCATAAACGCAGCAGTGATAGGATTGGTGAGGTTCGGTGAGCAAATGCAGACCCTTTGAAGTCATATTGCATGGTACCCATTCCATGGGTCTCAACTCTCCAGGTTTAAGGGATTCTTCCTTCAGCTAAAACATGCATGTGGAACCCAGAGTATGATCCACCGTGTGATTGGGAAACGTGTTCAAATGTGTCTCAGATTTCGTCCCCTGGTACTCGGGTGCAACATTCAAGACGCTTTACTAACACTCTCCCAACTTGGAGAGTCAGTGCCTTTAAACTCCTGTTTGGCCCAGTTTGCAATTTCTGCGGAAAATGTACAGGAATAGGGAGAACCAATGAGAGACTAGCTGGAGGTGTCTGGACGGGCAAATTTAACTCTCATTTCCCACCAGGAAGAGGAATTAACCAAAGGTTCAGCATGCCATGCCGGAACCACACTAGGGCCTGAAGCAATCCTGCGGTGTTGTGGCCAGCTCACAAGAAAGCGAGTTGAAGAAGGGAGCTCAGGGGCACTGTAATTCACAAACCTGCAGAGTTATAAATGACAGCTATCGTCCAAAAATATATTGAAGTAAGGCTGCCAAGAGGACTTGAAAGCGGGGCAGAATTGCAGGAAACCGATTTCAGGAGGTAGACGGGAATTGCATGTAAAGCATAGGAAAAGAGGCAGAACGTCCACAATGATGCACTTGGCCAAAAAGGGCGTATGCGTTTTTTCCTGAATATATTCAGGAAAAAACGCATACGCCCTTTTTGGCCAACCAAGCAAGCTTGCAAAGGAAATCTGCACTACAATGAAGTCTCACTGCCCCCCGGTCAAAAGGGCCATCTGAAAAAAGTGTAAAATCCAGAAAGGCAAGACAGGACATGGAGAATTGGGAGCCTTGTTATGCTGATGGGCGGGATGTAAATTGCCAACAGCCACTCTGGAGAAGTGTATGCTGTTTCCTGAAACATCTAAAAAACAAAGCAACAGAGCCTAGGGCACTTCCACTTATGGTCCTATAGCTTAGGGAAATTAAAATCAAAAAGACACAGCCACCCCAAAGTTTGGGACGGCTCTGTTTACAAGAACCTTGTTTACGGTACAAGTTCAATATCACAGAAAGCGAAAAATGGATAAAGAAGTTGTGGTACTTACGTACAATGCAATATCACTCAGCAATGAAATCTATGTCATCAGGCCCGTCGCAGCATAATGAGTGGATTAAGGTACGATGATTGTAAGTGAAATAAGTCACACAGAAAAAGAAACATCATAAGATATCACTACTACACGGAATATAAACTTGGCTTCACAGGAACTGAATTACAAAACAGAACAGGGTCTCAAATGTAGAAAACCAACTTACGCTAGCTTAAGGGGAAAGGTGAGATGGGGTGCTGCATGAAACCGGAGATTGAAATTAGCACAGATACCGTTCCATAAGCCAAATATGTAATAGACAAGAGCTACTCCTTGCTCAACGAAGTGGACTCAACACCCCATATTAAACGCCTAAGAATATACCTGACTAGAAATAATCTTAAAACCTGTGGATTTATATGTCTCCGAAAGAGAATCAAGCGTGTGTACGGTGGCATAAACGCAGCAGTGATAGGATTGGTGAGGTTCGGTGAGCAAATGCAGACCCTTTGAAGTCATATTGCATGGTACCCATTCCATGGGTCTCAACTCTCCAGGTTTAAGGGATTCTTCCTTCAGCTAAAACATGCATGTGGAACACAGAGTATGATCCACCGTGTGATCGGGAAACGTGTTCAAATGTGTCTCAGTTTTCGTCCCCTGGTACTCGGGTGCAAACTCCAGACGCTTTACTAACACTCTCCCCACTTGGAGAGTCAGTGCCTTTAACCTCCTGTTTGGCCCAGTTTGCAATTTCTGCGGAAAATGTACAGGAATAGGGAGAACCAATGAGAGACTAGCTGGGGGTGTCTGGACGGGCAAATTTAACTCTCATTTCCCACCAGGAAGAGGAATTAACCAAAGGCTCAGCGTGCCGTGCCGGAACCACACTAGGGCCTGAGGCAATCCTGCGGTGTTGCGGCCAGCTCACAAGAAAGCGAGTTGAAGAAAGGAGCTCAGGGGCACTGTAATTCACAAACCTGCAGAGTTATAAATGAGAGCTATCGTCCAAAAATATATTGAAGTAAGGCTGCCAAGAGGACTTGAAAGCGGGGCAGAATTGCAGGAAACCGATTTCAGGAGGTAGACGGGAATTGCATGTAAAGCATAGGAAAAGAGGCAGAACGTACACAATGATGCACTTGGCCAAAAAGGGCGTATGCGTTTTTTCCTGAATATATTCAGGAAAAAACGCATACGCCCTTTTTGGCCAACCAAGCAAGCTTGCAAAGGAAATCTGCACTACAATGAAGTCTCACTGCCCCCAGGTCTAAAGGGCCATCTGAAAAAAGTGTAAAATCCAGAAAGGCAGGATAGGCCATGGAGAACTGGGAGCTTTGTTATGCTGATGGGCGGGATGTAAATTGCCAACAGCCAATCTGGAGAAGTGTATGGTGTTTCCTGAAACATCTAAAAAACAAAGCAACAGAGCCTAGGGCACTTCCACTTATGGTCCTATAGCTTAGGGAAATTAAAATCAAAAAGACACAGCCACCCCAAAGTTTGGGACGGCTCTGTTTACAAGAACCTCGTTTACGGTACAAGTTCAATATCACAGAAAGCGAAAAATGGATAAAGAAGTTGTGGTACTTACGTACAATGCAATATCACTCAGCAATGAAATCTATGTCATCAGGCCCGTCGCAGCATAATGAGTGGATTCAGGTACGATGATTCTAAGTGAAATAAGTCACACAGAAAAAGAAACATCATAAGATATCACTACTACACGGAAGGTAAACTTGGCTACACAAGAACTGAATTACAAAACAGAACAGGGTCTCAAATGTAGAAAACCAACTTATGCTTGCTTAAGAGGAAAGGTGAGTTGGGGTGCTGCATGAAACCAGAGATTGAAATTAGCACAGATACCGTTCCATAAGCCAAATATGTAATAGACAAGAGCTACTCCTTGCTCAACGAAGTGGACTCAACACCCCATATTAAACGCTTAAGAATACACCTGACTAGAAATAATCTTAAAAACTACGAATTTATATGTCTCCGAAAGACAATCAAGCGTGTGTACAGCGGCATAAACGCAGCAGTGATAGGATTGGTGAGGTTCGGTGAGCAAATGCAGACCCTTTGAAGTCATATTGCATGGTACCCATTCCATGGGTCTCAACTCTCCAGGTTTAAGGGATTCTTCCTTCAGCTAAAACATGCATGTGGAACCCAGAGTATGATCCACCATGTGATCGGGAAACGTGTTCAAATGTGTCTCAGTTTTCGTCCCCTGGTACTCGGGTGCAAACTCCAGACGCTTTACTAACACTCTCCCCACTTGGAGAGTCAGTGCCTTTAACCTCCTGTTTGGCCCAGTTTGCAATTTCTGCGGAAAATGTACAGGAATAGGGAGAACCAATGAGAGACTAGCTGGGGGTGTCTGGACGGGCAAATTTAACTCTCATTTCCCACCAGGAAGAGGAATTAACCAAAGGCTCAGCGTGCCGTGCCGGAACCACACTAGGGCCTGAAGCAATCCTGCGGTGTTGCGGCCAGCTCACAAGAAAGCGAGTTGAAGAAAGGAGCTCAAGGGCACTGTAATTCACAAAACTGCAGAGTTATAAATGACAGCTATCGTCCAAAAATATATTGAAGTAAGGCTGCCAAGAGGACTTGAAAGCGGGGCAGAATTGCAGGAAACCGATTTCAGGAGGTAGACGGGAATTGCATGTAAAGCATAGGAAAAGAGGCAGAACGTCCACAATGATGCACTTGGCCAAAAAGGGCGTATGCGTTTTTTCCTGAATATATTCAGGAAAAAACGCATACGCCCTTTTTGGCCAACCAAGCAAGCTTGCAAAGGAAATCTGCACTACAATGAAGTCTCACTGCCCCCCGGTCAAAAGGGCCATCTGAAAAAAGTGTAAAATCCAGAAAGGCAGGACAGGCCATGGAGAACAGGGAGCTTTGTTATGCTGATGGGCGGGATGTAAATTGCCAACAGCCAATCTGGAGAAGTGTATGGTGTTTCCTGAAACATCTAAAAAACAAAGCAACAGAGCCTAGGGCACTTCCACTTATGGTCCTATAGCTTAGGGAAATTAAAATTAAAAAGACACAGCCACCCCAAAGTTTGGGACGGCTCTGTTTACAAGAACCTCGTTTACGGTACAAGATCAATATCACAGAAAGCGAAAAATGGATAAAGAAGTTGTGGTACTTACGTACAATGCAATATCACTCAGCAATGAAATCTATGTCATCAGGCCCGTCGCAGCATAATGAGTGGATTCAGGTACGATGATTCTAAGTGAAATAAGTCACACAGAAAAAGAAACATCATAAGATATCACTACTACACGGAATGTAAACTTGGCTACACAGGAACTGAATTACAAAACAGAACAGGGTCTCAAATGTAGAAAACCAACTTATGCTTGCTTAAGGGGAAAGGTGAGTTGGGGTGCTGCATGAAACCAGAGATTGAAATTAGCACAGATACCGTGTCATAAGCCAAATATGTAATAGACAAGAGCAACTCCTTGCTAAACGAAGTGTACTCAACACCCCATATTAAACGCCTAAGAATACACCTGACTAGTAAGAATCTTAAAACCTGTGGATTTATATGTCTCCGAAAGAGAATCAAGCGTGTGTACGGTGGCATAAACGCAGCAGTGATAGGACTGGTGAGGTTCGGTGAGCAAATGCAGACCCTTTGAAGTCATATTGCATGGTACCCATTCCATGGGTCTCAACTCTCCAGGTTTAAGGGATTCTTCCTTCAGCTAAAACATGCATGTGGAACACAGAGTATGATCCACCGTGTGATTGGGAAACGTGTTCAAATGTGTCTCAGTTTTCGTCCCCTGGTACTCGGGTGCAAACTCCAGACGCTTTACTAACACTCTCCCCACTTGGAGAGTCAGTGCCTTTAACCTCCTGTTTGGCCCAGTTTGCAATTTCTGCGGAAAATGTACAGGAATAGGGAGAACCAATGAGAGACTAGCTGGGGGTGTCTGGACGGGCAATTTTAACTCTCATTTCCCACCAGGAAGAGGAATTAACCAAAGGCTCAGCGTGCCGTGCCGGAACCACACTAGGGCCTGAAGCAATCCTGCGGTGTTGCGGCCAGCTCACAAGAAAGCGAGTTGAAGAAAGGAGCTCAGGGGCACTGTAATTCACAAACCTGCAGAGTTATAAATGACAGCTATCGTCCAAAAATATATTGAAGTAAGGCTGCCAAGAGGACTTGAAAGCGGGGCAGAATTGCAGGAAACCGATTTCAGGAGGTAGACGGGAATTGCATGTAAAGCATAGGAAAAGAGGCAGAAAGTACACAATGATGCACTTGGCCAAAAAGGGCGTATGCGTTTTTTCCTGAATATATTCAGGAAAAAACGCATACGCCCTTTTTGTCCAACCAAGCAAGCTGGCAAAGGAAATCTGCACTACAATGAAGTCTCACTGCCCCCCGGTCAAAAGGGCCATCTGAAAAAAGTGTAAAATCCAGAAAGGCAGGACAGGCCATGGAGAACTGGGAGCTTTGTTATGCTGATGGGCGGGATGTAAATTGCCAACAGCCAATCTGGAGAAGTGTATGGTGTTTCCTGAAACATCTAAAAAACAAAGCAACAGAGCCTAGGGCACTTCCACTTATGGTCCTATAGCTTAGGGAAATTAAAATCAAAAAGACACAGCCACCCCAAAGTTTGGGACGGCTCTGTTTACAAGAACCTCGTTTACGGTACGAGTTCAATATCACAGAAAGCGAAAAATGGATAAAGAAGTTGTGGTACTTACGTACAATGCAATATCACTCAGCAATGAAATCTATGTCATCAGGCCCGTCGCAGCATAATGAGTGGATTCAGGTACGATGATTCTAAGTGAAATAAGTCACACAGAAAAAGAAACATCATAAGATATCACTACTACACGGAAGGTAAACTTGGCTACACAAGAACTGAATTACAAAACAGAACAGGGTCTCAAATGTAGAAAACCAACTTATGCTTGCTTAAGAGGAAAGGTGAGTTGGGGTGCTGCATGAAACCAGAGATTGAAATTAGCACAGATACCATTCCATAAGCCAAATATGTAATAGACAAGAGCTACTCCTTGCTCAACGAAGTGGACTCAACACCCCATATTAAACGCTTAAGAATACACCTGACTAGAAATAATCTTAAAAACTACGAATTTATATGTCTCCGAAAGACAATCAAGCGTGTGTACAGCGGCATAAACGCAGCAGTGATAGGATTGGTGAGGTTCGGTGAGCAAATGCAGACCCTTTGAAGTCATATTGCATGGTACCCATTCCATGGGTCTCAACTCTCCAGGTTTAAGGGATTCTTCCTTCAGCTAAAACATGCATGTGGAACCCAGAGTATGATCCACCATGTGATCGGGAAACGTGTTCAAATGTGTCTCAGTTTTCGTCCCCTGGTACTCGGGTGCAAACTCCAGACGCTTTACTAACACTCTCCCCACTTGGAGAGTCAGTGCCTTTAACCTCCTGTTTGGCCCAGTTTGCAATTTCTGCGGAAAATGTACAGGAATAGGGAGAACCAATGAGAGACTAGCTGGGGGTGTCTGGACGGGCAAATTTAACTCTCATTTCCCACCAGGAAGAGGAATTAACCAAAGGCTCAGCGTGCCGTGCCGGAACCACACTAGGGCCTGAAGCAATCCTGCGGTGTTGCGGCCAGCTCACAAGAAAGCGAGTTGAAGAAAGGAGCTCAAGGGCACTGTAATTCACAAACCTGCAGAGTTATAAATGACAGCTATCGTCCAAAAATATATTGAAGTAAGGCTGCCAAGAGGACTTGAAAGCGGGGCAGAATTGCAGGAAACCGATTTCAGGAGGTAGACGGGAATTGCATGTAAAGCATAGGAAAAGAGGCAGAACGTCCACAATGATGCACTTGGCCAAAAAGGGCGTATGCGTTTTTTCCTGAATATATTCAGGAAAAAACGCATACGCCCTTTTTGGCCAACCAAGCAAGCTTGCAAAGGAAATCTGCACTACAATGAAGTCTCACTGCCCCCCGGTCAAAAGGGCCATCTGAAAAAAGTGTAAAATCCAGAAAGGCAGGACAGGCCATGGAGAACAGGGAGCTTTGTTATGCTGATGGGCGGGATGTAAATTGCCAACAGCCAATCTGGAGAAGTGTATGGTGTTTCCTGAAACATCTAAAAAACAAAGCAACAGAGCCTAGGGCACTTCCACTTATGGTCCTATAGCTTAGGGAAATTAAAATTAAAAAGACACAGCCACCCCAAAGTTTGGGACGGCTCTGTTTACAAGAACCTCGTTTACGGTACAAGATCAATATCACAGAAAGCGAAAAATGGATAAAGAAGTTGTGGTACTTACGTACAATGCAATATCACTCAGCAATGAAATCTATGTCATCAGGCCCGTCGCAGCATAATGAGTGGATTCAGGTACGATGATTCTAAGTGAAATAAGTCACACAGAAAAAGAAACATCATAAGATATCACTACTACACGGAAGGTAAACTTGGCTACACAGGAACTGAATTACAAAACAGAACAGGGTCTCAAATGTAGAAAACCAACTTATGCTTGCTTAAGGGGAAAGGTGAGTTGGGGTGCTGCATGAAACCAGAGATTGAAATTAGCACAGATACCGTTCCATAAGCCAAATATGTAATAGACAAGAGCTACTCCTTGCTCAACGAAGTGGACTCAACACCCCATATTAAAGGCTTAAGAATACACCTGACTAGAAATAATCTTAAAAACTACGAATTTATATGTCTCCGAAAGACAATCAAGCGTGTGTACAGCGGCATAAACGCAGCAGTGATAGGATTGGTGAGGTTCGGTGAGCAAATGCAGACCCTTTGAAGTCATATTGCATGGTACCCATTCCATGGGTCTCAACTCTCCAGGTTTAAGGGATTCTTCCTTCAGCTAAAACATGCATGTGGAACCCAGAGTATGATCCACCATGTGATCGGGAAACGTGTTCAAATGTGTCTCAGTTTTCGTCCCCTGGTACTCGGGTGCAAACTCCAGACGCTTTACTAACACTCTCCCCACTTGGAGAGTCAGTGCCTTTAACCTCCTGTTTGGCCCAGTTTGCAATTTCTGCGGAAAATGTACAGGAATAGGGAGAACCAATGAGAGACTAGCTGGGGGTGTCTGGACGGGCAAATTTAACTCTCATTTCCCACCAGGAAGAGGAATTAACCAAAGGCTCAGCGTGCCGTGCCGGAACCACACTAGGGCCTGAAGCAATCCTGCGGTGTTGCGGCCAGCTCACAAAAAAGCGAGTTGAAGAAAGGAGCTCAAGGGCACTGTAATTCACAAACCTGCAGAGTTATAAATGACAGCTATCGTCCAAAAATATATTGAAGTAAGGCTGCCAAGAGGACTTGAAAGCGGGGCAGAATTGCAGGAAACCGATTTCAGGAGGTAGACGGGAATTGCATGTAAAGCATAGGAAAAGAGGCAGAACGTCCACAATGATGCACTTGGCCAAAAAGGGCGTATGCGTTTCTTCCAGGAAAAAACGCATACGGCCTTTTTGGCCAATCAAGCAAGCTTGCAAAGGAAATCTGCACTACAATGAAGTCTCGCTGCCCCCCGGTCAAAAGGGCCATATGAAAAAAGTGTAAAATCCAGAAAGGCAGGACAGGCCATGGAGGACTGGGAGTCTTGTTTTGCTGATGGGCAAGATGTAAATTGCCAACAGCCACTCTGGAGAAGTGTATGCTGTTTCCTGAAACATCTAAAAAACAAAGCAACAGAGCCTAGGGCACTTCCACTTATGGTCCTATAGCTTAGGGAAATTAAAATCAAAAAGACACAGCCACCCCAAAGTTTGGGACGGCTCTGTTTACAAGAACCTCGTTTACGGTACAAGTTCAATATCACAGAAAGCGAAAAATGGATAAAGAAGTTGTGGTACTTACGTACAATGCAATATCACTCAGCAATGAAATCTATGTCATCAGGCCTGTAGCAGCATAATGAGTGGATTCAGGTACGATGATTCTAAGTGAAATAAGTCACACAGAGCTTACCTGGTGGCGCAGTGGTTGAGAGTCCGCCTGCCGATGCAGAGGACATGGGTTCGTGCCCCGCTCCGGGAAGGTCCCACATGCCGCGGAGCGGCTGGGCCTGTGAGCCATGGCCGCTGAGCCTGCGCGTCCGGAGCCTGTGCTCTGCAATGGGAAAGACCACAGCAGTGACAGGCCCACGTACCGCAAAATAAATAAATAAATAAATAAATAAATAAAATAAAAAAATAAAAAAATAAGTCACACAGAAAAAGAAACATCATAAGATATCACTACTACATGGAATGTAAACTTGGTTACACAGGAACTAAATTACTAAACAGAACAGAGTGTCAAATGTAGAAAACCAATTTATGCTTGCTTAAGGGGAAAGGTGAGTTGGGGTGCTGCATACAACAAGAGATTGAAATTAGCACAGATACCGTTCCATAAGCCAAATATATAATAGACAAGTGCTACTCCTTGCTCAACGAACTGGACTCAACACCCCATATTAAACGCCTAACAATATACCTGACTAGTAAGAATCTTAAAAACTATGGATTTATATGTCTCCGAAAGAGAATGAAGCGTGTGTACAGCGGCATAAACGCAGCAGTGATAGGATTGGTGAGGTTCGGTGAGCAAATGCAGACCCTTTGAAGTCATATTGCATGGTACCCATTCCATGGGTCTCAACTCTCCATGTTTAAGGGATTCTTCCTTCAGCTAAAACATGCATGTGGAACCCAGAGTATGATCCACCGTGTGATCGGAAAACGTGTTCAAATGTGTCTCAGTTTACGTCCCCTGGTACTCGGGTGCAACATTCCAGACGCTTTACTAACACTCTCCCCACTTGGAGAGTCAGTGCCTTTAACCTCCTGTTTGGCCCAGTTTGCAATTTCTGTGGAAAATGAACAGGAATAGGGAGAACCAATGAGAGACTAGCTGGAGGTGTGTGGACGGGCAAATTTAACTCTCATTTCCCACCAGGAAGAGGAATTAACCAAAGGCTCAGCATGCCGTGCCGGAAACAAACTAGGGCCTGAAGCAATCCTGCGGTGTTGCGGCCAGCTCACAAGAAAGCGAGTTGAAGAAAGGAGCTCAGGGGCACTGTAATTCACAAACCTGCAGAGTTATAAATGACAGCTATCGTCCAAAAATATATTGAAGTAAGGCTGCCAAGAGGACTTGAAAGCGGGGCAGAATTGCAGGAAACCGATTTCAGGAGGTAGACGGGAATTGCATGTAAAGCATAGGAAAAGAGGCAGAACGTCCACAATGATGCACTTGGCCAAAAAGGGCGTATGCGTTTTTTCCAGCAAAAAACGCATACGCCCTTTTTGGCCAACCAAGCAAGCTTGCAAAGGAAATCTGCACTACAATGAAGTCTCGCTGCCCCCCGGTCAAAAGGGCCATATGAAAAAAGTGTAAAATCCAGAAAGGCAGGACAGGCCATGGAGAACTGGGAGCCTTGTTATGCTGATGGGCGGGATGTAAATTGCCAACAGCCACTCTGGAGAAGTGTATGCTGTTTCCTGAAACATCTAAAAAACTAAGCAACAGAGCCTAGGGCACTTCCACTTATGGTCCTATAGCTTAGGGAAATTAAAATCAAAAACACACAGCCACCCCAAAGTTTGGGACGGCTCTGTTTACAAGAACCTCGTTTACGGTACAAGTTCAATATCACAGAAAGCGAAAAATGGATAAAGAAGTTGTGGTACTTACGTACAATACAATATCACTCAGCAATGAAATCTATGTCATCAGGCCCGTAGCAGCATAATGAGTGGATTAAGGTACGATGATTGTAAGTGAAATAAGTCACACAGAAAAAGAAACATCATAAGATATCACTACTACACGGAATGTAAACTTGGCTACACAGGAACTGAATTACAAAACAGAACAGGGTCTCAAATGTAGAAAACCAACTTACGCTAGCTTAAGGGGAAAGGTGAGTTGGGGTGCTGCATGAAACCAGAGATTGAAATTAGCACAGATACCGTTCCATAAGCCAAATATGTAATAGACAAGAGCTACTCCTTGCTCAACGAAGTGGACTCAACACCCCATATTAAACGCCTAAGAATATACCTGACTAGAAATAATCTTAAAACCTACGGATTTATATGTCTCCGAAAGACAATCAAGCGTGTGTACAGCGGCATAAACGCAGCAGTGATAGGATTGGTGAGGCTCGGTGAGCAAATGCAGACCCTTTGAAGTCATATTGCATGGTACCCATTCCATGGGTCTCAACTCTCCAGGTTTAAGGGATTCTTCCTTCAGCTAAAACATGCATGTGGAACGCAGAGTATGATCCACCGTGTGATCGGGAAACGTGTTCAAATGTGTCTCAGTTTTCGTCCCCTGGTACTCGGGTGCAAACTCCAGACGCTTTACTAACACTCTCCCCACTTGGAGAGTCAGTGCCTTTAACCTCCTGTTTGGCCCAGTTTGCAATTTCTGCGGAAAATGTACAGGAATAGGGAGAACCAATGAGAGACTAGCTGGGGGTGTCTGGACGGGCAAATTTAACTCTCATTTCCCACCAGGAAGAGGAATTAACCAAAGGCTCAGCGTGCCGTGCCGGAACCACACTAGGGCCTGAAGCAATCCTGCGGTGTTGCGGCCAGCTCACAAGAAAGCGAGTTGAAGAAAGGAGCTCAGGGGCACTGTAATTCACAAACCTGCAGAGTTATAAATGACAGCTATCGTCCAAAAATATATTGAAGTAAGGCTGCCAAGAGGACTTGAAAGCGGGGCAGAATTGCAGGAAACCGATTTCAGGAGGTAGACGGGAATTGCATGTAAAGCATAGGAAAAGAGGCAGAACGTCCACAATGATGCACTTGGCCAAAAAGGGCGTATGCGTTTTTTCCTGAATATATTCAGGAAAAAACGCATACGCCCTTTTTGGCCAACCAAGCAAGCTTGCAAAGGAAATCTGCACTACAATGAAGTCTCACTGCCCCCCGGTCAAAAGGGCCATCTGAAAAAAGTGTAAAATCCAGAAAGGCAGGACAGGCCATGGAGAACTGGGAGCCTTGTTAGGCTGATGAGCGGGATGTAAATTGCCAACAGCCACTCTGGAGAAGTGTATGGTGTTTCCTGAAACATCCAAAAAACAAAGCAACAGAGCCTAGGGCACTTCCACTTATGGTCCTATAGCTTAGGGAAATTAAAATCAAAAAGACACAGCCACCCCAAAGTTTGGGACGGCTCTGTTTACAAGAAACTCGTTTACAGTACAAGTTCAATATCACAGAAAGCGAAAAATGGATAAAGAAGTTGTGGTACTTACGTACAATGCAATATCACTCAGCAATGAAATCTATGTCATCAGGCCCATAGCAGCATAATGAGTGGATTCAGGTACGATGATTCTAAGTGATATAAGTCACACAGAAAAAGAAACATCATAAGATATCACTACTACACGTAATGTAAACTTGGCTACACAGGAACTGAATTACTAAACAGAACAGGGTGTCAAATGTAGAAAACCAACTTATGCTTGCTTAAGGGGAAAGGTGAGTTGGGGTGCTGCATACAACAAGAGATTGAAATTAGCACAGATACCATTCCATAAGCCAAATATGTAATAGACAAGAGCTACTCCTTGCTCAACGAAGTGGACTCAACACCCCATATTAATCGCCTAACAATATACCTGACTAGTAAGAATCTTAAAACCTATGGATTTATATGTCTCCGAAAGAGAATCAAGCGTGTGTACAGCGGCATAAACGCAGCAGTGATAGGATTGGTGAGGTTCGGTGAGCAAATGCAGACCCTTTGAAGTCATATTGCATGGTACCCATTCCATGGGTCTCAACTCTCCAGGTTTAAGGGATTCTTCCTTCAGCTAAAACATGCATGTGGAACCCAGAGTATGATCCACCATGTGATCGGGAAACGTGTTCAAATGTGTCTCAGTTTTCGTCCCCTTTTACTCGGGTACAACATTCCAGACGCTTTACTAACACTCTCCCCACTTGGAGAGTCAGTGCCTTTAACCTCCTGTTTGGCCCAGTTTGCAGTTTCTGTGGAAGATGAACAGGAAGATGGAGAACCAAGGAGAGACTAGCTGGAGGTGTTTGGAAGGGCAAATTTAACTCTCATTTCCCACCAGGAAGAGGAATTAACCAAAGGCTCAGCATGCCATGCCGGAACCACACTAGGGCCTGAAGCAATCCTGTGGTGTTGCGGTCAGCTCACAAGAAAGCGAGTTGAAGAAAGGAGCTCAGGGACACTGTAATTCACAACCCTACAGAGTTATAAATGACACTTATCGTCCAAAAATATATTGAAGTAAGGCTGCCAAGAGGACTTGAAAGCGGGGCAGAATTGCAGGAAACCAATTTCAGGAGGTAGACTGGAATTGCATGTAAAGCATAGGAAAAGAGGCAGAACGTCCACAATGATGCACTTGGCCAAAAAGGGCGTATGCGTTTTTTCCTGAATATATTCAGGAAAAAACGCATACGCCCTTTTTGGCCAACCAAGCAAGCTTGCAAAGGAAATCTGCACTACAATGAAGTCTCACTGCCCCCCGGTCAAAAGGGCCATCTGAAAAAAGTGTAAAATCCAGAAAGGCAGGACAGGCCATGGAGAACTGGGAGCTTTGTTATGCTGATGGGCGGGATGTAAATTGCCAACAGCCACTCTGGAGAAGTGTATGCTGTTTCCTGAAACATCTAAAAAACAAAGCAACAGAGCCTAGGGCACTTCCACTTATGGTCCTATAGCTTAGGGAAATTAAAATCAAAAAGACACAGCCACCCCAAAGTTTGGGCCGGCTCTGTTTACAAGAACCTCGTTTACGGTACAAGTTCAATATCACAGAAAGCGAAAAATGGATAAAGAAGTTGTGGTACTTACGTACAATGCAATATCACTCAGCAATGAAATCTATGTCATCAGGCCCGTCGCAGCATAATGAGTGGATTCAGGTACGATGATTCTAAGTGAAATAAGTCACACAGAAAAAGAAACATCATAAGATATCACTACTACACGGAATGTAAACTTGGCTACACAGGAACTGAATTACAAAACAGAACAGGGTCTCAAATGTAGAAAACCAACTTACGCTAGCTTAAGGGGAAAGGTGAGTTGGGGTGCTGCATGAAACCAGAGATTGAAATTAGCACAGATACCGTTCCATTATCCAAATATGTAACAGACAAGAGCTACTCCTTGCTCAACGAAGTGGACTCAACACCCCATATTAAACGCCTAAGAATATACCTGACTAGAAATAATCTTAAAACCTACGGATTTATATGTCTCCGAAAGACAATCAAGCGTGTGTACAGCGGCATAAACGCAGCAGTGATAAGATTGGTGAGGTTCGGTGAGCAAATGCAGACCCTTTGAAGTTATATTGCATGGTACCCATTCCGTGGGTCTCAACTCTCCAGGTTTAAGGGATTCTTCCTTCAGCTAAAACATGCATGTGGAACGCAGAGTATGATCCACCGTGTGATCGGGAAACGTGTTCAAATGTGTCTCAGTTTTCGTCCCCTGGTACTCAGGTGCAAACTCCAGACGCTTTACTAACACTCTCCCCACTTGGAGAGTCAGTGCCTTTAACCTCCTGTTTGGCCCAGTTTGCAATTTCTGCGGAAAATGTACAGGAATAGGGAGAACCAATGAGAGACTAGCTGGGGGTGTCTGGACGGGCAAATTTAACTCTCATTTCCCACCAGGAAGAGGAATTAACCAAAGGCTCAGCGTGCCGTGCCGGAACCACACTAGGGCCTGAAGCAATCCTGCGGTGTTGCGGCCAGCTCACAAGAAAGCGAGTTGAAGAAAGGAGCTCGGGGAAACTGTAATTCACAAACCTGCAGAGTTATAAATGACAGCTATCGTCCAAAAATATATTGAAGTAAGGCTGCCAAGAGGACTTGAAAGCGGGGCAGAATTGCAGGAAACCGATTTCAGGAGGTAGACGGGAATTGCATGTAAAGCATAGGAAAAGAGGCAGAACGTCCACAATGATGCACTTGGCCAAAAAGGGCGTATGCGTTTTTTCCAGCAAAAAACGCATACGCCCTTTTTGGCCAACCAAGCAAGCTTGCAAAGGAAATCTGCACTACAATGAAGTCTCGCTGCCCCCCGGTCAAAAGGGCCATATGAAAAAAGTGTAAAATCCAGAAAGGCAGGACAGGCCATGGAGAACTGGGAGCCTTGTTATGCTGATGGGCGGGATGTAAATTGCCAACAGCCACTCTGGAGAAGTGTATGCTGTTTCCTGAAACATCTAAAAAACTAAGCAACAGAGCCTAGGGCACTTCCACTTATGGTCCTATAGCTTAGGGAAATTAAAATCAAAAACACACAGCCACCCCAAAGTTTGGGACGGCTCTGTTTACAAGAACCTCGTTTACGGTACAAGTTCAATATCACAGAAAGCGAAAAATGGATAAAGAAGTTGTGGTACTTACGTACAATACAATATCACTCAGCAATGAAATCTATGTCATCAGGCCCGTAGCAGCATAATGAGTGGATTAAGGTACGATGATTGTAAGTGAAATAAGTCACACAGAAAAAGAAACATCATAAGATATCACTACTACACGGAATGTAAACTTGGCTACACAGGAACTGAATTACAAAACAGAACAGGGTCTCAAATGTAGAAAACCAACTTACGCTAGCTTAAGGGGAAAGGTGAGTTGGGGTGCTGCATGAAACCAGAGATTGAAATTAGCACAGATACCGTTCCATAAGCCAAATATGTAATAGACAAGAGCTACTCCTTGCTCAACGAAGTGGACTCAACACCCCATATTAAACGCCTAAGAATATACCTGACTAGAAATAATCTTAAAACCTACGGATTTATATGTCTCCGAAAGACAATCAAGCGTGTGTACAGCGGCATAAACGCAGCAGTGATAGGATTGGTGAGGCTCGGTGAGCAAATGCAGACCCTTTGAAGTCATATTGCATGGTACCCATTCCATGGGTCTCAACTCTCCAGGTTTAAGGGATTCTTCCTTCAGCTAAAACATGCATGTGGAACGCAGAGTATGATCCACCGTGTGATCGGGAAACGTGTTCAAATGTGTCTCAGTTTTCGTCCCCTGGTACTCGGGTGCAAACTCCAGACGCTTTACTAACACTCTCCCCACTTGGAGAGTCAGTGCCTTTAACCTCCTGTTTGGCCCAGTTTGCAATTTCTGCGGAAAATGTACAGGAATAGGGAGAACCAATGAGAGACTAGCTGGGGGTGTCTGGACGGGCAAATTTAACTCTCATTTCCCACCAGGAAGAGGAATTAACCAAAGGCTCAGCGTGCCGTGCCGGAACCACACTAGGGCCTGAAGCAATCCTGCGGTGTTGCGGCCAGCTCACAAGAAAGCGAGTTGAAGAAAGGAGCTCAGGGGCACTGTAATTCACAAACCTGCAGAGTTATAAATGACAGCTATCGTCCAAAAATATATTGAAGTAAGGCTGCCAAGAGGACTTGAAAGCGGGGCAGAATTGCAGGAAACCGATTTCAGGAGGTAGACGGGAATTGCATGTAAAGCATAGGAAAAGAGGCAGAACGTCCACAATGATGCACTTGGCCAAAAAGGGCGTATGCGTTTTTTCCTGAATATATTCAGGAAAAAACGCATACGCCCTTTTTGGCCAACCAAGCAAGCTTGCAAAGGAAATCTGCACTACAATGAAGTCTCACTGCCCCCCGGTCAAAAGGGCCATCTGAAAAAAGTGTAAAATCCAGAAAGGCAGGACAGGCCATGGAGAACTGGGAGCCTTGTTAGGCTGATGAGCGGGATGTAAATTGCCAACAGCCACTCTGGAGAAGTGTATGGTGTTTCCTGAAACATCCAAAAAACAAAGCAACAGAGCCTAGGGCACTTCCACTTATGGTCCTATAGCTTAGGGAAATTAAAATCAAAAAGACACAGCCACCCCAAAGTTTGGGACGGCTCTGTTTACAAGAAACTCGTTTACAGTACAAGTTCAATATCACAGAAAGCGAAAAATGGATAAAGAAGTTGTGGTACTTACGTACAATGCAATATCACTCAGCAATGAAATCTATGTCATCAGGCCCATAGCAGCATAATGAGTGGATTCAGGTACGATGATTCTAAGTGATATAAGTCACACAGAAAAAGAAACATCATAAGATATCACTACTACACGTAATGTAAACTTGGCTACACAGGAACTGAATTACTAAACAGAACAGGGTGTCAAATGTAGAAAACCAACTTATGCTTGCTTAAGGGGAAAGGTGAGTTGGGGTGCTGCATACAACAAGAGATTGAAATTAGCACAGATACCATTCCATAAGCCAAATATGTAATAGACAAGAGCTACTCCTTGCTCAACGAAGTGGACTCAACACCCCATATTAATCGCCTAACAATATACCTGACTAGTAAGAATCTTAAAACCTATGGATTTATATGTCTCCGAAAGAGAATCAAGCGTGTGTACAGCGGCATAAACGCAGCAGTGATAGGATTGGTGAGGTTCGGTGAGCAAATGCAGACCCTTTGAAGTCATATTGCATGGTACCCATTCCATGGGTCTCAACTCTCCATGTTTAAGGGATTCTTCCTTCAGCTGAAACATGCATGTGGAACCCAGAGTATGATCCACCGTGTGATCGGAAAACGTGTTCAAATGTGTCTCAGTTTACGTCCCCTGGTACTCGGGTGCAACATTCCAGACGCTTTACTAACACTCTCCCCACTTGGAGAGTCAGTGCCTTTAAACTCCTGTTTGGCCCAGTTTGCAATTTCTGTGGAAAATGAACAGGAATAGGGAGAACCAATGAGAGACTAGCTGGAGCTGTCTGGACGGGCAAATTTAACTCTCATTTCCCACCAGGAAGAGGAATTAACCAAAGGCTCAGCATGCCGTGCCGGAACCAAACTAGGGCCTGAAGCAATCCTGCAGTGTTGCGGCCAGCTCACAAGAAAGCGAGTTGAAGAAAGGAGCTCAGGGGCACTGTAATTCACAAACCTGCAGAGTTATAAATGACAGCTATCTTCCAAAAATATATTGAAGTAAGGCTGCCAAGAGGAGTTGAAAGCGGGGCAGAATTGCAGGAAACCAATTTCAGGAGGTAGACTGGAATTGCATGTAAAGCATACGAAAAGAGGCAGAACGTCCACAATGATGCATCTGGCCAAAAAGGGCGTATGCGTTTTTTCCTGGATATATTCAGGAAAGAACGCATACGCCCTTTTTGGCCAACCAAGCAAGCTTGCAAAGGAAATCTGCACTACAATGAAGTCTCACTGCCCCCTGGTCAAAAGGGCCATCTGAAAAAAGTGTAAAATCCAGAAAGGCAGGACAGGCCATGGAGAACTGGGAGCCTTGTTATGCTGATGGGTGGGATGTAAATTACCAGCAGCCACTCTGGAGAAGTGTATGGTGTTTCCTGAAACATCCAAAAAACAAAGCAACAGAGCCTAGGGCACTTCCACTTATGGTCCTATAGCTTAGGGAAATTAAAATCAAAAAAACACAGCCATCCCAAAGTTTGGGACGGCTCTGTTTACAAGAACCTTGTTCACCGTACAAGTTCAATATCACAGAAAGCGAAAAATGGATAAAGAAGTTGTGGTACTTACGTACAATGCAATATCACTCAGCAATGAAATCTATGTCATCAGGCACATAGCAGCATAATGAGTGGATTCAGGTACGATGATTCTAAGTGAAATAAGTCACACAGAAAAAGAAACATCATAAGATATCACTACTACACGGAATGTAAACTTGGCTACACAGGAACTAAATTACTAAACAGAAAAGAGTGTCAAATGTAGAAAACCAACTTATGCTTGCTTAAGGGGAAAGGTGAGTTGGGGTGCTGCATACAACAAGAGATTGAAATTAGCACAGATACCATTCCATAAGCCAAATATGTAATAGACAAGAGCTACTCCTTGCTCAACGAAGTGAACTCAACACCCCATATTAAACGCCTAACAATATACCTGACTAGTAAGAATCTTAAAACCTATGGATTTATATGTCTCCGAAAGAGAATCAAGCGTGTGTACAGCGGCATAAATGCAGCAGGGATAGGATTGGTGAGGTTCGGTGAGCAAATGCAGACCCTTTGAAGTCATATTGCATGGTACCCATTCCATGGGTCTCAACTCTCCATGTTTAAGGGATTCTTCTTTCAGCTAAAACATGCATGTGGAACCCAGAGTATGATCCACCGTGTGATCGGAAAACGTGTTCAAATGTGTCTCAGTTTTCGTCCACTGCTACTCGGGTGCAACATTCCAGACGCTTTACTAACACTCTCCCCACTTGGAGAGTCAGTGCCTTTAACCTCCTGTTTGGCCCAGTTTGCAATTTCTGTGGAAAATGAACAGGAATAGGGAGAACCAATGAGAGACTAGGTGGAGGTGTCTGGACGGGCAAATTTAACTCTCATTTCCCACCAGGAAGAGGAATTAACCAAAGGCTCAGCATGCCGTGCCGGAACCAAACTAGGGCCTGAAGCAATCCTGCGGTGTTGCGGCCAGCTCACAAGAAAGCGAGTTGAAGAAAGGAGCTCAGGGGCACTGTAATTCACAAACCTGCAGAGTTATAAATGACAGCTATCTTCCAAAAATATATTGAAGTAAGGCTGCCAAGAGGAGTTGAAAGCGGGGCAGAATTGCAGGAAACCGATTTCAGGAGGTAGACTGGAATTGCATGTAAAGCATAGGAAAAGAGGCAGAACGTCCACAATGATGCACTTGGCCAAAAAGGGCGTATGCGTTTTTTCCTGAATATATTCAGGAAAAAACGCATACGCCCTTTTTGGCCAACCAAGCAAGCTTGCAAAGGAAATCTGCACTACAATGAAGTCTCACTGCCCCCCGGTCAAAAGGGCCATCTGAAAAAAGTGTAAAATCCAGAAAGGCAGGACAGGCCATGGAGAACTGGGAGCCTTGTTATGCTGATGGGCGGGATGTAAATTGCCAGCAGCCACTCTGGAGAAGTGTATGGTGTTTCCTGAAACATCCAAAAAACAAGGCAACAGAGCCTAGGGCACTTCCACTTATGGTCCTATAGATTAGGGAAATTAAAATCAAAAAGACACAGCCACCCCAAAGTTTGGGACGGCTCTGTTTACAAGAACCTTGTTTACCGTACAAGTTCAATATCACAGAAAGCGAAAAATGGATACAGAAGTTGTGGTACTTACGTACAATGCAATATCAGTCAGCAATGAAATCTATGTCATCAGGCCCATAGCAGCATAATGAGTGGATTCAGGTACGATGATTCTAAGTGAAATAAGTCACACAGAAAAAGGAACATCATAAGATATCCCTAATACACGGAATGTAAACTTGGCTACACAGGAACTGAATTACAAAACAGAACAGGGTCTCAAATGTAGAAAACCAACTTATGCTTGCTTAAGGGCAAAGGTGAGTTGGGGTGCTGCATGAAACCAGAGATTGAAATTAGCACAGATACCGTTCCATAAGCCAAATATGTAATAGACAAGAGCTACTCCTTGCTCAACGAAGTGGACTCAACACCCCATATTAAACGCCTAACAATATACCTGACTAGTAAGAATCTTAAAACCTTTGAATTTATATGTCTCCGACAGAGAATCAAGCGTGTGTACAGCAGCATAAACGCAGCAGTGATAGGATTGGTGAGGTTCGGTTAGCAAATGCAGACCCTTTGAAGTCATATTGCATGGTACCCATTCCATGGGTCTCAACTCTCCAGGTTTAAGGGATTCTTCCTTCAGCTAAAACATGCATGTGGAACGGAGTGTATGATCCACCGTGTGATCGGGAAACGTGTTCAAATGTGTCTCAGTTTTCGTCCCTTGGTACTCGGGTGCAACATTCCAGACGCTTTACTAACACTCTCCCCACTTGGAGAGTCAGTGCCTTTAACCTCCTGTTTGGCCCAGTTTGCAATTTCTTCGGAAGATGAACAGGAATAAGGAGAAGCAATGGGAGACTATCTGTAGGTGTCTGGACGGGCAAATTTAACTCTCATTTCCCACCAGGAAGATAAATGAACCAAAGGCTCCACGTGCCATGCTGGAACTAGATTAGGGCCTGAGGAGATCCTGCGGTGTTGCGGCCAGCTCACAAGAAAGCGAGTTGAAGAAAGGAGCTCAGGGGCACTGTAATTCAGAAACCTGCGGAGTTATAAATGACAGCTATCATCCAAAATTATACTGAAGTAAGGCTGCGAAGAGGACTTGAATGCGGGGCAGAATTGCTGGAAACTGATTTCAGAACGTACACGGGAGTAGCTCTTAAAGCATAGGAAAAGAGACAGAACTTGGAAAATAATGCACTTGGCAAAAAAGGGCATATGTGTTTTATCCAGAGCTCTCATACCTGAGGGGAGGAGATTCCCAGCAGGCTCCAACTGCCACCTGAGGGCTCACATTGCCAAGGCAACGTGAGCATGCCAGGCAGGAGTTACCTCACAGCAGAGGTCCCACCTCACAGAAGGGTGAGAAACCCAGCCAACATCAGACTCTCACCAGAGGGTCCACATCACCAAGGGGATGGGAACCAGGCAGGAGTGTCTTCACATCAGTGGGGCCACATCATCAAAAGCTGAGGTACTCAGCACATGTGTCCTCAAACCAGAGGACCCACATCACCAAGGACCTCGGAGTGAGGCAGGCAGGAGTAGCCTCACAACACTGGGCCCATAGAATAAAAAAGTGAGGAATCCAGCAGTTGGAACCTCCCAGCAGGCGACCCAGAGCACCGAGGCCATGGGATCCAGGCCACAGTGAACTCACAGAAGAGGGCCCATGTCATGAAACTGAGCAACCCAGCCATTGGGACCTCAGAGCAGGAGGCCCACATCCCCATGGGGATGGAATTCTGGTAGGAGTGTCCTCGCACCACTGAGAACGTATCAGAAAATTTTGGGCGACCAGCAGTTAGGGCCTGACGCCAGAGGACCCTCATCACCAAGGGAAGGAGGCTCCCAGCAGGCTCCAACTGCCACCAGAGGGCTGACGTCGCCAAGGCGATGTGTGCCAACCAGGCACGAATGACCTCACAGCAGAGGGCCCACCTCAGAGAAGTGTGACGAACCCAGTCAGGATCAGACTCGCACCAGAGGGCCCACATCACCAAATGGATTGGAACCAGGCAGGAGTGTCCTCACATGAGTAGGGCCACATCATCTAAAGGTGAGGAACCCAGAACATGTGGCTTCAAACCATAGGACACCCATCACCAAGGGGCTGGGAGTGAGGCAGGCAGGAGGAGCCTCATAACAGAGGGCCCAAAAATAAGAAAGGTGAGGAATCCAGCAGTTGGAACCTCCCAGCAGGCGGCCCAGAGCACAGAGGCTAGAGGAACCAGGCCAGAGTGAACTAACACCAGACAGCCCACATCATGAAACTGTGAGCAACCCAGACATTGGGACCTCAGAGCAGAAGGCCCACATCCCCATGGTGATGGGAACATGACAGGAGTGTCCTGGCATCACTGGGCTCACATCAGAAAACGTGGGGTGCTCAGAAGTTAGGGCCTGACGCTAGAGGGCACTCATCACCGAGAGGAGGAGGCTCCCAGCAGGCTCCAGCTGCCACCAGAGGGCCAACGTCGCCAAGGTGATGTGTGCCAGCCTGGCAGGAGTGACCTCACAGCAGAGGGCCCACCTCACAGAAGGGTGAGGAACACAGCCAGGATCAGACTCTCACCAGAGGGCCCACATCACCAAGGGGATGGGAACCAGGCAGGAATGTCCCCACACCAGTGGGACAACATCATCGAAAGGTGAGGATCCCAGCACATGTGTCCTCAAACCAGAGGAACCACATCACCAAGTGGTTCGGAATGAGGCTGGCAGGACTGGCCTCACAACACAGGGTCCATAGAATATAAAAGTTGAGGAATCCAGCAGTTGGAACCTCCCAGCAAGTGGCCCAGAGCACCGAGGCTATGGGATCCAGGCCGCAGTGAACTCACAGCAGAGGGCCCACATCATGAACCTGTGAGCAGCCCAGCTGTTGGGACCTCAGAACAGAAGGCCCACATCCCCATTGGGATGGGAACCTGGCAGGAGTGGCTTTGCACCACTTAGCACATATCAGAAAATGTTAGGAGCCCAGCAGTTAGGGCCTGACGCCAGGGGGCCCTCATAACTGAGGGGAGGAGACTCCCAGCAGGTTCCAACTGCCAACAGAGGGCCCACGTCTACAAGGTGGCATGCGCCAGGCAGGCAGTAGTGACCTCACAGCAGAGGGCCTATCTCACAGAAGGGTGAGGAACCGAGGCAGGATGAGACTCTCACCAGAGGGCCCACAACACCAAGGGGATGGGAACCAGTCAGGACTGTCCTCCCACCAGTGGGGCCACATCATCGAAAGGTGAGGAACCCAGCACATGTGGCCTCATATCAGAGGACATACATCACAAAGGGGATGGGAGTGAGGCAGGTAGGAGTAGCCTAAAAACAGAGGGCCCAAAGAATAAAAAAAGTGAGGAATCCAGCATTTGGAACCTCCCAGCAGGCGGCCGAGAGCACAGAAGCTATGGGATGCAGGCAGGAGTGAACTAACAGCAGAGAGCCCACATCATGAAACTGTGAGCAACCCAGGCATTGGGACCTCAGAGCAGAAAGCCCACATCCCCATGGGGATGGGAACCTGACAGGAGTGTCCTGGCATCACTGGGCTCACATCAGAAAACGTGGGGAGCCCAGCAGTTAGAGCCTGATGCTAGAGGGCCGTCATCACCGAGGGCAGGAGGCTCCCAGCAGGTTCCATGTGCCAACAGAGGGCCCACATCGCCAAGGTGATGTGTGCAAGTCAGGCAGGATTGACCTCACAGCAGAGGGCCTACCTCACAGAAGAGTGAGGAACCCAGCCAGGATAAGACTGTCACCAGAAGGCCCACATCACCAAGGGGATGGGAACCAGGCAGGAGTGTCCTCACACCAGTGGGGCCACATCATTGAAAGTTGCCTAACCCAGCACATGTGGCCTCAAACCAGAAGACCCACATCACGAAGGGGTTGCGAGTGAGGCAGGCAGGAGGAGCATCACAACACAGGACCCATAGAATACAAAAGTTGAGGAATCGAGCAGTTGGAACCTCCCAGCAGGCAGCCAAGACCACAGAGGCTATGGGATCCAGGCCACAGTGAACTAACACCAGAGAGCCCACATCATGAAATTGTGATCAACCCAGCCGTTGGAACCTCAGAGCAGAAGGCCCACATCCCCATGGGGATGGGAACCTAAGAGGAGTGCTTGAGCAACACTGGGCTCACTAAGAAAAGTTGGGGAGCCCAGCAGTTAGGGCCTGACGTCAGAGGGCCCTCATCACAGAGCTGAGGAGGCTCCCAGCAGGGTCCAATTGCCACCAGAGGGCTCATGTCAACAAGGCGAGGTGAGCAACCCAGGCAAGAGTTACCTGATAGTAGAGGGCCCACCTCACAGATGGGTGAGGAACCCAGCCAGGATCAGACTCTCACCAGAGGGCCCACATCACAAAGGGGATGGGACCCAGTCAGGATTATCCTCACACCAGTGGGGCCTCATCATCTTAAGGTGAGGAACCCAGCACATGTGTCCTCAAACCAGAGGACCCACATCACCAAGGGCCTTGGAGTGAGGCAGGCAGGAGTAGCCTCACAACACAGGGCACATAATATAAAAAACGTGAGGATTCCAGCATTTAGACCTTCCAGCAGGCGGCCCAGAACACCGAGGCTATGGGATCCAGGCCACAGTGAACTCACAGCAGAGGGCCCACATCACAAAACTGTGAGCAACCCAGGAGTTGAGACCTCAGCGCAGAAGGACCACATCCCCATGGGAATGGGAACCTGGCTGGAGTGTCCTCGCACCACTGGGCGCACATCAGAAAATGTGGGGAGCCCACCATTTAGGGCCTGACGCCAGAGGGCCATCATCACCGAGAGGAGGAGGTGCCCTGCACGCTCCAACTGCCACCAGAGGGCTCACGTCTCCAAGGTGACGTGTGCCAGCCAGGCAGGAGTGACCTCACAGCAGAGGGCCTACCTCACAGAACGTTGAGGAACCCAGCCAGGATTAGACTCTCGCCAGAGGGCCCACCTCACCAAGGGGATGGGAACCAGGCAGGAGTGTCCTCACACAAGTGGGGTCACATCATCGAAAGGTGAGGAACGCAGCACATGTGGCCTCAAGCCATAGGACAGTCATCACCAAGGGGCTGGCAGTGAGGCAGGCAGGAGGAGCCTCACAACAGAGGGCACATAGAATAAAAAAGTTGAGGAATCCAGCAGTTGGAACCTCCCAGCAGGCGGCTCAGAGCACCGATGATAAGGGATCCTTGCCGGAGTGAACTCACAGCAGAGGGCCCACATCATGGTACTGTGAGCAAGCCAGCCGTTTTGACCTCAGAGCAGAAGGCCCATATCGCCATGGGGATGGGAACCTGGCAAGAGTCTCCTCACTCACTTGGCGCACATCAGAAAATGTGGGGAGCCCAGCAGTTATGGCCTAAGGCAAGAGGGCCCTCATCACCGAGGGGAGGAGGATCCCAGCACACTCCAACTGCCACCAGAGGGCCCACGTCGCCAAGGTGACCTGTGCCAGACAGGCATGATTGACCTCACAGCAGAGGGCCCACCTCACAGAAGGGTGAGGAACCCAGCCAGGATCAGACTCTCACCTGAGGGCCCACATCAGCAAGGGGATGGGAACCAGTCAGGACTGTCTTCCCTCCAGTGGGGTCACATCATCGAAAGGTGCGGAACCCAGCACATGTGGCCTCAAATCAGAGGACACATATCACAAAGGGAATGGGAGTGAGGCAGGCAGGAGTAGCCTAAAAACAGAGGGCCCAAAGAATAAGAAAGGTGAGGAATCCAGCAGTTGGAACCTCCCAGCAGGCGGTCCAGAGCACAGAAGCTATGGGATGCAGGCAGGAGTGAACTAACAGCAGAGAGCCCACATCATGAAACTGTGAGCAACCCAGGCTTTGGGACCTCAGAGCAGAAGGCCCACACCCCAATGGGGATGTGAACCTGGCTGGAGTGTCCTCGCACCACTGGGCACACATCACAAAATGTGGGGAGCCCAGCAGTTAGGGCCTGATGCCAGAGGGCCCTCATCACCGAGGAGAGGAGGCTCCCAGCAGGCTCCAAGCGCCACCAGAGGGCTCATGTCCACAAGGCGAGGTGAGCAAGCCAGGCAAGAATGACCTCACATCAGACGGCCTACCTCACAGATGGGTGAGGAACCCAGCCAGGATCAGACTCTCAACAGAGGGCCCACATCACCAAGGGGATGTGAACCAGGCAGGAGTCTCCTAAGACCATTGGTCCCACATCATCGAAAGGTGAGGAACCCAGCACATGTGGCCTCAAACCAGACGACACACATCACGAAGGGGCTGGGAGTGAGGCAGGCAGGAGGATCCTCACAACAGAGGGCCCAAAAATTTAAAAAAGTGAGGAATCCAGCAGTTGGAACCTCCCAGCAGGCGGCCAAGAGCACAGAGGCTATGGGATCCAGGCTTCTGTGAACTAACACCAGAGAGCCCACATCATGAAAATGTGAACAACCCAGCCGTTGGGACCTCAGAGCAGAAGGCCCACATCCCCATGGAGATGGGATCCTAAGAGGAGTGCCAAAGCATCACTGGGCTCACTAAGAAAAGTTGGTGAGCCCAGCAGTCAGGGCCTGATGCAAGAGGGCCCTCATCACCGGGGGGAAGAGATTCCCAGCACGCTCCAACTGCCACCACACGGCTGACTTCAACAAGGCAATGTGTGCCAGCCATGCAGGAGTGACCTATCAGCAGAGGGTCTCCCTCACAGGTGGGTGAGGAACAAAGCCAGGAACAGACTCTCACCAGGGGGTCCACATAACCACGTGGATGAGAACCAAGCAGGAGTGTCCTCACACTAGTGGGGCCACATCATCGAAAGGTGAGGAACCCAGCAAAAGTGGCCACAAACCAGAGGACCCACATCACCAAGGGGTTGAGAGTGAGGTAGGTGTCTGGACGGGCATATTTAACACTCATTTCCCACCAGGAAGAGGAATTAACCAAAGGCTCAGCGTGCCCTGCCAGAAGCAGATTAGGGCCTGAAGCAGCCTTGCGGGTTTGCGGCCAGCTCACAAGAAAGCGAGTTGAAGAAAGGAGCTCAGGGGCCCTGTAATTCACAAACCTGCAGAGTTATAAATGACAGATAACGTCCAAAAATATATTGAAGTAAGGCTGCGAAGAGGACTTGAAAGCGGGGCAGAATTGCAGGAAACCGATTTCAGGAGGTAGACTGGATTTGCATTTAAAGCATAGGAAAAGAGGCAGAACATCGACAATGATGCACTTGGCAACAAAGGGCGTATGAGTTTGTTCCTGAATATATTCAGGAACAAACACATACGCCCTTTTTGGCAAACCAAGCAAGCTTGCAATGGAAATCCGAACTACTATGAAGTGTCACTTCCCCCCGGTCTAAAGGGCCATCTGAGAAAAGTGTAAAATCCAGAAAGGCAAGACAGGCCATGGGGAAAAAGGAGCCTTGTTATGCTGATGGGCGGGATGTACATTGCCAACAGCCACTCTGGAGAAGTGTATGGTGTTTCCTGATACATCTGAAAAACAAAGCAACAGAGTCTAGGGCATTTCCACTTATGGTCCTATAGCTTAGGGAAATTAAAATCAAAAAGACACAGCCACCCCAAAATTTACAACGGCTCTGTTTACAGGAGCCTCTTCTACAGTACAAGTTAAATATCCCAGAGAACAAATAATTGATAAAGAAGTTGCGGTACTTATGTACAACAGAATACCACTCAGCAATGAAATCTGTGTCACCAGGCCTGTACCAGCATAATGAGTGGATTGAGGCATGATGATTCTAAGTGAAATAAGTCACACAGAAAAAGAAACATCATAAGGTATCACTAATGCACGGAATGTAAACTTGGCTACACATGAACTGAATTACAAAACAGAACAGGGTCTCAAGTTTAGAAAACCAACTTATGCTTGCTTAAGGGGAAAGGTGAGTTGGGGTGCTGCATAAAACCAGAGTTTGAAATTAGCACAGATACCGTTCCATAAGCCAAATATGTAATAGACAAGACCTACCCCTTGCTCAACGAAATGGACTCAACAATGAGGTATCACCTCACACCTGTTAGAATGGGCATCATCTGAAAATCTACAAACAACAAATGCTGGAAAGGGTGTGGAGAAAAGGAAGCCTCTTCCACTATTGTTGGGAATATAAATTGATACAGTCACTATGGAGAACAATATGGAGTTTCTTAAGAAACTAATAATAGAATTACCATATGATACAGCAATCCCAGGACTGGACATATACCCAGACAAAACCATAAATCAAAAAGAGACATTCACCGCAATGTTCATTGCATCACTATTTACAATATCGAGGTAATGGAAGCAACCTAAATGCCCACAGACAGACGAATGCATAAAGATGTGGTACATATATAAAATGGAATATTACTAAGCCATGAAAGGAATGAAATTGGGTCATTTGTAGAGACGTCGATGGATCTAGAGACTGTCATACAGAGTGAAGTAAGTCAGAAAGAGAAAAACAAATCTTGTATATTCATGCATATATGTGGAACCTAGAAAAACTGTACAGATTAACCGTTTTGCAAGGCATAAATAGAGCAACAGATGTAGACAACAATCGTATGGACAACAAGGGGGGAAAGCTCTTGGAGGGGTGGTGGTGGGAGGAGTTGAGAGATTGGGATTGGCATGTAAACATTTATATGTATAAAATAGATAACCAATGAGAACCTGCTGTATAAAAATATAAAATAAAATTCAAAATTAAAAAGAAATAAAATTTAAAAAATAAAACAGAAAAAACAATTATTCCCTTCACATACATGTATTTATATGAATAAATTATTTCCATGCTTATATCTGTAAATACAAAAAAGAGGAATAAAATCTACCTTGAACCAAAAACGAAAAAGAGAAAAAAAAAACAGAACCCACCAGTTACTCAGAGGAAAACCGTATCAGGGCACTTGCTCCAGTTGTAAACAATTCTGAAGTTGGTCAGTGGTGGGGAATCGTCTCCCATTCAGCCAGCAGCCCCCACACAACAAGCGTCCTCATTGCAAAGCTGGGGCACCGTGCCGAGGCATCTGTGAGTAAACGTGAGCTGAACCCCAGGCCAGTTGCTGCTGAACTGTTCCCGCCCTTCCCAGGTAAAACACCTGAATATATACAAGGACTTGAAAGCCTAGAGGAAGGGCCATGGAGCCACACGAGTGACAGCATGCCAGCTGACTTGGTGCCTGCAGGCCAGCCAGGATGGTCCTGGCCCTGGGTGCTCTTCTGGAAGATTTCCATTTCCCTGCCTGAGATACCCGTCCTGTCCCTGCCCCCACTGCTTTTTTCCTTCCTCACCTCTGCCCAGGGAGAAATTCCAGCAGCAGGTATGGGTGACACATCCTCTTCTTTAGCAGGTGGCAGCCTGGCAACTGCTGCAGAAAGTCCAGCAGAGCCCCACTCACACTGGGCCACCCACAAAGCCGTGGCCTCTCACTCCCTCCCACCAGCCCAGCCCCGAGACTGCTGACAGGGCAGAGAAAATGGCGTCAGGCACAGCTGCAGGGGCTTTTGCTGCCTGGAGTGGTATTTATATTGATCTCAACCCAGGCACACCTGGGGAGGGCTGGCCGGCATGGTAAGGCTGCCCAGGTCAGCCAATCATCACCCCTCAGGGGCTCACAGTTGCAGAAAATGGAACTTGCTGAACCGGCCAGGTCCAAGGAACAGGTGTGGGCTCCTGAGAGTCAGGATAGACAAGGGGCTGCAGCTTTGGCTTGTTTTCTAATCATTTTATCTGGCCCATGAGTGGGAGACAACTTCAAGAAAACCCTCTCCTAATGAGAGGAACCCAGGAGTCAGGGAGAGGAGGGGTGGGTGGTGGTTGGAGACAGAGGCCTGGTGCCCTGGGTGCAGTGGAAGTCTCTGGAAGACCAGGTGGAGGGAGGCCACACAGAGTGATGCCCAGGGTCACAGACCTGTCGGAGCTGCTGTTTGTTAGTTCAAGTCCTGCTCTGAGGTGCTCTGTGTCAGCTCTGAGCGACAGGTGAGCTGGGGGTGCTCTTCAATGAGGGCTATGTGCACGGTTCCTGTGTGCCCAGCCCTGCCACGGTACCTGCAAGGGTAGCTCTGTATCCTGGGAGGGGCCTGACCATGAGAGCCCCGTGGGCTGGGTTGGGGGTGGGGTACCTGCCCAGGAGAGCTCCATATCCTGGGATTGGCCTGACCACGAGAGCCCCATGGGCTGCTGGGGACCTGGTAAAGGATGTCAGGACAGTCAGTGAAGCCACCGAGGATATACCTCCAGTTGCTCCTGATCCCTACACCCTGCTGGTCATTCTACCAACCACCAGGACATGGTATTCTGTATTAGTCTTCAATGATGCCTTCTTTTGTATTCCATTAGTCCCAGAGTCACAAGAAATTTTGGTTTGTGAGTGGCAGGACTCAACATACAACTAAAACAATACTTCCGGGCCGTCTTGCCCCAAGGGTTCAAAAATTCCCACACCATCTTTGGGGAAAGCTTAGCTAACGACCGAAAAGTTCTACCTCTGGAAAAGGAAACCCTCCTTCAATATGCAGATGACATTCTGATCGCCAGCCCTACTAAGGAGGCCTCTGAACTACCAAGCCAATAAAGGATAGAAGTTGTCCAAGAAAAAGCTCAAATATCACAGACTGCAGTGACCTGCCTGGGCTTCATTCTCACACAAGGTCAGAGAAGCCCATCCCAGGAAAGGGAAGAAACCATTTGCAGCCTTACCCCTTTCTAAAACTAGAAGACAGCTTAGGGGTTCCTGGGGAGGCCAGGGTTTGCTGCTTCTGGATCCCTAACTACAGTCTACTAGCTGGGCCTCTATATGAAACACTGAAAGGAAAAGATGATGATCCTTTTGAACAGAATCCAGAAGTGGCCTTTCAAGAATGGAAAGAGCAGTCAATTCAGACCCTTGCCCTGGAACTCCCTAATTGAGCTAAACCCTTTGACCTTTCCATTCCCGGTGAAAGGTGAATCGCCATTGGAGAATTAGTGCAAAAACTGGGACCACTTGAAATGGAACAACGCAAGAATGCCATCCAGGTAGGATAAACTACAGTCACCAAGGGGCTTGGCCCACTGCCACATCTGGCCAAGATACTGGCGGTATCTAAAAACCTGGAAATCAGCAGCCCAAAAGGCCACCTCCCTCCTAAGGGAAAAGGACCCCACGTGGTGATCCTAATCACCAACCATGCCCTGAAGTTGCAGGGTTCGCTCCGTGGGCACACCGACCTCGAGTGAGGAGGCCCTCCAACTCCAACATCCAGAGAGATAACCGGGGGCAACAGGGCACCATGACGACTCGTGTGAACATCACTTGACCTGGAGTTTCTCTCATAAAACAACAATAGTGTGTCCCGAAGGAGTAGACTACTGCTTGCAGGACTTCCTGCACCCGGAGGGGAGCTAATAATCTTGGCGGGGGAACCGTATATCACACTGTCACCATAGAAAAGCCTACAGACACCGTGATGATGGTGGCCAATAAGACCGGCTGGACTCCTGTTTACTTCAAAAGGCTGTTGACTCAGTGGCCATCATGGTCCTTGATCACCACTGACCCTGGACTGTCTGGGAGTTGAGCGGGCAGGGCTCTGACACCTGGTGCTGTTTTTACGTTAATTCAGGGGCCTAATTGAAGAAAGAGCAGACTACTGGTCAGAGCATCTAGGCTGGCAGAAACGGTCAGCCTAAGGTGGCCGAACAAATGTGGGGCGGGGTGAAACCGGCCCCCACAGCGTCTCTGCACATCTCTTTCCTGGACCCTTAAAGGTCATTAGAATCTATAACACTTCCAATGCTGGTGCTCAGGCGGACGAGCAGGGAGGCAGGGGTCCTGGGGCCAATCAACGTCACCTGGAGGCTGCTGGGGAGAAGTTCTGACCCTCGTCCCCTGGTATGAGGGCTCCCAACTCAGCACTCAGCAGTTACAGAAGAAGGGTCTGCACCCTCAGCACTCCAAGAATGAGGAACGGGACAAAAGGCAGAGGAGGGGTTTGTCCCCAGCAAAGCCCATTAAAAATCCCTGGGAGATAAAAATAGAATGTGGGCAATAAAGTCAAGTCTGACCTTTTTTATCCTTTGTGCTTTGTCTAATTTCACGTGCTCCTAGGGTCCCGCATGCAGAGGTTCCACACCCGGCACTTCAGACCAGATTTCCTGGTGCAGAATGGCTGGGTCGACACCTCAGCTCCTGGGGCCCAGTGCAGACTCCGAGATATAGAGCCTGAGCTGCAGCCAACCCGGCCCTTGAGAGCTCCGCCCCCTCCCTCCCACTGACTCTGACAGGATCTCTACACAGCAGCCCAGCCCACAGCCCACGGGGTAGTGCATGCTCTCACCTCTCCATTCTCTGATGAAAATATAAAGTTTCCTTTGCTTGGGAACCAAACTCAGTCTCGATCTGTTGGCCCCAATGACACTGGGCAGGGGGACCCTTGTTGGGGTCCACTCTGGAGGATCAGTAACAGAAATTGAGACTATTGTAACTTCAGTGAACAGATGTGTGAGCCAAACTGTAGTTAACATAGAACAGTTTATAAGGCTCGGGTAAAATAAGATGTTTCTAACACTTCCATTTGATATTTCCATCACTTTATTATAAGCAAGTTCAGTGAAAAGGTTTGTCTTATTTGTCAGGTCAATATTAGAGAAATGAAGTGATTTCTTTCCAAGGATGTACATCTAATAATCTTGGTTAAAGCTTCAATCTTGTTTTAAATGCTTTTCCATTGAAAATGATACCTCTCTTTCAGCTCCCCCATTTCTGAGAAGTATAAAATCTTATAATTTATTATTACCAAAGGGGAAAGGTGGGAGGAGGGATAAATTAACAGTTTGGAATTAACACATACACACTGCTATGTATAAAATAGATCATCAACAAGGAACTACTGTATAGCACAGGGAACTACACTCAATATTGTGCAATAACCTATAAGGGGAAATAATCGGAAAAAGAATAGATATTTTTATTGACATCATCTATCAATGACAGTTAAAGTGTAACCTAAGGGAAGCCGGTGGTGAGTGCTTCTGACCCTGAAGACTTCAGTCATCTAAAGTTTGGACTCTGCCTACTTCCCAAGGCCCTTAATGAACATATGTGTAGCCGTAGCTTAAAAAACTCCCCAGTTTGGGTTTCGGGGAGACACTGATTTTGAAAAAGCCCTGGTGTTCTCCTTACATGAATGGGACTCTTCCTACTGCTAAAACATGTCTGTCACATCCAGAGGATGGTATACCGTCTGATCGGGAAGAGTTTGGAAAAGGCATCTCATCTCCTCATCTCCTGGTGCTCGGGTTCACCCCTCCAGCGTCTTTACTAACAGTCTCCCCACTTGGAGATGTCAACACTGTCAACATCCTGTTGCGTACAGTTTGGAATTTGTCCAGAGGATGAAGCGGAAGGATGAGGAACAATGAGAGACAAGTCCTAGGTGTTCAGACAGGCACATGTCACTCTAATTTCCAATCAGGAAGATGAATTGACCAAAGGCTAGGGTTGCCCATGGAAACAGTATAGGGCTTGAGGAAATCCCACTGCTTTGTGGCCAGTTCCCATAAACACAAGTTGAACAATGGAACTCAGGGGCAGTAAAATTCACGAAACTGCAGAGTTGAAAATATCTATCACTGAAAAATGTCTTGAGGAAAGTCAGAGAAAAGGATTGGCAAGCAAGGGAGAATGGCAGGAAAGGGATTTGAGGAGGTAGAAAGGACTCGCCATTAAGCACAAGAAAAGGGGCTGAACATTGCCGACATTGCAGTTGGCCAAAAAGGCTGTATGTGTTTTTTTCTGTATATATTCAAGAAAAGGGCATACACTTTTTTAGCCAACCAAACAGGTGGGCACTGGAAATCAATACTACAAAAGATATCACTTCGCATCAGTCAGAAGAGCCATCCTCATAAAGTGTAAACGCCAGAAATGCAGGACAGGGCAAGGAGAAGAGGGAGCCCTGTGAGGCTTATAGTGGAAATGTATATTGCCAACGGCCATTCTGGAGAAGTGTATTGTGTTTACTAAAGCATCTAAAAAATGAGCTACAGAGCATAGGGCACTTGCACTCATGGGCGTATATCTTGGGAAAAACAAAAATCGAGAGGACACAGGCACCCCAATGTTTACTGCCTCTCTGTTTAAAAGATCCTCGACTAGGATATAACTTAAATGTCTCTGGAGGGAAAAAATGGATAGAGATGTGGTACTTATGTAGAGTGGAATATTACTCAGCCTGGAAATCAATGAAATATGGCCAGTTGTAACAACTCCGGAGGAGTTACGTATGATCATTCTAAGTGACATAATTCAAAAAGAAAAAGACACATATCATAAGATATCACTTAAAGGTGGAATCCAAAATGGCTACACATGAAATAAATTACAAAACAAAAACATAGTCAAATATGTAGAAAACACGTGTAAGGCTGCTAAACGGGAAAGGTGGGGAGGGGTGAGGCATCATCCAGGAGGTTGAAATTAGCAAAGATACCATTCCAAATACCAAACTGATAATCAACAAGGCCTACACGGTAGCTAAAAGAACTGCACTCAGCACACTCAAGTCACCGGAAAAGAATATCTATGACTGGTAAGAATCTGAAAAAGAAATTATTGATGTCTCTCTGTACGTGAATCAAGTGGATGTACAGCAGCAAGAAACAGAGCTTTGAAAATCAGCTGTAAACAACATAGTAATAAATTGAAAAAAATAAACGACAGAGAGACAGAGAAAACCTCTTACAACTTTTCCTCAGGGACGGTGATGCAACATGGATTGAACACATTTAGACCCACAGCAGGATGAGACATAAGGCTGGAAACTGTTCGCGCTAAGAGAAATGTGAGGTTGGGTGAGGAAATGCACACCCTTTATAGTAATACTACCTGGTACCCATTCAATGGGTCCCAAATCTGCAGGTTCAAGGAATCTTCCTACAGCTAAAACATGCATGGAAAACCCAGAGGACTGTACACCATGTGATCGGGAGATGTGTCTAAAATGCACCTCATTTATCCTCTCCTGGTGCTCCTGTTCATCATTCCAGCCACGTTACTTAGAATCTCCCCACTTAGAGAATCAGCACATTTAAACTTCTGTTTCACACATTTTGCAAATTGTGAGGAGGATGAACGGGAACAGGGGGAACCAATGAGAGAATAGTTGTAGGGGTTTGGACGGGCACATGTCACTCTAATTTCCCATTAAGAATAAGAATTAAAAAAAGGCTCAGCCCGCCTCGCCGGAGCCAAAATAGGGCCTGAAGCAATCCTGCGGTTTTGAGGCCAGCTCACAAAAGAGCAACTTAAAAAATGGAGCTCAGGGTCACTGCAATTCACAAACCTGCAGAGTTATAAATGAAAACTAACGTCCAAAAATATGTTGAGGTAAGGCAAAGAAGAGGATCTGAATGCAAGACAGAATTGCAAGAAACAGATTTCAAGAGATAGATTGGACTCGCCTTTAAAGCACATGAAAAGCGGCAGAATTTCGACAATGATGCAGTTGGCCCAAAAGGGAGTATGCGTTTTTTCCTGAATATATCCAGGAAAAAACGCATACGCACTTTATGGGCAACCAAGCAAGCAAGCAATGCAAATGTGCACAACAAAGAAGTCTCATTTCCCACCGGTCAAAAGGGCCATCCGAAAAAATTGTAAAAACCAGAAATGCAGGACAGGCCATGGAGAACAGGGAGCCTTTATATGCTGATGGACAGTGTGTGAACTGCCGAGAGCCACTCTGGAGAAGTGTATGGTGGTTCCTAAATCATCTAAAAAACAGAGCGACAGAGCATAGGGCACTTCCAATCACGGGAGTATATCTAGGGAAGTCTAAAAATCAACAAGACACAAGCACACCACAGTTTAGGGCTACTCTGTTTACAAGAACCTCAACTTCAGTACACCTTAAATATCCCAGGAAAGAGAACAATGGATAAAGAAAATGTGGTACTTATGTACAATGGAATATCTCTTCACCATGAAATCAATGTAATAAGGCTAGTAGAAGGATAAAGAGTGGATTGAGGTCCGATAATACTACTTGAAATAAGTCAAACAGAAAAAGAAACATATCATAGGATATCACTTATAGAGGGAGGATAAATATGGCTGCACAAAAAATGAATTACAAAACAGAACAGTGTCTCACATTTAGAAAACACACTTATGTCAGCTTAAGGGGAAAGGAGAGGTGGGGTGATGCATAAAACCAGAGTTTGAAATTAGCACAGATACCGTTCAATAAACCAAATAGGTATCAGACAAGATCTACACCTTGCTCAATGAACTGGCCTCAACACACCCTATAAACCGCAGAGAAATATATCTGAGTAATAAGAATCTTAAAACCCATGTATTGATATATCTCCATAAGGGAATCAAGTGTGCACAGAGCGGCACAAACACAGCAGTGAAAATGAGCTAAACCCCATTATAGAAATAAATTTTAAAACCAAAACGCAGAAACAATGAAAGAGAGAAAAATTCTTACAAAATTCACTCAGGGGCTGTGATGCAACCTGGAATGACCACATATAAACCCACAGCTGGATAAGACATAAGGCTGGACACTTGGGGCTGAAAGGATTGGAGAGCTTTGGTGAGCAACTGCCGAAAGTTTAATGCAATACTTCATGCTACTTATTCCAAGGGTCCCAACACTCCAAGTTGAAGGGAATCTTCCTACAGCTAAACCATGCATGGGAAATCCAGCAGATGGTATACCATATGATCGGGAAAGGTTTCTAAAATGCACCTCATTTTCCTCTCCTGGGGCTCCGGATCAACATTCCAGCCACTTTACTAACAACATCTCCACATGGAGAGTCAATGCCTTTAAGTTCCGGTATCGCACAGTCTGCAGTTAGTGCGGAGGATGAATGGGAATAGGGGGAACCAGTGAGAAAATAGCTGTAGCGGTTTCAATGGGCACATGTCACTCTAATTTCAATTCAGGAAGAAGAATTAACCAAAGGCAGAGCAAGGCGCCCCAGAAGAAGAATAGGGCCTGAAGAAATCCTGTGGATATGAGGCAAGATCACAAAAATAAGAGCTGAAAAATGGAGCTAAGGGCCACTGCAATTCAAAAACCTGCAGAGTTATAAAGGCCAACTATTTTCCAAAAGTATATTGAAGTAAGGCTATGAAGAGGCACTGAGAGCAAGGCAGAACTGCAGGAAACCAATTTCAGGAGGTAGACTGGAATTGCACTGAAAACATATGAAAAGACTCAGAACGTCGACAATGATGCACTTGGCCAAAAAGGGCGTATGCGTTCTTTCCTGAATATATTCAGGAAGAAACGCATACGCCCTTTCTGGCCAACCAAGCAAGCTCGCAAAGGAAATCTGCACTACAATGAAGTCTCACTGCCCCCCGGTCAAAGGGACTTCTGAAAAAAGAGTAAAATCCAGAAAGGCAGGACAGGCCATGGAGAACTGGGAGCCTTGTTATGCTGATGGGCGAGATGTAAATTGCCAACAGCCACTCTGGAGAAGTGTATGGTGTTTCCTGAAACATTCAAAAAATTAAGCAACAGAGCCTAGGGCACTTCCACTTATGGTCCTATAGCTTAGGGAAATTAAAATCAAAAAGACACAGCCACCCCAAAGGTTGGGATGGCTCTGTTTACAAGAACCTCATTTACGGTACACGTTCAATATCGCAAAAAGCGAAAAATGGATAAAGAAGTTGTGGTACTTACGTACAATGCAATATCACTCAGCAATGAAATCTATGTCATCAGGCCCGTAGCAGCATAATGAGTGGATTCAGGTACGATGATTCTAAGTGAAATAAGTCACACAGAAAGAGAAACATCATAAGATATCACTACTACACGGAATGTAAACTTGGCTACACAGGAACTGAATTACAAAACAGAACAGGGTCTCAAATGTAGAAAACCAACTTATGCTTGCTTAAGGGGAAAGGTGAGTTGGGGTGCTGCATAAAACCAGAAATTGAAATTAGCAGATACCGTTCCATAAGACAAATATGTAATAGACAAGAGCTACTCCTTGCTCAACGAAGTGGACTCAACATCCCATATTAAAAGCCTAAGAATATACCTGACTAGTAAGAATCTTAAAACCTATGGATTTATATGTCTCCGAAAGAGAATCAAGCATGTGTACAGCGGCATAAATGCAGCAGTGATAGGATTGGTGAGGTTCGGTGAGCAAATGCAGACCCTTTGAAGTCATATTGCATGGTACCCATTCCATGGTCTCAACTCTCCAGGTTTAAGGGATTCTTCATTCAGCTAAAACATGCATGTGGAACCCAGAGTATGATCCACGGTGTGATCGGGAAACGTGTTCAAATGTGTCTCAGTTTTCGTCCCCTGGTACTCGGGTACAACATTCCAGACGCTTTACTAACACTCTCCCCACTTGGAGAGTCAGTGCCTTTAACCTCCTGTTTGGCCCAGTTTGCAGTTTCTGTGGAAGATGAACAGGAAGATGGAGAACCAAGGAGAGACTAGCTGGAGGTGTCTGGAAGGGCAAATTTAACTCTCATTTCCCACCAGGAAGAGGAATTAACCAAAGGCTCAGCGTGCCAGGCCGGAACCACACTAGGGACTGAAGCAATCCTGCGGTGTTGCGGCCAGCTCACAAAAAAGCGAGTTGAAGAAAGGAGCTCAGGGACACTGTAAATCACAACCCTACAGAGTTATAAATGACACTTATCGTCCAAAAATATATTGAAGTAAGGCTGCCAAGAGGACTTGAAAGCGGGGCAGAATTGCAGGAAACCGATTTCAGGAGGTAGACTGGAATTGCATGTAAAGCATAGGAAAAGAGGCAGAACGTCCACAATGATGCACTTGGCCAAAAAGGGTGTATGCGTTCTTTCCTGAATATATTCAGGAAAAAACGCATACGCCCTTTTTGGCCAACCAAGCAAGCTTGCAAAGGTAATCTGCACTACAATGAAGTCTCACTGCCCCCACGGTCAAAAGGGCCATCTGAAAAAAGTGTAAAATCCAGAAAGGCAGGACAGGCCATGGAGAACTGGGAGCCTTGTTATGCTGATGGGCGGGATGTAAATTGCCAGCAGCCACTCTGGAGAAGTGTATGGTGTTTCCTGAAACATCCAAAAAACAAAGCAACAGAGCCTAGGGCACTTCCACTTATGGTCCTATAGCTTAGGGAAATTAAAATCAAAAAGACACAGCCACCCCAAGTTTGGGACGGCTCTGTTTACAAGAACCTCGTTTACGGTACAAGTTCAATATCACAGAAAGCGAAAAATGGATAAAGAAGTTGTGGTACTTACGTACAATGCAATATCACTCAGCAATGAAATCTATGTCATCAGGCCTGTAGCAGCATAATGACTGGATTCAGGTACGATGATTCTAAGTGAAATAAGTCACACAGAAAAAGAAACATCATACGGTATCACTAATACATGGAATGTAAACTTGGCTACACAGGAACTGAATTACAAAGCAAAACAGGGTCTCAAATGTAGAAAGCCAACTTATGCTTGCTTAAGGGGAAAGGTGAGTTGGGGTGCTGCATAAAACCAGAGATTGAAATTAGCACAGATACCGTTCCATAAGCCAAATATGTAATAGACAAGAACTACTCCTTACTCAACGAAGTGGACTCAACACCCCATATTAAACGCCTAAGAATATACCTGACTAGTAAGAATCTTAAAACCTATGGATTTATATGTCTCCGAAAGAGAATCAAGCGTGTGTACAGCGGCATAAACGCAGCAGTGATAGGATTGTTGAGGTTCGGTGAGCAAATGCAGACTCTTTGAAGTCATATTGCATGGTACCCATTACATCGGTCTCAACTCTCTAGGTCTAAGGGATTCTTCCTTCAGCTAAAACATCCATGTGGAACCAAGAGTATGATCCACCATGTGATCGGGAAATGTGTTCAAATGTGTCTCAGTTTTAGTCCCCTGGTACTCGGGTGCAACACTCCAGATGCTTTACTAACACTCTCCCCACTTGGAGAGTCAGTGCCTTTAACCTCCTGTTTGGCCCAGTTTGCAATTTCTGTGGAAGATGAACAGGAATAGTGAGAACCAATGAGAGACTAGCTCGAGGTGTCTGGACGGGCAAATTTAACTCTCATTTCCCACCAGGAAGAGGAATTAACCAAAGGTTCAGCATGCCGTGCCAGAACCAAATTAGGGCCTGAAGCAATCCTGCAGTGTTGCGGCCAGCTCACAAGAAAGCGAGTTGAAGAAAGGAGCTCAGGGGCACTGTAATTCACAAACCTGCAGAGTTATAAATGACAGCTATCTTCCAAAAATATATTGAAGTAAGGCTGCCAAGAGGAGTTGAAAGCGGGGCAGAATTGCAGGAAACCGATTTCAGGAGGTAGACTGGAATTGCATGTAAAGCATAGGAAAAGAGGCAGAACGTCCACAATGATGCACTTGGCCAAAAAGGGCGTATGCGTTTTTTCCTGAATATATTCAGGAAAAAACGCATACGCCCTTTTTGGCCACCCAAGCAAGCTTGCAAAGGAAATCTGCACTACAATGAAGTCTCACTGCCCCCCGGTCAAAAGGGCCATCTGAAAAAAGTGTATAATCCAGAAAGGCAGGACAGGCCATGGAGAACTGGGAGCCTTGTTATGCTGATGGGCGTGATGTAAATTGCCAACAGCCACTCTGGAGAAGTGTATGGTGTTTCCTGAAACATCCAAAAAACAAAGCAACAGAGCCTAGGGCACTTCCACTTATGGTCCTATAGCTTAGGGAAATTAAAATCAAAAAGACACAGCCACCCTAAAGTTTGGGACGGCTCTGTTTGCAAGAACCTCGTTTACGGTACAAGTTCAATATCACAGAAAGCGAAAAATGGATAAAGAAGTTGTGGTACTTACGTACAATGCAATATCAGTCAGCAATGAAATCTATGTCATCAGGCCCGTAGCAGCATAATAAATGGATTCAGGTACGATGATTCTAAGTGAAATAAGTCACACAGAAAAAGAAACATCATAAGATATCACTAATACATGGAATGTAAACTTGGCTACACAAGAACTGAATTACAAAACAGAACAGAGTGTCAAATGTAGAAAACCAACTTAGGCTTGCTTAAGGGGAAGGGTGAGTTGGGGTGCTGCATAAAACCAGAGATTGAAATTAGCACAGATACCGTTCCATAAGCCAAATATGTAATAGACAAGAGCTACTCCTTGCTCAACGAAGTGGACTCAACACCCCATATTAAACGCCTAAGAATATACCTGACTAGTAAGAATCTTAAAACCTTTGAATTTATGTCTCCGAAAGAGAATCAAGCGTGTGTACAGCGGCATAAACGCAGCAGTGATAGGATTGGTGAGGTTCGGTGAGCAAATGCAGACCCTTTGAAGTCATATTGCATGGTACCCATTCCATGGGTCTCAACTCTCCAAGTTTAAGGGATTCTTCCTTCAGCTAAAACATGCATGTGGAACACAGAGTATGATCCACCGTGTGATCAGGAAACGTCTTCAAATGTGTCTCAGTTTTCGTCCCCTGGTACTCGGGTGCAACACTCCAGACGCTTTACTAACAGTCTCTCCACTTGGAGAGTCAGTGCCTTTAACCTCCTGTATGGCCCAGTTTGCAATTTCTGCGGAAAATGTTCAGGAATAGGGAGAACCAATGATAAGCTAGCTGGAGGTGTCTGGACGGGCAAATTTAACTCTCATTTCCCACCAGGAAGAGGAATTAACCAAAGGCTCAGCGTGCCGTGCCGGATCCACACTAGGACCAGAAGCAATCCTTTGGTGTTGCAGCCAGCTCACAAGAAAGCGAGTTGAAGAAAGGAGCTCAGGGGCACTGTAATTCACAAACCTGCAGAGTTATAAATGACAGCTATCTTCCAAAAATATATTGAAGTAAGGCAGCCAAGAGGAGTTGAAAGCGGAGCAGAATTGCAGGAAACCGATTTCAGGAGGCAGACAGGAATTGCATGTAAAGCATAGGAAAAGAGGCAGAACGTCCACAATGATGCACTTGGCCAAAAAGGGCGTATGCGTTTTTTCCTGAATATATTCAGGAAAAAACGCATACGCCCTTTTTGGCCAACCAAGAAAGCTTGCAAAGGAAATCTGCACTACAATGAAGTCTCACAGCCTCCCGGTCAAAAGGGCCATCTGAAAAAAGTGTAAAATCCAGAAAGGCAGGACAGGCCATGGAGAACTGGGAGCCTTTTTATGCTGATGGGCGGGATGTAAATTGCCAGCAGCCACTCTGGAGAAGTGTATAGTGTTTCCTGAAACATCCAAAAAACAAAGCAACAGAGCCTAGGGCACTTCCACTTATGGTCCTATAGCTTAGGGAAATTAAAATCAAAAAGACACAGCCACCCCAAAGTTTGGGATGGCTCTGTTTACAAGAACCTCGTTTACGGTACAAGTTCAATATCACAGAAAGCGAAAAATGTATAAAGAAGTTGTGGTACTTACGTACAATGCAATATCACTCAGCAATGAAATCTATGTCATCAGGCCCGTAGCAGCATAATGAGTGGATTTAGGTACAATGATTCTAAGTGAAATAAGTCACACAGAAAAAGAAACATCATAAGATATCACTATTACACGGAATGTAAACTTGGCTACAAAGGAACTGAATTACAAAACAGAACAGGGTGTCAAATGTAGAAAACCAACTTATGCTTGCTTAAGGGGAAAGGTGAGTTGGGGTGCTGCATGAAACCAGAGATTGAAATTAGCACAGATACCGTTCCATAAGCCAAATATGTAATAGACAAGAGCTACTCCTTGGTCAACGAAGTGGACTCAACACCCCATATTAAACGCCTAACAATATACCTGACTAGTAAGAATCTTAAAACCTATGGATTTATATGTCTCCGAAAGAGAATCAAGCGTGTGTACAGTGGCATAAACGCAGCAGTGATAGTATTGGTGAGGTTCGGTGAGCAAATGCAGACCCTTTGAAGTCATATTGCATGGTACCTATTCCATGGGTCTCAACTCTCCAGGTTTAAGGGATTCTTCCTTCAGCTAAAACATGCATGTGGAACACAGAGTATGATCCACCGTGTGATCAGGAAACGTCTTCAAATGTGTCTCAGTTTTAGTCCCCTGGTACTCGGGTGCAACACTCCAGACGCTTTACTAACACTCTCTCCACTTGGAGAGTCAGTGCCTTTAACCTCCTGTATGGCCCAGTTTGCAATTTCTGCGGAAAATGTACAGGAATAGGGAGAACCAATGATAAACTAGCTGGAGGTGTCTGGACGGGCAAATTTAACTCTCATTTCCCACCAGGAAGAGGAATTAACCAAAGGCTCAGCGTGCCGTGCCAGATCCACACTACGGCCTGAAGCAATCCAGCGGTGTTGCGGCCAGCTCACAAAAAAGCGAGTTGAAGAAAGGAGATCAGGGGCACTGTAATTCACAAACCTGCAGAGTTATAAATGACAGCTATCGTCCAAAAATATATTGAAGTAAGGCTGCCAAGAGGACTTGAAAGCGGGGCAGAATTGCAGGAAACCGATTTCAGGAGGTAGACAGGAATTGCATGTAAAGCATAGGAAAAGAGGCAGAACGTCCACAATGATGCACTTGGCCAAAAAGGGCGTATGCGTTTTTTCCTGAATATATTCAGGAAAAAACGCATACGCCCTTTTTGGCCAACCAAGCAAGCTTGCAAAGGAAATCTGCACTACAATGAAGTCTCACTGCCCCCCGGTCAAAAGGGCCATCTGAAATATGTGTAAAATCCAGAAAGGCAGGACAGGCCATGGAGAATTGGGAGCCTTGTTATGCTGATGGGCGGGATGTAAATTGCCAACAGCCAATCTGGAGAAGTGTATGGTGTTTCCTGAAACATCCAAAAAACAAAGCAACAGAGCCTAGGGCACTTCCACTTATGGTCCTATAGCTTAGGGAAATTAAAATCAAAAAGACACAGCCACCCCAAAGTTTGGGACGGCTCTGTTTACAAGAACCTCGTTTACGGTACACGTTCAATATCGCAAAAAGCGAAAAATGGATAAAGAAGTTGTGGTACTTACGTACAATGCAATATCACTCAGCAATGAAATCTATGTCATCAGGCCCGTAGCAGCGTAATGAGTGGATTCAGGTACGATGATTCTATGTGAAATAAGTCACACAGAAAGAGAAACATCATAAGATATCACTACTACACGGAATGTAAACTTGGCTACACAGGAACTGAATTACAAAACAGAACAGCGTCTCAAATGTAGAAAACCAACTTATGCTTGCTTAAGGGGAAAGGTGAGTTGGGGTGCTGCATAAAACCAGAAATTGAAATTAGCACATACCGTTCCATAAGACAAATATGTAATAGACAAGAGCTACTCCTTGCTCAACGAAGTGGACTCAACATCCCATATTAAAAGCCTAAGAATATACCTGACTAGTAAGAATCTTAAAACCTATGGATTTATATGTCTCCGAAAGAGAATCAAGCATGTGTACAGCGGCATAAATGCAGCAGTGATAGGATTGGTGAGGTTCGGTGAGCAAATGCAGACCCTTTGAAGTCATATTGCATGGTACCCATTCCATGGTCTCAACTCTCCAGGTTTAAGGGATTCTTCATTCAGCTAAAACATGCATGTGGAACCCAGAGTATGATCCACGGTGTGATCGGGAAACGTGTTCAAATGTGTCTCAGTTTTCGTCCCCTGGTACTCGGGTACAACATTCCAGACGCTTTACTAACACTCTCCCCACTTGGAGAGTCAGTGCCTTTAACCTCCTGTTTGGCCCAGTTTGCAGTTTCTGTGGAAGATGAACAGGAAGATGGAGAACCAAGGAGAGACTAGCTGGAGGTGTCTGGAAGGGAAAATTTAACTCTCATTTCCCACCAGGAAGAGGAATTAACCAAAGGCTCAGCGTGCCATGCCGGAACCACACTAGGGACTGAAGCAATCCTGCGGTGTTGCGGCCAGCTCACAAAAAAGTGAGTTGAAGAAAGGAGCTCAGGGACACTGTAATTCACAACCCTACAGAGTTATAAATGACACTTATCGTCCAAAAATATATTGAAGTAAGGCTGCCAAGAGGACTTGAAAGCGGGGCAGAATTGCAGGAAACCGATTTCAGGAGGTAGACTGGAATTGCATGTAAAGCATAGGAAAAGAGGCAGAACGTCCACAATGATGCACTTGGCCAAAAAGGGCGTATGCGTTCTTTCCTGAATATATTCAGGAAAAAACGCATACGCCCTTTTTGGCCAACCAAGCAAGCTTGCAAAGGAAATCTGCACTACAATGAAGTCTCACTGCCCCCACGGTCAAAAGGGCCATCTGAAAAAAGTGTAAAATCCAGAAAGGCAGGACAGGCCATGGAGAACTGGGAGCCTTGTTATGCTGATGGGCGGGATGTAAATTGCCAGCAGCCACTCTGGAGAAGTGTATGGTGTTTCCTGAAACATCCAAAAAACAAAGCAACAGAGCCTAGGGCACTTCCACTTATGGTCCTATAGCTTAGGGAAATTAAAATCAAAAAGACACAGCCACCCCAAGTTTGGGACGGCTCTGTTTACAAGAACCTCGTTTACGGTACAAGTTCAATATCACAGAAAGTGAAAAATGGATAAAGAAGTTGTGGTACTTACGTACAATGCAATATCACTCAGCAATGAAATCTATGTCATCAGGCCTGTAGCAGCATAATGACTGGATTCAGGTACGATGATTCTAAGTGAAATAAGTCACACAGAAAAAGAAACATCATAAGGTATCACTAATACATGGAATGTAAACTTGGCTACACAGGAACTGAATTACAAAGCAAAACAGGGTCTCAAATGTAGAAAACCAACTTATGCTTGCTTAAGGGGAAAGGTGAGTTGGGGTGCTGCATAAAACCAGAGATTGAAATTAGCACAGATACCGTTCCATAAGCCAAATATGTAATAGACAAGAGCTACTCCTTACTCAACGAAGTGGACTCAACACCCCATATTAAACGCCTAAGAATATACCTGACTAGTAAGAATCTTAAAACCTATGGATTTATATGTCTCCGAAAGAGAATCAAGCGTGTGTACAGCGGCATAAACGCAGCAGTGATAGGATTGGTGAGGTTCGGTGAGCAAATGCAGACCCTTTGAAGTCATATTGCATGGTACCCATTCCATGGGTCTCAACTCTCCAGGTTTAAGGGATTCTTCCTTCAGCTAAAACATGCATGTGGAACACAGAGTATGATCCACCGTGTGATCGGGAAACGTGTTCAAATGTGTCTCAGTTTTCGTCCCCTGGTACTCGGGTGCAACACTCCAGACGCTTTACTAACACTCTCCCCACTTGGAGAGTCAGTGCCTTTAACCTCCTGTATGGCCCAGTTTGCAATTTCTGCGGAAAATGTTCAGGAATAGGGAGAACCAATGAGAAACTAGCTGGAGGTGTCTGGACGGGCAAATTTAACTCTCATTTCCCACCAGGAAGAGGAATTAACCAAAGGCTCAGCGTGCCGTGCCGGATCCACACTAGGACCAGAAGCAATCCTTTGGTGTTGCAGCCAGCTCACAAGAAAGCGAGTTGAAGAAAGGAGCTCAGGGGCACTGTAATTCACAAACCTGCAGAGTTATAAATGACAGCTATCTTCCAAAAATATATTGAAGTAAGGCAGCCAAGAGGAGTTGAAAGCGGAGCAGAATTGCAGGAAACCGATTTCAGGAGGCAGACAGGAATTGCATGTAAAGCATAGGAAAAGAGGCAGAACGTCCACAATGATGCACTTGGCCAAAAAGGGCGTATGCGTTTTTTCCTGAATATATTCAGGAAAAAACGCATACGCCCTTTTTGGCCAACCAAGCAAGCTTGCAAAGGAAATCTGCACTACAATGAAGTCTCACAGCCCCGCAGTCAAAAGGGCCATCTGAAAAAAGTGTAAAATCCAGAAAGGCAGGACAGGCCATGGAGAACTGGGAGCCTTTTTATGCTGATGGGCGGGATGTAAATTGCCAGCAGCCACTCTGGAGAAGTGTATAGTGTTTCCTGAAACATCCAAAAAACAAAGCAACAGAGCCTAGGGCACTTCCACTTATGGTCCTATAGCTTAGGGAAATTAAAATCAAAAAGACACAGCCACCCCAAAGTTTGGGATGGCTCTGTTTACAAGAACCTCGTTTACGCTGCATGTTCAATATCACAGAAAGTGAAAAATGTATAAAGAAGTTGTGGTACTTACGTACAATGCAATATCACTCAGCAATGAAATCTATGTCATCAGGCCCGTAGCAGCATAATGAGTGGATTCAGGTACAATGATTCTAAGTGAAATAAGTCACACAGAAAAAGAAACATCATAAGATATCACTATTACACGGAATGTAAACTTGGCTACAAAGGAACTGAATTACAAAACAGAACAGGGTGTCAAATGTAGAAAACCAACTTATGCTTGCTTAAGGGGAAAGGTGAGTTGGGGTGCTGCATACAACAAGAGATTGAAATTAGCACAGATACCGTTCCATAAGCCAAATATGTAATAGACAAGAGCTACTCCTTGCTCAACGAAGTGGACTCAACACCCCATATTAAACGCCTAACAATATACCTGACTAGTAAGAATCTTAAAACCTATGGATTTATATGTCTCCGAAAGAGAATCAATCGTGTGTACAGTGGCATAAACGCAGCAGTGATAGTATTGGTGAGGTTCGGTGAGCAAATGCAGACCCTTTGAAGTCATATTGCATGGTACCCATTCCATGGGTCTCAACTCTCCAGGTTTAAGGAATTCTTCCTTCAGCTAAAACATGCATGTGGAACACAAAGTATGATCCACCGTGTGATCAGGAAACGTGTTCAAATGTGTCTCAGTTTTCGTCCCCTGGTACTCGGGTGCAACACTCCAGACGCTTTACTAACACTCTCCCCACTTGGAGAGTCAGTGCCTTTAACCTCCTGTATGGCCCAGTTTGCAATTTCTGCGGAAAATGTACAGGAATAGGGAGAAACAATGAGAAACTAGCTGGAGGTGTCTGGACGGGCAAATTTAACTCTCATTTCCCACCAGAAAGAGGAATTAACCAAAGGCTCAGCATGCCGTGCCGGAACCACACTAGGGCCTGAAGCAATCCTGTGGTGTTGCGGCCAGCTCACAAGAAAGCGAGTTGAAGAAAGGAGATCAGGGGCACTGTAATTCACAAACCTGCAGAGTTATAAATGACAGCTATCGTCCAAAAATATATTGAAGTAAGGCTGCCAAGAGGACTTGAAAGCGGGGCAGAATTGCAGGAAACCGATTTCAGGAGGTAGACGGGAATTGCATGTAAAGCATAGGAAAAGAGGCAGAACGTCCACAATGATGCACTTGGCCAATAAGGGCGTATGCGTTTTTTCCTGAATATATTCAGGAAAAAACGCATACGCCCTTTTTGGCCAACCAAGAAAGCTTGCAAAGGAAATCTGCACTACAATGAAGTCTCACAGCCCCCAGGTCAAAAGGGCCATCTGAAAAACTGTAAAATCCAGAAAGGCAGGACAGGCCATGGAGAACAGGGAGCCTTTTTATGCTGATGGGCGGGATGTAAATTGCCAGCAGCCACTCTGGAGAAGTGTATAGTGTTTCCTGAAACATCCAAAAAACAAAGCAACAGAGCCTAGGGCACTTCCACTTATGGTCCTATAGCTTAGGGAAATTAAAATCAAAAAGACACAGCCACCCCAAAGTTTGGGATGGCTCTGTTTACAAGAACCTCGTTTACGGTACAAGTTCAATATCACAGAAAGCGAAAAATGTATAAAGAAGTTGTGGTACTTACGTACAATGCAATATCACTCAGCAATGAAATCTATGTCATCAGGCCCGTAGCAGCATAATGAGTGGATTTAGGTACAATGATTCTAAGTGAAATAAGTCACACAGAAAAAGAAACATCATAAGATATCACTATTACACGGAATGTAAACTTGGCTACAAAGGAACTGAATTACAAAACAGAACAGGGTGTCAAATGTAGAAAACCAACTTATGCTTGCTTAAGGGGAAAGGTGAGTTGGGGTGCTGCATACAACAAGAGATTGAAATTAGCACAGATACCGTTCCATAAGCCAAATATGTAATAGACAAGAGCTACTCCTTGCTGAACGAAGTGGACTCAACACCCCATATTAAACGCCTAAGAATATACCTGACTAGAAATAATCTTAAAACCTACGGATTTATATGTCTCCGAAAGAGAATCAAGCGTGTGTACAGCGGCATAAACGCAGCAGTGATAGGATTGGTGAGGTTCGGTGAGCAAATGCAGACCCTTTGAAGTCATATTGCATGGTACCCATTCCATGGGTCTCAACTCTCCAGGTTTAAGGGATTCTTCCTTCAGCTAAAACATGCATGTGGAACCCAGAGTATGATCCACCGTGTGATCGGGAAACGTGTTCAAATGTGTCTCAGTTTTCGTCCCCTGGTACTCGGGTGCAACATTCCAGACGCTTTACTAACACTCTCCCCACTTGGAGAGTCTGTGCCTTTAACCTCCTGTATGGCCCAGTTTGCAATTTCTGCGGAAAATGTACAGGAATAGGGAGAACAAATGAGAAACGAGCTGGAGGTGTCTGGACGGGCAAATTTAACTCTCATTTCCCACCTGAAAGAGGAATTAACCAAAGGCTCAGCATGCCGTTCCAGAACCACACTAGGGCCTGAAGCAATCCTGCGGTGTTGCGGCCAGCTCACAAGAAAGCGAGTTGAAGAAAGGAGATCAGGGGCACTGTAATTCACAAACCTGCAGAGTTATAAATGACAGCTATCGTCCAAAAATATATTGAAGTAAGGCTGCCAAGAGGACTTGAAAGCGGGGCAGAATTGCAGGAAACCGATTTCAGGAGGTAGACTGGAATTGCATGTAAAGCATAGGAAAAGAGGCAGAACGTCCACAATGATGCACTTGGCCAAAAAGGGCGTATGTATTCTTTCCTGAATATATTCAGGAAAAAACGCATACGCCCTTTTTGGCCAACCAAGAAAGCTTGCAAAGGAAATCTGCACTACAATGAAGTCTCACAGCCCCCCGGTCAAAAGGGCCATCTGAAAAAAGTGTAAAATCCAGAAAGGCAGGACAGGCCATGGAGAACTGGGAGCCTTTTTATGCTGTTAGGCGGGATGTAAATTGCCAGCAGCCACTCTGGAGAAGTGTATAGTGTTTCCTGAAACATCCAAAAAACAAAGCAACAGAGCCTAGGGCACTTCCACTTATGGTCCTATAGCTTAGGGAAATTAAAATCAAAAAGACACAGCCACCCCAAAGTTTCGGATGGCTCTGTTTACAAGAACCTCGTTTACGGTACAAGTTCAATATCACAGAAAGCGAAAAATGTATAAAGAAGTTGTGGTACTTACGTACAATGCAATATCACTCAGCAATGAAATCTATGTCATCAGGCCCGTAGCAGCATAATGAGTGGATTTAGGTACAATGATTCTAAGTGAAATAAGTCACACAGAAAAAGAAACATCATAAGATATCACTATTACACGGAATGTAAACTTGGCTACAAAGGAACTGAATTACAAAACAGAACAGGGTGTCAAATGTAGAAAACCAACTTATGCTTGCTTAAGGGGAAAGGTGAGTTGGGGTGCTGCATACAACAAGAGATTGAAATTAGCACAGATACCGTTCCATAAGCCAAATATGTAATAGACAAGAGCTACTCCTTGCTCAACGAAGTGGACTCAACACCCCATATTAAACGCCTAACAATACACCTGACTAGTAAGAATCTTAAATCCTGTGGATTTATATGTCTCCGAAAGAGAATCAAGCGTGTGTACGGCGGCATAAACGCAGCAGTGATAGGATTGGTGAGGTTCGGTGAGCAAATGCAGACCCTTTGAAGTCATATTGCATGGTACCCATTCCATGGGTCTCAACTCTCCAGGTTTAAGGGATTCTTCCTTCAGCTAAAACATGCATGTGGAACACAGAGTATGATCCACCGTGTGATCAGGAAACGTCTTCAAATGTGTCTCAGTTTTCGTCCCCTGGTACTCGGGTGCAACACTCCAGACGCTTTACTAACACTCTCTCCACTTGGAGAGTCAGTGCCTTTAACCTCCTGTATGGCCCAGTTTGCAATTTCTGCGGAAAATGTACAGGAATAGGGAGAACCAATGATAAACTAGCTGGAGGTGTCTGGACGGGCAAATTTAACTCTCATTTCCCACCAGGAAGAGGAATTAACCAAAGGCTCAGCGTGCCGTGCCAGATCCACACTAGGGCCTGAAGCAATCCAGCGGTGTTGCGGCCAGCTCACAAAAAAGCGAGTTGAAGAAAGGAGATCAGGGGCACTGTAATTCACAAACCTGCAGAGTTATAAATGACAGCTATCGTCCAAAAATATATTGAAGTAAGGCTGCCAAGAGGACTTGAAAGTGGTGCAGAATTGCACGAAACCGATTTCAGGAGGTAGACTGGAATTGCATGTAAAGCATAGGAAAAGAGGCAGAACGTCCACAATGATGCACTTGGCCAAAAAGGGCGTATGCGTTTTTTCCTGAATATATTCAGGAAAAAACGCATACGCCCTTTTTGGCCAACCAAGCAAGCTTGCAAAGGAAATCTGCACTACAATGAAGTCTCACTGCCGCCCAGTCAAAAGGGCCATCTGAAAAATGTGTAAAATCCAGAAAGGCAGGACAGGCCATGGAGAACTGGGAGCCTTGTTATGCTGATGGGCGGGATGTAAATTGCCAACAGCCACTCTGGAGAAGTGTATGGTGTTTCCTGAAACATCTAAAAAACAAAGCAACAGAGCCTAGGGCACTTCCACTTATGGTCCTATAGCTTAGGGAAATTAAAATCAAAAAGACACAGTCACCCCAAGTTTGGGATGGCTCTGTTTACAAGAACCTCGTTTATGGTACAAGTTCAATATCACAGAAAGCGAAAAATGGATAAAGAATTTGTGGTACTTACGTACAATGCAATATCACTCAGCAATGAAATCTATGTCATCAGGCCCGTAGCAGCATAATGAGTGGATTCAGGTACGATGATTCTAAGTGAAATAAGTCACACAGAAAAAGAAACATCATAAGATATCACCAATACACGGAATGTAAACTTGGCTACACAGGAACTGAATTACAAAACAGAACAGGGTCTCAAATGTAGAAAACCAACTTATGCTTGCTTAAGGGGAAAGGTGAGTTGGGGTGCTGCATGAAACCAGAGATTGAAATTAGCACAGATACCGTTCCATAAGCCAAATATGCAATAGACAAGAGCTACTCCTTGCTGAACGAAGTGGACTCAACACCCCATATTAAACGCCTAAGAATATACCTGACTAGAAATAATCTTAAAACCTACGCATTTATATGTCTCCGAAAGAGAATCAAGCGTGTGTACAGCGGCATAAACGCAGCAGTGATAGGATTGGTGAGGTTCGGTGAGCAAATGCAGACCCTTTGAAGTCATATTGCATGGTACCCATTACATCGGTCTCAACTCTCTATGTCTAAGGGATTCTTCCTTCAGCTAAAACATGCATGTGGAACACAGAGTATGATCCACCGTGTGATCGGGAAACGTGTTCAAATGTGTCTCAGTTTTCGTCCCCTGGTACTCGGGTGCAACATTCCAGACGCTTTACTAACACTCTCCCCACTTGGAGAGTCAGTGCCTTTAACCTCCTGTATGGCCCAGTTTGCAATTTCTGCGGAAAATGTACAGGAATAGGGAGAACCAATGAGAAACTAGCTGGAGGTGTCTGGACGGGCAAATTTAACTCTCATTTCCGACCAGAAAGAGGAATTAACCAAAGGCTCAGCATGCCGTGCCGGTACCACACTAGGGCCTGAAGCAATCCTACGGTGTTGCGGCCAGCTCACAAGAAAGCGAGTTGAAGAAAGGAGCTCAGGGGCACTGTAATTCACAAACCTGCAGAGTTATAAATGACAGCTATCGTCCAAAAATATATTGAAGTAAGGCTGCCAAGAGGACTTGAAAGCGGGGCAGAATTGCAGGAAACCGATTTCAGGAGGTAGACAGGAATTGCATGTAAAGCATAGGAAAAGTGGCAGAACGTCCACAATGATGCACTTGGCCAAAAAGGGCGTATGCGTTTTTTCCTGAATATATTCAGGAAAAAACGCATACGCCCTTTTTGGCCAACCAAGCAAGCTTGCAAAGGAAATCTGCACTACAATGAAGTCTCACTGCCGCCCAGTCAAAAGGGCCATCTGAAAAATGTGTAAAATCCAGAAAGGCAGGACAGGCCATGGAGAACTGGGAGCCTTGTTATGCTGATGGGCGGGATGTAAATTGCCAACAGCCACTCTGGAGAAGTGTATGGTGTTTCCTGAAACATCTAAAAAACAAAGCAACAGAGCCTAGGGCACTTCCACTTATGGTCCTATAGCTTAGGGAAATTAAAATCAAAAAGACACAGTCACCCCAAGTTTGGGATGGCTCTGTTTACAAGAACCTCGTTTATGGTACAAGTTCAATATCACAGAAAGCGAAAAATGGATAAAGAATTTGTGGTACTTACGTACAATGCAATATCACTCAGCAATGAAATCTATGTCATCAGGCCCGTAGCAGCATAATGAGTGGATTCAGGTACGATGATTCTAAGTGAAATAAGTCACACAGAAAAAGAAACATCATAAGATATCACCAATACACGGAATGTAAACTTGGCTACACAGGAACTGAAATACAAAACAGAACAGGGTCTCAAATGTAGAAAACCAACTTATGCTTGCTTAAGGGGAAAGGTGAGTTGGGGTGCTGCATGAAACCAGAGATTGAAATTAGCACAGATACCGTTCCATAAGCCAAATATGCAATAGACAAGAGCTACTCCTTGCTGAACGAAGTGGACTCAACACCCCATATTAAACGCCTAAGAATATACCTGACTAGAAATAATCTTAAAACCTACGCATTTATATGTCTCCGAAAGAGAATCAAGCGTGTGTACAGCGGCATAAACGCAGCAGTGATAGGATTGGTGAGGTTCGGTGAGGAAATGCAGACCCTTTGAAGTCATATTGCATGGTACCCATTACATCGGTCTCAACTCTCTATGTCTAAGGGATTCTTCCTTCAGCTAAAACATGCATGTGGAACACAGAGTATGATCCACCGTGTGATCGGGAAACGTGTTCAAATGTGTCTCAGTTTTCGTCCCCTGGTACTCGGGTGCAACATTCCAGACGCTTTACTAACACTCTCCCCACTTGGAGAGTCAGTGCCTTTAACCTCCTGTATGGCCCAGTTTGCAATTTCTGCGGAAAATGTACAGGAATAGGGAGAACCAATGAGAAACTAGCTGGAGGTGTCTGGACGGGCAAATTTAACTCTCATTTCCGACCAGAAAGAGGAATTAACCAAAGGCTCAGTGTGCCGTGCCGGAACTACACTAGGGCCTGAAGCAATCCTGCGGTGCTGCGGCCAGCTCACAAGAAAGCGAGTTGAAGAAACGAGCTCAGGGGCACTGTAATTCACAAACCTGCAGAGTTATAAATGACACTTATCGTCCAAAAATATATTGAAGTAAGGCTGCCAAGAGGACTTGAAAGCGGGGCAGAATTGCAGGAAACCGATTTCAGGAGGTAGACTGGAATTGCATGTAAAGCATAGGAAAAGAGGCAGAACGTCCACAATGATGCACTTGGCCAAAAAGGGCGTATGCTTTCTTTCCTGAATATATTCAGGAAAAAACGCATACGCCCTTTTTGGCCAACCAAGCAAGCTTGCAAAGGAAATCTGCACTACAATGAAGTCTCACTGCCCCACGGTCAAAAGGGCCATCTGAAAAAAGTGTAAAATCCAGAAAGGCAGGACAGGCCATGGAGAACTGGGAGCCTTGTTATGCTGATGGGCGGGATGTAAATTGCCAGCAGCCACTCTGGAGAAGTGTATGGTGTTTCCTGAAACATCCAAAAAACAAAGCAACAGAGCCTAGGGCACTTCCACTTATGGTCCTATAGCTTAGGGAAATTAAAATCAAAAAGACACAGCTACCCCAAGTTTGGGACGGCTCTGTTTACAAGAACCTCATTTACGGTACAAGTTCAATATCACAGAAAGCGAAAAATGGATAAGGAAGTTGTGGTACTTACGTACAATGCAATATCACTCAGCAATGAAATCTATGTCATCAGGCCTGTAGCAGCATAATGACTGGATTTAGGTACGATGATTCTAAGTGAAATAAATCACACAGAAAAAGAAACATCATAAGGTATCACTAATACATGGAATGTAAACTTGGCTACACAGGAACTGAATTACAAAGCAAAACAGGGTCTCAAATGTAGAAAACCAACTTATGCTTGCTTAAGGGGAAAGGTGAGTTGGGCAGCTGCATAAAACCAGAGATTGAAATTAGCACAGATACCGTTCCATAAGCCAAATATGTAACAGACAAGAGCTACTCCTTACTCAACGAAGTGGACTCAACACCCCATATTAAACGCCTAAGAATATACCTGACTAGTAAGAATCTTAAAACCTATGGATTTATATGTCTCCGAAAGAGAATCAAGCGTGTGTACAGCGGCATAAACGCAGCAGTGATAGGATTGGTGAGGTTCGGTGAGCAAATGCAGACCCTTTGAAGTCATATTGCATGGTACCCATTACATCGGTCTCAACTCTCTAGGTCTAAGGGATTCTTCCTTCAGCTAAAACATCCATGTGGAACCAAGAGTATGATCCACCATGTGATCGGGAAATGTGTTCAAATGTGTCTCAGTTTTAGTCCCCTGGTACTCGGGTGCAACACTCCAGACGCTTTACTAACACTCTCCCCACTTGGAGAGTCAGTGCCTTTAACCTCCTGTTTGGCCCAGTTTGCAATTTCTGTGGAAGATGAACAGGAATAGTGAGAACCAATGAGAGACTAGCTCGAGGTGTCTGGACGGGCAAATTTAACTCTCATTTCCCACCAGGAAGAGGAATTAACCAAAGGTTCAGCATGCCGTGCCAGAACCAAACTAGGGCCTGAAGCAATCCTGCGGTGTTGCGGCCAGCTCACAAGAAAGCGAGTTGAAGAAAGGAGCTCAGGGGCACTGTAATTCACAAACCTGCAGAGTTATAAATGACAGGTATCTTCCAAAAATATATTGAAGTAAGGCTGCCAAGAGGAGTTGAAAGCAGGGCAGAATTGCAGGAAACCGATTTCAGGAGGTAGACTGGAATTGTATGTAAAGCATAGGAAAAGAGGCAGAACGTCCACAATGATGCACTTGGCCAAAAAGGGCGTATGCGTTTTTTCCTGAATATATTCAGGAAAAAACGCATACGCCCTTTTTGGCCAACCAAGCAAGCTTGCAAAGGAAATCTGCACTACAATGAAGTCTCACTGCCCCCCGGTCAAAAGGGCCATCTGAAAAAAGTGTAAAATCCAGAAAGGCAGGACAGGCCATGGAGAACTGGGAGCCTTGTTATGCTGATGGGCGTGATGTAAATTGCCAACAGGTACCTTGGAGAAGTGTATGGTGTTTCCTGAAACATCCAAAAAACAAAGCAAAAGAGCCTAGGGCACTTCCACTTATGGTCCTATAGCTTAGGGAAATTAAAATCAAAAAGACACAGCCACCCTAAAGTTTGGGACGGCTCTGTTTGCAAGAACCTCGTTTACGGTACAAGTTCAATATCACAGAAAGCGAAAAATGGATAAAGAAGTTGTGGTACTTACGTACAATGCAATATCACTCAGCAATGAAATCTATGTCATCAGGCCCGTAGCAGCATAATGAATGGATTCAGGTACGATGATTCTAAGTGAAATAAGTCACACAGAAAAAGAAACATCATAAGATATCACTAATACATGGAATGTAAACTTGGCTACAGAAGAACTGAATTACAAAACAGAACAGAGTGTCAAATGTAGAAAACCAACTTAGGCTTGCTTAAGGGGAAGGGTGAGTTGGGGTGCTGCATAAAACCAGAGATTGAAATTAGCACAGATACCGTTCCATAAGCCAAATATGTAATAGACAAGAGCTACTCCTTGCTCAACGAAGTGGACTCAACACCCCATATTAAACGCCTAAGAATATACCTGACTAGTAAGAATCTTAAAACCTTTGAATTTATGTCTCGGAAAGAGAATCAAGCGTGTGTACAGCGGCATAAACGCAGCAGTGATAGGATTGGTGAGGTTCGGTGAGCAAATGCAGACCCTTTGAAGTCATATTGCATGGTACCCATTCCATGGGTCTCAACTCTCCAGGTTTAAGGGATTCTTCCTTCAGCTAAAACATGCATGTGGAACACAGAGTATGATCCACCGTGTGATCGGGAAACGTGTTCAAATGTGTCTCAGTTTTCGTCCCCTGGTACTCGGGTGCAACACTCCAGACGCTTTACTAACACTCTCCCCACTTGGAGAGTCAGTGCCTTTAACCTCCTGTATGGCCCAGTTTACAATTTCTGCGGAAAATGTTCAGGAATAGGGAGAACCAATGAGAAACGAGCTGGAGGTGTCTGGACGGGCAAATTTAACTCTCATTTCCCACCAGGAAGAGGAATTAACCAAAGGCTCAGCGTGCCGTGCCGGATCCACACTAGGACCAGAAGCAATCCTTTGGTGTTGCAGCCAGCTCACAAGAAAGCGAGTTGAAGAAAGGAGCTCAGGGGCACTGTAATTCACAAACCTGCAGAGTTATAAATGACAGCTATCTTCCAAAAATATATTGAAGTAAGGCAGCCAAGAGGAGTTGAAAGCGGAGCAGAATTGCAGGAAACCGATTTCAGGAGGCAGACAGGAATTGCATGTAAAGCATAGGAAAAGAGGCAGAACGTCCACAATGATGCACTTGGCCAAAAAGGGCGTATGCGTTTTTTCCTGAATATATTCAGGAAAAAACGCATACGCCCTTTTTGGCCAACCAAGAAAGCTTGCAAAGGAAATCTGCACTACAATGAAGTCTCACAGCCCCCCGGTCAAAAGGGCCATCTGAAAAAAGTGTAAAATCCAGAAAGGCAGGACAGGCCATGGAGAACTGGGAGCCTATTTATGCTGATGGGCGGGATGTAAATTGCCAACAGCCACTCTGGAGAAGTGTATGCTGTTTCCTGAAACATCTAAAAAACAAAGCAACAGAGCCTAGGGCACTTCCACTTATGGTCCTATAGCTTAGGGAAATTAAAATCAAAAAGACACAGCCACCCCAATGTTTGGGATGGCTCTGTTTACAAGAACCTCGTTTACGGTACAAGTTCAATATCACAGAAAGCGAAAAATGGATAAAGAAGTTGTGGTACTTACGTACAATGCAATATCACTCAGCAATGAAATCTATGTCATCAGGCCCGTAGCAGCATAATGAGTGGATTCAGGTACAATGATTCTAAGTGAAATAAGTCACACAGAAAAAGAAACATCATAAGATATCACTATTACACGGAATGTAAACTTGGCTACAAAGAAACTGAATTACAAAACAGAACAGGGTGTCAAATGTAGAAAACCAACTTATGCTTGCTTAAGGGGAAAGGTGAGTTGGGGTGCTGCATACAACAAGAGATTGAAATTAGCACAGATACCGTTCCATAAGCCAAATATGTAATAGACAAGAGCTACTCCTTGCTCAACGAAGTGGACTCAACACCCCAAATTAAACGCCTAAGAATATACCTGACTAGAAATAATCTTAAAACCTACGGATTTATATGTCTCCGAAAGACAATCAAGCGTGTGTACAGCGGCATAAACGCAGCAGTGATAGGATTGGTGAGGTTCGGTGAGCAAATGCAGACCCTTTGAAGTCATATTGCATGGTACCCATTCCATGGGTCTCAACTCTCCAGGTTTAAGGGATTCTTCCTTCAGCTAAAACATGCATGTGGAACCCAGAGTATGATCCACCGTGTGATCGGGAAACGTGTTCAAATGTGTCTCAGTTTTCGTCCCCTGGTACTCGGGTGCAAACTCCAGACGCTTTACTAACACTCTCCCCACTTGGAGAGTCAGTGCCTTTAACCTCCTGTTTGGCCCAGTTTGCAATTTCTGCGGAAAATGTACAGGAATAGGGAGAACCAATGAGAAACTAGCTGGAGGTGTCTGGACGGGCAAATTTAACTCTCATTTCCCACCAGGAACAGGAATTAACCAAAGGCTCAGCGTGCCGTGCCAGAACCACACTAGGGCCTGAAGCAATCCTGCGGTGTTGCGGCCAGCTCACAAGAAAGCGAGTTGAAGAAAGGAGCTCAGGGGCACTGTAATTCACAAACCTGCAGAGTTATAAATGACAGCTATCGTCCAAAAATATATTGAAGTAAGGCTGCCAAGAGGACTTGAAAGCGGGGCAGAATTGCAGGAAACCGATTTCAGGAGGTAGACGGGAATTGCATGTAAAGCATAGGAAAAGAGGCAGAACGTCCACAATGATGCACTTGGCCAAAAAGGGCGTATGCGTTTTTTCCTGAATATATTCAGGAAAAAACGCATACGCCCTTTTTGGCCAACCAAGCAAGCTTGCAAAGGAAATCTGCACTACAATGAAGTCTCACTGCGCCCCGGTCAAAAGGGCCATCTGAAAAAAGTGTAAAATCCAGAAAGGCAGGACAGGCCATGGAGAACTGGGAGCCTTGTTATGCTGATGGGCGGGATGTAAATTGCCAACAGCCACTCTGGAGAAGTGTATGGTGTTTCCTGAAACATCTAAAAAACTAAGCAACAGAGCCTAGGGCACTTCCACTTATGGTCCTATAGCTTAGGGAATTTAAAATCAAAAAGACACGGTCACCCCAAAGTTTGGGACAGCTCTGTTTACAAGAACCTCGTTTACGGTACAAGTTCAATATCACAGAAAGCGAAAAATGGATAAAGAAGTTGTGGTACTTACGTACAATGCAATATCACTCAGCAATGAAATCTATGTCATCAGGCCCGTAGCATCATAATGAGTGGATGCAGGTATGATGAGTCTAAGTGAAATAAGTCACACAGAAAAAGAAACATCATAAGATATCACTACTACACGGAATGTAAACTTGGGTACACAGGAACTGAATTACAAAACAGAACAGGGTCTCAAATGTAGAAAACCAACTTATACTTGCATAAGGGGAAAGGTGAGTTGGGGTGCAGCATGAAACCAGATATTGAAATTAGCACAGATACCGTGCCATAAGCCAAATATGTAATAGACAAGAGCTACTCCTTGCTAAACGAAGTGTACTCAACACCCCATATTAAACGCCTAAGAATACACCTGACTAGTAAGAATCTTAAAACCTGTGGATTTATATGTCTCCGAAAGAGAATCAAGCGTGTGTACGGCGGCATAAACGCAGCAGTGATAGGATTGGTGAGGTTCGGTGAGCAAATGCAGACCCTTTGAAGTCATATTGCATGGTACCCATTCCATGGGTCTCAACTCTCCAGGTTTAAGGGATTCTTCCTTCAGCTAAAACATGCATGTGGAACCCAGAGTATGATCCACCGTGTGATCGGGAAACGTGTTCAAATGTGTCTCAGTTTTCGTCCCCTGGTACTCGGGTGCAACATTCGAGACACTTTACTAACACTCTCCCCACTTGGAGAGTCAGTGCCTTTAAACTCCTGTTTGGCCCAGTTTGCAATTTCTGCGGAAAATGTACAGGAATAGGGAGAACCAATGAGAGACTAGCTGGAGGTGTCTGGACGGGCAAATTTAACTCTCATTTCCCACCAGGAAGAGGAATTAACCAAAGGTTCAGCATGCCATGCCGGAACCACACTAGGGCCTGAAGCAATCCTGCGGTGTTGTGGCCAGCTCACAAGAAAGCGAGTTGAAGAAAGGAGCTCAGGGGCACTGTAATTCACAAACCTGCAGAGTTATAAATGACAGCTATCGTCCAAAAATATATTGAAGTAAGGCTGCCAAGAGGACTTGAAAGCGGGGCAGAATTGCAGGAAAACGATTTCAGGAGGTAGACGGGAATTGCATGTAAAGCATAGGAAAAGAGGCAGAACGTCCACAATGATGCACTTGGCCAAAAAGGGCGTATGCGTTTTTTCCTGAATATATTCAGGAAAAAACGCATACGCCCTTTTTGGCCAACCAAGCAAGCTTGCAAAGGAAATCTGCACTACAATGAAGTCTCACTGCCCCCCGGTCAAAAGGGCCATCTGAAAAAAGTGTAAAATCCAGAAAGGCAAGACAGGACATGGAGAATTGGGAGCATTGTTATGCTGATGGGCGGGATGTAAATTGCCAACAGCCACTCTGGAGAAGTGTATGGTGTTTCCTGAAACATCTAAAAAACTAAGCAACAGAGCCTAGGGCACTTCCACTTATGGTCCTATAGCTTAGGGAAATTAAAATCAAAAAGACACAGCCACCCCAAAGTTTGGGACGGCTCTGTTTACAAGAACCTTGTTTACGGTACAAGTTCAATATCACAGAAAGCGAAAAATGGATAAAGAAGTTGTGGTACTTACGTACAATGCAATATCACTCAGCAATGAAATCTATGTCATCAGGCCCGTAGCAGCATAATGAGTGGATTAAGGTACGATGATTGTAAGTGAAATAAGTCACACAGAAAAAGAAACATCATAAGATATCACTACTACACGGAATATAAACTGGGCTACCCAGGAACTGAATTACAAAACAGAACAGGGTCTCAAATGTAGAAAACCAACTTACGCTAGCTTAAGGGGAAAGGTGAGTTGGGGTGCTGCATGAAACCAGAGATTGAAATTAGCACAGATACCGTTCCATAAGCCAAATATGTAATAGACAAGAGCTACTCCTTGCTCAACGAAGTGGACTCAACACCCCATATTAAACGCCTAAGAATATACCTGACTAGAAATAATCTTAAAACCTACGGATTTATATGTCTCCGAAAGACAATCAAGCGTGTGTACAGCGGCATAAACGCAGCAGTGATAGGATTGGTGAGGTTCGGTGAGCAAATGCAGACCCTTTGAAGTCATATTGCATGGTACCCATTCCATGGGTCTCAACTCTCCAGGTTTAAGGGATTCTTCCTTCAGCTAAAACATGCATGTGGAACCCAGAGTATGATCCACCGTGTGATCGGGAAACGTGTTCAAATGTGTCTCAGTTTTCGTCCCCTGGTACTCGGGTGCAAACTCCAGACGCTTTACTAACACTCTCCCCACTTGGAGAGTCAGTGCCTTTAACCTCCTGTTTGGCCCAGTTTGCAATTTCTGCGAAAAATGTACAGGAATAGGGAGAACCAATGAGAGACTAGCTGGGGGTGTCTGGACGGGCAAATTTAACTCTCATTTCCCACCAGAAAGAGGAATTAACCAAAGGTCAGCGTGCCGTGCCGGAACCACACTAGGACCTGAAGCAATCCTGCGGTGTTGTGGCCAGCTCACAAGAAAGCGAGTTGAAGAAAGGAGCTCAGGGGCACTGTAATTCACAAACCTGCAGAGTTATAAATGACAGCTATCGTCCAAAAATATATTGAAGTAAGGCTGCCAAGAGGACTTGAAAGCGGGGCAGAATTGCAGGAAACCGATTTCAGGAGGTAGACGGGAATTGCATGTAAAGCATAGGAAAAGAGGCAGAACGTACACAATGATGCACTTGGCCAAAAAGGGCGTATGCGTTCTTTCCTGAATATATTCAGGAAAAAACGCATACGCCCTTTTTGGCCAACCAAGCAAGCTTGCAAAGGAAATCTGCACTACAATGAAGTCTCACTGCCCCCCGGTCAAAAGGGCCATCTGAAAAAAGTGTAAAATCCAGAAAGGCAGGACAGGCCATGGAGAACTGGGAGCCTTGTTATGCTGATGGGCGGGATGTAAATTGCCAACAGCCACTCTGGAGAAGTGTATGCTGTTTCCTGAAACATCTAAAAAACAAAGCAACAGAGCCTAGGGCACTTCCACTTATGGTCCTATAGCTTAGGGAAATTAAAATCAAAAAGACACAGCCACCCCAAAGTTTGGGACGGCTCTGTTTACAAGAACCTCGTTTACGGTACAAGTTCAATATCACAGAAAGCGAAAAATGGATAAAGAAGTTGTGGTACTTACGTACAATGCAATATCACTCAGCAATGAAATCTATGTCATCAGGCCCGTCGCAGCATAATGAGTGGATTCAGGTACGATGATTCTAAGTGAAATAAGTCACACAGAAAAAGAAACATCATAAGATATCAGTACAACACGGAATGTAAACTTGGCTACACAGGAACTGAATTACAAAACAGAACAGGGTCTCAAATGTAGAAAACCAACTTATGCTTGCTTAAGGGGAAAGGTGAGTTGGGGTGCTGCATGAAAGCAGAGATTGAAATTAGCAAAGATACCGTGCCATAAGCCAAATATGTAATAGACAAGAGCAACACCTTGCTAAACGAAGTGTACTCAACACCCCATATTAAACGCCTAAGAATACACCTGACTAGTAAGAATCTTAAAACCTGTGGATTTATATGTCTCCGAAAGAGAATCAAGCGTGTGTACGGTGGCATAAACGCAGCAGTGATAGGATTGGTGAGGTTCGGTGAGCAAATGCAGACCCTTTGAAGTCATATTGCATGGTACCCATTCCATGGGTCTCAACTCTCCAGGTTTAAGGGATTCTTCCTTCAGCTAAAACATGCATGTGGAACACAGAGTATGATCCACCATGTGATCGGGAAACGTGTTCAAATGTGTCTCAGTTTTCGTCCCCTGGTACTCGGGTGCAACATTCAAGACGCTTTACTAACACTCTCCCCACTTGGAGAGTCAGTGCCTTTAAACTCCTGTTTGGCCCAGTTTGCAATTTCTGCGGAAAATGAACAGGAATAGGGAGAACCAATGAGAGACTAGCTGGAGGTGTCTGGACGAGCAAATTTAACTCTCATTTCCCACCAGGAAGAGGAATTAACCAAAGGTTCAGCGTGCCGTGCCGGAACCACACTAGGGCCTGAAGCAATCCTGCGGTGTTGTGGCCAGCTCACAAGAAAGCGAGTTGAAGAAAGGAGCTCAGGGGCACTGTAATTCACAAACCTGCAGAGTTATAAATGACAGCTATCGTCCAAAAATATATTGAAGTAAGGCTGCCAAGAGGACTTGAAAGCGGGGCAGAATTGCAGGAAAACGATTTCAGGAGGTAGACGGGAATTGCATGTAAAGCATAGGAAAAGAGGCAGAACGTCCACAATGATGCACTTGGCCAAAAAGGGCGTATGCGTTTTTTCCTGAATATATTCAGGAAAAAACGCATACGCCCTTTTTGGCCAACCAAGCAAGCTTGCAAAGGAAATCTGCACTACAATGAAGTCTCACTGCCCCCCGGTCAAAAGGGCCATCTGAAAAAAGTGTAAAATCCAGAAAGGCAAGACAGGACATGGAGAATTGGGAGCCTTGTTATGCTGATGGGCGGGATGTAAATTGCCAACAGCCACTCTGGAGAAGTGTATGCTGTTTCCTGAAACATCTAAAAAACAAAGCAACAGAGCCTAGGGCACTTCCACTTATGGGCTTATAGCTTAGGGAAATTAAAATCAAAAAGACACAGCCACCCCAAAGTTTGGGACGGCTCTGTTTACAAGAACCTTGTTTACGGTACAAGTTCAATATCACAGAAAGCGAAAAATGGATAAAGAAGTTGTGGTACTTACGTACAATGCAATATCACTCAGCAATGAAATCTATGTCATCAGGCCCGTAGCAGCATAATGAGTGGATTAAGGTACGATGATTGTAAGTGAAATAAGTCACACAGAAAAAGAAACATCATAAGATATCACTACTACACGGAATGTAAACTTGGCTACACAGGAACTGAATTACAAAACAGAACAGGGTCTCAAATGTAGAAAACCAACTTACGCTAGCTTAAGGGGAAAGGTGAGTTGGGGTGCTGCATGAAACCAGAGATTGAAATTAGCACAGATACCGTTCCATAAGCCAAATATGTAATAGACAAGAGCTACTCCTTGCTCAACGAAGTGGACTCAACACCCCATATTAAACGCCTAAGAATATACCTGACTAGAAATAATCTTAAAACCTACGGATTTATATGTCTCCGAAAGACAATCAAGCGTGTGTACAGCGGCATAAATGCAGCAGTGATAGGATTGGTGAGGTTCGGTGAGCAAATGCAGACCCTTTGAAGTCATATTGCATGGTACCCATTCCATGGGTCTCAACTCTCCAGGTTTAAGGGATTCTTCCTTCAGCTAAAACATGCATGTGGAACCCAGAGTATGATCCACCGTGTGATCGGAAAACGTGTTCAAATGTGTCTCAGTTTTCGTCCCCTGGTACTCGGGTGCAAACTCCAGATGCTTTACTAATACTCTCCCCACTTGGAGAGTCAGTGCCTTTAACCTCCTGTTTGGCCCAGTTTGCAATTTCTGCGGAAAATGTACAGGAATAGGGAGAACCAATGAGAGACTAGCTGGGGGTGTCTGGACGGGCAAATTTAACTCTCATTTCCCACCAGGAAGAGGAATTAACCAAAGGCTCAGCGTGCCGTGCCGGAACCACACTAGGGCCTGAAGCAATCCTGCGGTGTTGCGGCCAGCTCACAAGAAAGCGAGTTGAAGAAAGGAGCTCAGGGGCACTGTAATTCACAAACCTGCAGAGTTATAAATGACAGCTATCGTCCAAAAATATATTGAAGTAAGGCTGCCAAGAGGACTTGAAAGCGGGGCAGAATTGCAGGAAACCGATTTCAGGAGGTAGACGGGAATTGCATGTAAAGCATAGGAAAAGAGGCAGAACGTCCACAATGATGCACTTGGCCAAAAAGGGCGTATGCGTTTTTTCCTGAATATATTCAGGAAAAAACGCATACGCCCTTTTTGGCCAACCAAGCAAGCTTGCAAAGGAAATCTGCACTACAATGAAGTCTCACTGCCCCCCGGTCAAAAGGGCCATCTGAAAAAAGTGTAAAATCCAGAAAGGCAAGACAGGACATGGAGAATTGGGAGCCTTGTTATGCTGATGGGCGGGATGTAAATTGCCAACAGCCACTCTGGAGAAGTGTATGCTGTTTCCTGAAACATCTAAAAAACAAAGCAACAGAGCCTAGGGCACTTCCACTTATGGTCCTATAGCTTAGGGAAATTAAAATCAAAAAGACACAGCCACCCCAAAGGTTGGGACGGCTCTGTTTACAAGAACCTCGTTTACGGTACAAGTTCAATATCACAGAAAGCGAAAAATGGATAAAGAAGTTGTGGTACTTACGTACAATGCAATATCACTCAGCAATGAAATCTATGTCATCAGGCCCGTAGCAGCATAATGAGTGGATTAAGGTACGATGATTGTAAGTGAAATAAGTCACACAGAAAAAGAAACATCGTAAGATATCACTACTACACGGAATGTAAACTTGGCTACACAGGAACTGAATTACAAAACAGAACAGGGTCTCAAATGTAGAAAACCAACTTACGCTAGCTTAAGGGGAAAGGTGAGTTGGGGTGCTGCATGAAACCAGAGATTGAAATTAGCACAGATACCGTTCCATAAGCCAAATATGTAATAGACAAGAGCTACTCCTTGCTCAACGAAGTGGACTCAACACCCCATATTAAACGCCTAAGAATATACCTGACTAGAAATAATCTTAAAACCTACGGATTTATATGTCTCCGAAAGACAATCAAGCGTGTGTACAGCGGCATAAACGCAGCAGTGATAGGATTGGTGAGGTTCGGTGAGCAAATGCAGACCCTTTGAAGTCATATTGCATGGTACCCATTCCATGGGTCTCAACTCTCCAGGTTTAAGGGATTCTTCCTTCAGCTAAAACATGCATGTGGAACCCAGAGTATGATCCACCGTGTGATCGGGAAACGTGTTCAAATGTGTCTCAGTTTTCGTCCCCTGGTACTCGGGTGCAAACTCCAGACGCTTTACTAATACTCTCCCCACTTGGAGAGTCAGTGCCTTTAACCTCCTGTTTGGCCCAGTTTGCAATTTCTGCGGAAAATGTACAGGAATAGGGAGAACCAATGAGAGACTAGCTGGGGGTGTCTGGACGGGCAAATTTAACTCTCATTTCCCACCAGGAACAGGAATTAACCAAAGGCTCAGCGTGCCGTGCCGGAACCACACTAGGGCCTGAAGCAATCCTGCGGTGTTGCGGCCAGCTCACAAGAAAGCGAGTTGAAGAAAGGAGCTCAGGGGCACTGTAATTCACAAACCTGCAGAGTTATAAATGACAGCTATCGTCCAAAAATATATTGAAGTTAGGCTGCCAAGAGGACTTGAAAGCGGGGCAGAATTGCAGGAAACCGATTTCAGGAGGTAGACGGGAATTGCATGTAAAGCATAGGAAAAGAGGCAGAACGTCCACAATGATGCACTTGGCCAAAAAGGGCGTATGCGTTTTTTCCTGAATATATTCAGGAAAAAACGCATACGCCCTTTTTGGCCAACCAAGCAAGCTTGCAAAGGAAATCTGCACTACAATGAAGTCTCACTGCCCCCCGGTCAAAAGGGCCATCTGAAAAAAGTGTAAAATCCAGAAAGGCAAGACAGGACATGGAGAATTGGGAGCCTTGTTATGCTGATGGGCGGGATGTAAATTGCCAACAGCCACTCTGGAGAAGTGTATGCTGTTTCCTGAAACATCTAAAAAACAAAGCAACAGAGCCTAGGGCACTTCCACTTATGGTCCTATAGCTTAGGGAAATTAAAATCAAAAAGACAAAGCCACCCCAAAGTTTGGGACGGCTCTGTTTACAAGAACCTCGTTTACGGTACAAGTTCAATATCACAGAAAGTGAAAAATGGATAAAGAAGTTGTGGTACTTACGTACAATGCAATATCACTCAGCAATGAAATCTATGTCATCAGGCCCGTAGCAGCATAATGAGTGGATTAAGGTACGATGATTGTAAGTGAAATAAGTCACACAGAAAAAGAAACATCATAAGATATCACTACTACACGGAATGTAAACTTGGCTACACAGGAACTGAATTACAAAACAGAACAGGGTCTCAAATGTAGAAAACCAACTTACGCTAGCTTAAGGGGAAAGGTGAGTTGGGGTGCTGCATGAAACCAGAGATTGAAATTAGCACAGATACCGTTCCATAAGCCAAATATGTAATAGACAAGAGCTACTCCTTGCTCAACGAAGTGGACTCAACACCCCATATTAAACGCCTAAGAATATACCTGACTAGAAATAATCTTAAAACCTACGGATTTATATGTCTCCGAAAGACAATCAAGCGTGTGTACAGCGGCATAAACGCAGCAGTGATAGGATTGGTGAGGTTCGGTGAGCAAATGCAGACCCTTTGAAGTCATATTGCATGGTACCCATTCCATGGGTCTCAACTCTCCAGGTTTAAGGGATTCTTCCTTCAGCTAAAACATGCATGTGGAACCCAGAGTATGATCCACCGTGTGATCGGGAAACGTGTTCAAATGTGTCTCAGTTTTCGTCCCCTGGTACTCGGGTGCAAACTCCAGACGCTTTACTAACACTCTCCCCACTTGGAGAGTCAGTGCCTTTAACCTCCTGTTTGGCCCAGTTTGCAATTTCTGCGGAAAATGTACAGGAATAGGGAGAACCAATGAAAGACTAGCTGGGGGTGTCTGGACGGGCAAATTTAACTCTCATTTCCCACCAGGAAGAGGAATTAACCAAAGGCTCAGCGTGCCGTGCCGGAACCACACTAGGGCCTGAAGCAATCCTGCGGTGTTGTGGCCAGCTCACAAGAAAGCGAGTTGAAGAAAGGAGCTCAGGGGCACTGTAATTCACAAACCTGCAGAGTTATAAATGACAGCTATCGTCCAAAAATATATTGAAGTAAGGCTGCCAAGAGGACTTGAAAGCGGGGCAGAATTGCAGGAAACCGATTTCAGGAGGTAGACGGGAATTGCATGTAAAGCATAGGAAAAGAGGCAGAACGTCCACAATGATGCACTTGGCCAAAAAGGGCGTATGCGTTTTTTCCTGAATATATTCAGGAAAAAACGCATACGCCCTTTTTGGCCAACCAAGCAAGCTTGCAAAGGAAATCTGCACTACAATGAAGTCTCACTGCCCCCCGGTCAAAAGGGCCATCTGAAAAAAGTGTAAAATCCAGAAAGGCAAGACAGGACATGGAGAATTGGGAGCCTTGTTATGCTGATGGGCGGGATGTAAATTGCCAACAGCCACTCTGGAGAAGTGTATGCTGTTTCCTGAAACATCTAAAAAACAAAGCAACAGAGCCTAGGGCACTTCCACTTATGGTCCTATAGCTTAGGGAAATTAAAATCAAAAAGACACAGCCACCCCAAAGTTTGGGACGGCTCTGTTTACAAGAACCTTGTTTACGGTACAAGTTCAATATCACAGAAAGCGAAAAATGGATAAAGAAGTTGTGGTACTTACGTACAATGCAATATCACTCAGCAATGAAATCTATGTCATCAGGCCCGTAGCAGCATAATGAGTGGATTAAGGTACGATGATTGTAAGTGAAATAAGTCACACAGAAAAAGAAACATCATAAGATATCACTACTACACGGAATGTAAACTTGGCTACACAGGAACTGAATTACAAAACAGAACAGGGTCTCAAATGTAGAAAACCAACTTACGCTAGCTTAAGGGGAAAGGTGAGTTGGGGTGCTGCATGAAACCAGAGATTGAAATTAGCACAGATACCGTTCCATAAGCCAAATATGTAATAGACAAGAGCTACTCCTTGCTCAACGAAGTGGACTCAACACCCCATATTAAACGCCTAAGAATATACCTGACTAGAAATAATCTTAAAACCTACGGATTTATATGTCTCCGAAAGACAATCAAGCGTGTGTACAGCGGCATAAACGCAGCAGTGATAGGATTGGTGAGGTTCGGTGAGCAAATGCAGACCCTTTGAAGTCATATTGCATGGTACCCATTCCATGGGTCTCAACTCTCCAGGTTTAAGGGATTCTTCCTTCAGCTAAAACATGCATGTGGAACCCAGAGTATGATCCACCGTGTGATCGGGAAACGTGTTCAAATGTGTCTCAGTTTTCGTCCCCTGGTACTCGGGTGCAAACTCCAGACGCTTTACTAACACTCTCCCCACTTGGAGAGTCAGTGCCTTTAACCTCCTGTTTGGCCCAGTTTGCAATTTCTGCGGAAAATGTACAGGAATAGGGAGAACCAATGAGAGACTAGCTGGGGGTGTCTGGACGGGCAAATTTAACTCTCATTTCCCACCAGGAAGAGGAATTAACCAAAGGCTCAGCGTGCCGTGCCGGAACCACACTAGGGCCTGAAGCAATCCTGCGGTGTTGCGGCCAGCTCACAAGAAAGCGAGTTGAAGAAAGGAGCTCAGGGGCACTGTAATTCACAAACCTGCAGAGTTATAAATGACAGCTATCGTCCAAAAATATATTGAAGTAAGGCTGCCAAGAGGACTTGAAAGCGGGGCAGAATTGCAGGAAACCGATTTCAGGAGGTAGACGGGAATTGCATGTAAAGCATAGGAAAAGAGGCAGAACGTCCACAATGATGCACTTGGCCAAAAAGGGCGTATGCGTTTTTTCCTGAATATATTCAGGAAAAAACGCATACGCCCTTTTTGGCCAACCAAGCAAGCTTGCAAAGGAAATCTGCACTACAATGAAGTCTCACTGCCCCCCGGTCAAAAGGGCCATCTGAAAAAAGTGTAAAATCCAGAAAGGCAAGACAGGACATGGAGAATTGGGAGCCTTGTTATGCTGATGGGCGGGATGTAAATTGCCAACAGCCACTCTGGAGAAGTGTATGCTGTTTCCTGAAACATCTAAAAAACAAAGCAACAGAGCCTAGGGCACTTCCACTTATGGTCCTATAGCTTAGGGAAATTAAAATCAAAAAGACACAGCCACCCCAAAGTTTGGGACGGCTCTGTTTACAAGAACCTCGTTTACGGTACAAGTTCAATATCACAGAAAGCGAAAAATGGATAAAGAAGTTGTGGTACTTACGTACAATGCAATATCACTCAGCAATGAAATCTATGTCATCAGGCCCGTAGCAGCATAATGTGTGGATTAAGGTACGATGATTGTAAGTGAAATAAGTCACACAGAAAAAGAAACATCATAAGATATCACTACTACACGGAATGTAAACTTGGCTACACAGGAACTGAATTACAAAACAGAACAGGGTCTCAAATGTAGAAAACCAACTTACGCTAGCTTAAGGGGAAAGGTGAGTTGGGGTGCTGCATGAAACCAGAGATTGAAATTAGCACAGATACCGTTCCATAAGCCAAATATGTAATAGACAAGAGCTACTCCTTGCTCAACGAAGTGGACTCAACACCCCATATTAAACGCCTAAGAATATACCTGACTAGAAATAATCTTAAAACCTACGGATTTATATGTCTCCGAAAGACAATCAAGCGTGTGTACAGCGGCATAAACGCAGCAGTGATAGGATTGGTGAGGTTCGGTGAGCAAATGCAGACCCTTTGAAGTCATATTGCATGGTACCCATTCCATGGGTCTCAACTCTCCAGGTTTAAGGGATTCTTCCTTCAGCTAAAACATGCATGTGGAACCCAGAGTATGATCCACCGTGTGATCGGGAAACGTGTTCAAATGTGTCTCAGTTTTTGTCCCCTGGTACTCGGGTGCAAACTCCAGACGCTTTACTAACACTCTCCCCACTTGGAGAGTCAGTGCCTTTAACCTCCTGTTTGGCCCAGTTTGCAATTTCTGCGGAAAATGTACAGGAATAGGGAGAACCAATGAGAGACTAGCTGGGGGTGTCTGGACGGGCAAATTTAACTCTCATTTCCCACCAGGAAGAGGAATTAACCAAAGGCTCAGCGTGCCGTGCCGGAACCACACTAGGGCCTGAAGCAATCCTGCGGTGTTGCGGCCAGCTCACAAGAAAGCGAGTTGAAGAAACGAGCTCAGGGGCACTGTAATTCACAAACCTGCAGAGTTATAAATGACAGCTATCGTCCAAAAATATATTGAAGTAAGGCTGCCAAGAGGACTTGAAAGCGGGGCAGAATTGCAGGAAACCGATTTCAGGAGGTAGACGGGAATTGCATGTAAAGCATAGGAAAAGAGGCAGAACGTCCACAATGATGCACTTGGCCAAAAAGGGCGTATGCGTTTTTTCCTGAATATATTCAGGAAAAAACGCATACGCCCTTTTTGGCCAACCAAGCAAGCTTGCAAAGGAAATCTGCACTACAATGAAGTCTCACTGCCCCCCGGTCAAAAGGGCCATCTGAAAAAAGTGTAAAATCCAGAAAGGCAAGACAGGACATGGAGAATTGGGAGCCTTGTTATGCTGATGGGCGGGATGTAAATTGCCAACAGCCACTCTGGAGAAGTGTATGCTGTTTCCTGAAACATCTAAAAAACAAAGCAACAGAGCCTAGGGCACTTCCACTTATGGTCCTATAGCTTAGGGAAATTAAAATCAAAAAGACACAGCAACCCCAAAGGTTGGGACGGCTCTGTTTACAAGAACCTCGTTTACGGTACAAGTTCAATATCACAGAAAGCGAAAAATGGATAAAGAAGTTGTGGTACTTACGTACAATGCAATATCACTCAGCAATGAAATCTATGTCATCAGGCCCGTAGCAGCATAATGAGTGGATTAAGGTACAATGATTGTAAGTGAAATAAGTCACACAGAAAAAGAAACATCATAAGATATCACTACTACACGGAATGTAAACTTGGCTACACAGGAACTGAATTACAAAACAGAACAGGGTCTCAAATGTAGAAAACCAACTTACGCTAGCTTAAGGGGAAAGGTGAGTTGCGGTGCTGCATGAAACCAGAGATTGAAATTAGCACAGATACCATTCCATAAGCCAAATATGTAATAGACAAGAGCTACTCCTTGCTCAACGAAGTGGACTCAACACCCCATATTAAACGCCTAAGAATATACCTGACTAGAAATAATCTTAAAACCTACGGATTTATATGTCTCCGAAAGACAATCAAGCGTGTGTACAGCGGCATAAACGCAGCAGTGATAGGATTGGTGAGGTTCGGTGAGCAAATGCAGACCCTTTGAAGTCATATTGCATGGTACCCATTCCATGGGTCTCAACTCTCCAGGTTTAAGGGATTCTTCCTTCAGCTAAAACATGCATGTGGAACCCAGAGTATGATCCACCGTGTGATCGGGAAACGTGTTCAAATGTGTCTCAGTTTTCGTCCCCTGGTACTCGGGTGCAAACTCCAGACGCTTTACTAACACTCTCCCCACTTGGAGAGTCAGTGCCTTTAACCTCCTGTTTGGCCCAGTTTGCAATTTCTGCGGAAAATGTACAGGAATAGGGAGAACCAATGAGAGACTAGCTGGGGGTGTCTGGACGGGCAAATTTAACTCTCATTTCCCACCAGGAAGAGGAATTAACCAAAGGCTCAGCGTGCCGTGCCGGAACCACACTAGGGCCTGAAGCAATCCTGCGGTGTTGCGGCCAGCTCACAAGAAAGCGAGTTGAAGAAAGGAGCTCAGGGGCACTGTAATTCACAAACCTGCAGAGTTATAAATGACAGCTATTGTCCAAAAATATATTGAAGTAAGGCTGCCAAGAGGACTTGAAAGCGGGGCAGAATTGCAGGAAACCGATTTCAGGAGGTAGACGGGAATTGCATGTAAAGCATAGGAAAAGAGGCAGAACGTCCACAATGATGCACTTGGCCAAAAAGGGCGTATGCGTTTTTTCCTGAATATATTCAGGAAAAAACGCATACGCCCTTTTTGGCCAACCAAGCAAGCTTGCAAAGGAAATCTGCACTACAATGAAGTCTCACTGCCCCCCGGTCAAAAGGGCCATCTGAAAAAAGTGTAAAATCCAGAAAGGCAAGACAGGACATGGAGAATTGGGAGCCTTGTTATGCTGATGGGCGGGATGTAAATTGCCAACAGCCACTCTGGAGAAGTGTATGCTGTTTCCTGAAACATCTAAAAAACAAAGCAACAGAGCCTAGGGCACTTCCACTTATGGTCCTATAGCTTAGGGAAATTAAAATCAAAAAGACACAGCCACCCCAAAGTTTGGGACGGCTCTGTTTACAAGAACCTCGTTTACGGTACAAGTTCAATATCACAGAAAGCGAAAAATGGATAAAGAAGTTGTGGTACTTACGTACAATGCAATATCACTCAGCAATGAAATCTATGTCATCAGGCCCGTAGCAGCATAATGAGTGGATTAAGGTACGATGATTGTAAGTGAAATAAGTCACACAGAAAAAGAAACATCGTAAGATATCACTACTACACGGAATGTAAACTTGGCTACACAGGAACTGAATTACAAAACAGAACAGGGTCTCAAATGTAGAAAACCAACTTACGCTAGCTTAAGGGGAAAGGTGAGCTGGGGTGCTGCATGAAACCAGAGATTGAAATTAGCACAGATACCGTTCCATAAGCCAAATATGTAATAGACAAGAGCTACTCCTTGCTCAACGAAGTGGACTCAACACCCCATATTAAACGCCTAAGAATATACCTGACTAGAAATAATCTTAAAACCTACGGATTTATATGTCTCCGAAAGACAATCAAGCGTGTGTACAGCGGCATAAACGCAGCAGTGATAGGATTGGTGAGGTTCGGTGAGCAAATGCAGACCCTTTGAAGTCATATTGCATGGTACCCATTCCATGGGTCTCAACTCTCCAGGTTTAAGGGATTCTTCCTTCAGCTAAAACATGCATGTGGAACCCAGAGTATGATCCACCGTGTGATCGGGAAACGTGTTCAAATGTGTCTCAGTTTTCGTCCCCTGGTACTCGGGTGCAAACTCCAGACGCTTTACTAACACTCTCCCCACTTGGAGAGTCAGTGCCTTTAACCTCCTGTTTGGCCCAGTTTGCAATTTCTGCGGAAAATGTACAGGAATGGGGAGAACCAATGAGAGACTAGCTGGGGGTGTCTGGACGGGCAAATTTAACTCTCATTTCCCACCAGGAAGAGGAATTAACCAAAGGCTCAGCGTGCCGTGCCGGAACCACACTAGGGCCTGAAGCAATCCTGCGGTGTTGCGGCCAGCTCACAAGAAAGCGAGTTGAAGAAAGGAGCTCAGGGGCACTGTAATTCACAAACCTGCACAGTTATAAATGACAGCTATCGTCCAAAAATATATTGAAGTAAGGCTGCCAAGAGGACTTGAAAGCGGGGCAGAATTGCAGGAAACCGATTTCAGGAGGTAGACGGGAATTGCATGTAAAGCATAGGAAAAGAGGCAGAACGTCCACAATGATGCACTTGGCCAAAAAGGGCGTATGCGTTTTTTCCTGAATATATTCAGGAAAAAACGCATACGCCCTTTTTGGCCAACCAAGCAAGCTTGCAAAGGAAATCTGCACTACAATGAAGTCTCACTGCCCCCCGGTCAAAAGGGCCATCTGAAAAAAGTGTAAAATCCAGAAAGGCAAGACAGGACATGGAGAATTGGGAGCCTTGTTATGCTGATGGGCGGGATGTAAATTGCCAACAGCCACTCTGGAGAAGTGTATGCTGTTTCCTGAAACATCTAAAAAACAAAGCAACAGAGCCTAGGGCACTTCCACTTATGGTCCTATAGCTTAGGGAAATTAAAATCAAAAAGACACAGCCACCCCAAAGTTTGGGACGGCTCTGTTTACAAGAACCTCGTTTACGGTACAAGTTCAATATCACAGAAAGCGAAAAATGGATAAAGAAGTTGTGGTACTTACGTACAATGCAATATCACTCAGCAATGAAATCTATGTCATCAGGCCCGTAGCAGCATAATGAGTGGATTAAGGTACGATGATTGTAAGTGAAATAAGTCACACAGAAAAAGAAACATCATAAGATATCACTACTACACGGAATGTAAACTTGGCTACACAGGAACTGAATTACAAAACAGAACAGGGTCTCAAATGTAGAAAACCAACTTACGCTAGCTTAAGGGGAAAGGTGAGTTGGGGTGCTGCATGAAACCAGAGATTGAAATTAGCACAGATACCGTTCCATAAGCCAAATATGTAATAGACAAGAGCTACTCCTTGCTCAACGAAGTGGACTCAACACCCCATATTAAACGCCTAAGAATATACCTGACTAGAAATAATCTTAAAACCTACGGATTTATATGTCTCCGAAAGACAATCAAGCGTGTGTACAGCGGCATAAACGCAGCAGTGATAGGATTGGTGAGGTTCGGTGAGCAAATGCAGACCCTTTGAAGTCATATTGCATGGTACCCATTCCATGGGTCTCAACTCTCCAGGTTTAAGGGATTCTTCCTTCAGCTAAAACATGCATGTGGAACCCAGAGTATGATCCACCGTGTGATCGGGAAACGTGTTCAAATGTGTCTCAGTTTTCGTCCCCTGGTACTCGGGTGCAAACTCCAGACGCTTTACTAACACTCTCCCCACTTGGAGAGTCAGTGCCTTTAACCTCCTGTTTGGCCCAGTTTGCAATTTCTGCGGAAAATGTACAGGAATAGGGAGAACCAATGAGAGACTAGCTGGGGGTGTCTGGACGGGCAAATTTAACTCTCATTTCCCACCAGGAAGAGGAATTAACCAAAGGCTCAGCGTGCCGTGCCGGAACCACACTAGGGCCTGAAGCAATCCTGCGGTGTTGCGGCCAGCTCACAAGAAAGCGAGTTGAAGAAAGGAGCTCAGGGGCACTGTAATTCACAAACCTGCAGAGTTATAAATGACAGCTATCGTCCAAAAATATATTGAAGTAAGGCTGCCAAGAGGAGTTGAAAGCGGGGCAGAATTGCAGGAAACCGATTTCAGGAGGTAGACGGGAATTGCATGTAAAGCATAGGAAAAGAGGCAGAACGTCCACAATGATGCACTTGGCCAAAAAGGGCGTATGCGTTTTTTCCTGAATATATTCAGGAAAAAACGCATACGCCCTTTTTGGCCAACCAAGCAAGCTTGCAAAGGAAATCTGCACTACAATGAAGTCTCACTGCCCCCCGGTCAAAAGGGCCATCTGAAAAAAGTGTAAAATCCAGAAAGGCAAGACAGGACATGGAGAATTGGGAGCCTTGTTATGCTGATGGGCGGGATGTAAATTGCCAACAGCCACTCTGGAGAAGTGTATGCTGTTTCCTGAAACATCTAAAAAACAAAGCAACAGAGCCTAGGGCACTTCCACTTATGGTCCTATAGCTTAGGGAAATTAAAATCAAAAAGACACAGCCACCCCAAAGTTTGGGACGGCTCTGTTTACAAGAACCTCGTTTACGGTACAAGTTCAATATCACAGAAAGCGAAAAATGGATAAAGAAGTTGTGGTACTTACGTACAATGCAATATCACTCAGCAATGAAATCTATGTCATCAGGCCCGTCGCAGCATAATGAGTGGATTCAGGTACGATGATTCTAAGTGAAATAAGTCACACAGAAAAAGAAACATCATAAGATATCAGTACAACACGGAATGTAAACTTGGCTACACAGGAACTGAATTACAAAACAGAACAGGGTCTCAAATGTAGAAAACCAACTTATGCTTGCTTAAGGGGAAAGGTGAGTTGGGGTGCTGCATGAAAGCAGAGATTGAAATTAGCAAAGATACCGTGCCATAAGCCAAATATGTAATAGACAAGAGCAACACCTTGCTAAACGAAGTGTACTCAACACCCCATATTAAACGCCTAAGAATACACCTGACTAGTAAGAATCTTAAAACCTGTGGATTTATATGTCTCCGAAAGAGAATCAAGCGTGTGTACGGTGGCATAAACGCAGCAGTGATAGGATTGGTGAGGTTCGGTGAGCAAATGCAGACCCTTTGAAGTCATATTGCATGGTACCCATTCCATGGGTCTCAACTCTCCAGGTTTAAGGGATTCTTCCTTCAGCTAAAACATGCATGTGGAACACAGAGTATGATCCACCATGTGATCGGGAAACGTGTTCAAATGTGTCTCAGTTTTCGTCCCCTGGTACTCGGGTGCAACATTCAAGACGCTTTACTAACACTCTCCCCACTTGGAGAGTCAGTGCCTTTAAACTCCTGTTTGGCCCAGTTTGCAATTTCTGCGGAAAATGAACAGGAATAGGGAGAACCAATGAGAGACTAGCTGGAGGTGTCTGGACGAGCAAATTTAACTCTCATTTCCCACCAGGAAGAGGAATTAACCAAAGGTTCAGCGTGCCGTGCCGGAACCACACTAGGGCCTGAAGCAATCCTGCGGTGTTGTGGCCAGCTCACAAGAAAGCGAGTTGAAGAAAGGAGCTCAGGGGCACTGTAATTCACAAACCTGCAGAGTTATAAATGACAGCTATCGTCCAAAAATATATTGAAGTAAGGCTGCCAAGAGGACTTGAAAGCGGGGCAGAATTGCAGGAAAACGATTTCAGGAGGTAGACGGGAATTGCATGTAAAGCATAGGAAAAGAGGCAGAACGTCCACAATGATGCACTTGGCCAAAAAGGGCGTATGCGTTTTTTCCTGAATATATTCAGGAAAAAACGCATACGCCCTTTTTGGCCAACCAAGCAAGCTTGCAAAGGAAATCTGCACTACAATGAAGTCTCACTGCCCCCCGGTCAAAAGGGCCATCTGAAAAAAGTGTAAAATCCAGAAAGGCAAGACAGGACATGGAGAATTGGGAGCCTTGTTATGCTGATGGGCGGGATGTAAATTGCCAACAGCCACTCTGGAGAAGTGTATGCTGTTTCCTGAAACATCTAAAAAACAAAGCAACAGAGCCTAGGGCACTTCCACTTATGGGCTTATAGCTTAGGGAAATTAAAATCAAAAAGACACAGCCACCCCAAAGTTTGGGACGGCTCTGTTTACAAGAACCTTGTTTACGGTACAAGTTCAATATCACAGAAAGCGAAAAATGGATAAAGAAGTTGTGGTACTTACGTACAATGCAATATCACTCAGCAATGAAATCTATGTCATCAGGCCCGTAGCAGCATAATGAGTGGATTAAGGTACGATGATTGTAAGTGAAATAAGTCACACAGAAAAAGAAACATCATAAGATATCACTACTACACGGAATGTAAACTTGGCTACACAGGAACTGAATTACAAAACAGAACAGGGTCTCAAATGTAGAAAACCAACTTACGCTAGCTTAAGGGGAAAGGTGAGTTGGGGTGCTGCATGAAACCAGAGATTGAAATTAGCACAGATACCGTTCCATAAGCCAAATATGTAATAGACAAGAGCTACTCCTTGCTCAACGAAGTGGACTCAACACCCCATATTAAACGCCTAAGAATATACCTGACTAGAAATAATCTTAAAACCTACGGATTTATATGTCTCCGAAAGACAATCAAGCGTGTGTACAGCGGCATAAATGCAGCAGTGATAGGATTGGTGAGGTTCGGTGAGCAAATGCAGACCCTTTGAAGTCATATTGCATGGTACCCATTCCATGGGTCTCAACTCTCCAGGTTTAAGGGATTCTTCCTTCAGCTAAAACATGCATGTGGAACCCAGAGTATGATCCACCGTGTGATCGGGAAACGTGTTCAAATGTGTCTCAGTTTTCGTCCCCTGGTACTCGGGTGCAAACTCCAGATGCTTTACTAATACTCTCCCCACTTGGAGAGTCAGTGCCTTTAACCTCCTGTTTGGCCCAGTTTGCAATTTCTGCGGAAAATGTACAGGAATAGGGAGAACCAATGAGAGACTAGCTGGGGGTGTCTGGACGGGCAAATTTAACTCTCATTTCCCACCAGGAAGAGGAATTAACCAAAGGCTCAGCGTGCCGTGCCGGAACCACACTAGGGCCTGAAGCAATCCTGCGGTGTTGCGGCCAGCTCACAAGAAAGCGAGTTGAAGAAACGAGCTCAGGGGCACTGTAATTCACAAACCTGCAGAGTTATAAATGACAGCTATCGTCCAAAAATATATTGAAGTAAGGCTGCCAAGAGGACTTGAAAGCGGGGCAGAATTGCAGGAAACCGATTTCAGGAGGTAGACGGGAATTGCATGTAAAGCATAGGAAAAGAGGCAGAACGTCCACAATGATGCACTTGGCCAAAAAGGGCGTATGCGTTTTTTCCTGAATATATTCAGGAAAAAACGCATACGCCCTTTTTGGCCAACCAAGCAAGCTTGCAAAGGAAATCTGCACTACAATGAAGTCTCACTGCCCCCCGGTCAAAAGGGCCATCTGAAAAAAGTGTAAAATCCAGAAAGGCAAGACAGGACATGGAGAATTGGGAGCCTTGTTATGCTGATGGGCGGGATGTAAATTGCCAACAGCCACTCTGGAGAAGTGTATGCTGTTTCCTGAAACATCTAAAAAACAAAGCAACAGAGCCTAGGGCACTTCCACTTATGGTCCTATAGCTTAGGGAAATTAAAATCAAAAAGACACAGCCACCCCAAAGGTTGGGACGGCTCTGTTTACAAGAACCTCGTTTACGGTACAAGTTCAATATCACAGAAAGCGAAAAATGGATAAAGAAGTTGTGGTACTTACGTACAATGCAATATCACTCAGCAATGAAATCTATGTCATCAGGCCCGTAGCAGCATAATGAGTGGATTAAGGTACGATGATTGTAAGTGAAATAAGTCACACAGAAAAAGAAACATCGTAAGATATCACTACTACACGGAATGTAAACTTGGCTACACAGGAACTGAATTACAAAACAGAACAGGGTCTCAAATGTAGAAAACCAACTTACGCTAGCTTAAGGGGAAAGGTGAGTTGGGGTGCTGCATGAAACCAGAGATTGAAATTAGCACAGATACCGTTCCATAAGCCAAATATGTAATAGACAAGAGCTACTCCTTGCTCAACGAAGTGGACTCAACACCCCATATTAAACGCCTAAGAATATACCTGACTAGAAATAATCTTAAAACCTACGGATTTATATGTCTCCGAAAGACAATCAAGCGTGTGTACAGCGGCATAAACGCAGCAGTGATAGGATTGGTGAGGTTCGGTGAGCAAATGCAGACCCTTTGAAGTCATATTGCATGGTACCCATTCCATGGGTCTCAACTCTCCAGGTTTAAGGGATTCTTCCTTCAGCTAAAACATGCATGTGGAACCCAGAGTATGATCCACCGTGTGATCGGGAAACGTGTTCAAATGTGTCTCAGTTTTCGTCCCCTGGTACTCGGGTGCAAACTCCAGACGCTTTACTAATACTCTCCCCACTTGGAGAGTCAGTGCCTTTAACCTCCTGTTTGGCCCAGTTTGCAATTTCTGCGGAAAATGTACAGGAATAGGGAGAACCAATGAGAGACTAGCTGGGGGTGTCTGGACGGGCAAATTTAACTCTCATTTCCCACCAGGAACAGGAATTAACCAAAGGCTCAGCGTGCCGTGCCGGAACCACACTAGGGCCTGAAGCAATCCTGCGGTGTTGCGGCCAGCTCACAAGAAAGCGAGTTGAAGAAAGGAGCTCAGGGGCACTGTAATTCACAAACCTGCAGAGTTATAAATGACAGCTATCGTCCAAAAATATATTGAAGTTAGGCTGCCAAGAGGACTTGAAAGTGGGGCAGAATTGCAGGAAACCGATTTCAGGAGGTAGACGGGAATTGCATGTAAAGCATAGGAAAAGAGGCAGAACGTCCACAATGATGCACTTGGCCAAAAAGGGCGTATGCGTTTTTTCCTGAATATATTCAGGAAAAAACGCATACGCCCTTTTTGGCCAACCAAGCAAGCTTGCAAAGGAAATCTGCACTACAATGAAGTCTCACTGCCCCCCGGTCAAAAGGGCCATCTGAAAAAAGTGTAAAATCCAGAAAGGCAAGACAGGACATGGAGAATTGGGAGCCTTGTTATGCTGATGGGCGGGATGTAAATTGCCAACAGCCACTCTGGAGAAGTGTATGCTGTTTCCTGAAACATCTAAAAAACAAAGCAACAGAGCCTAGGGCACTTCCACTTATGGTCCTATAGCTTAGGGAAATTAAAATCAAAAAGACACAGCCACCCCAAAGTTTGGGACGGCTCTGTTTACAAGAACCTCGTTTACGGTACAAGTTCAATATCACAGAAAGCGAAAAATGGATAAAGAAGTTGTGGTACTTACGTACAATGCAATATCACTCAGCAATGAAATCTATGTCATCAGGCCCGTAGCAGCATAATGAGTGGATTAAGGTACGATGATTGTAAGTGAAATAAGTCACACAGAAAAAGAAACATCATAAGATATCACTACTACACGGAATGTAAACTTGGCTACACAGGAACTGAATTACAAAACAGAACAGGGTCTCAAATGTAGAAAACCAACTTACGCTAGCTTAAGGGGAAAGGTGAGTTGGGGTGCTGCATGAAACCAGAGATTGAAATTAGCACAGATACCGTTCCATAAGCCAAATATGTAATAGACAAGAGCTACTCCTTGCTCAACGAAGTGGACTCAACACCCCATATTAAACGCCTAAGAATATACCTGACTAGAAATAATCTTAAAACCTACGGATTTATATGTCTCCGAAAGACAATCAAGCGTGTGTACAGCGGCATAAACGCAGCAGTGATAGGATTGGTGAGGTTCGGTGAGCAAATGCAGACCCTTTGAAGTCATATTGCATGGTACCCATTCCATGGGTCTCAACTCTCCAGGTTTAAGGGATTCTTCCTTCAGCTAAAACATGCATGTGGAACCCAGAGTATGATCCACCGTGTGATCGGGAAACGTGTTCAAATGTGTCTCAGTTTTCGTCCCCTGGTACTCGGGTGCAAACTCCAGACGCTTTACTAACACTCTCCCCACTTGGAGAGTCAGTGCCTTTAACCTCCTGTTTGGCCCAGTTTGCAATTTCTGCGGAAAATGTACAGGAATAGGGAGAACCAATGAAAGACTAGCTGGGGGTGTCTGGACGGGCAAATTTAACTCTCATTTCCCACCAGGAAGAGGAATTAACCAAAGGCTCAGCGTGCCGTGCCGGAACCACACTAGGGCCTGAAGCAATCCTGCGGTGTTGTGGCCAGCTCACAAGAAAGCGAGTTGAAGAAAGGAGCTCAGGGGCACTGTAATTCACAAACCTGCAGAGTTATAAATGACAGCTATCGTCCAAAAATATATTGAAGTAAGGCTGCCAAGAGGACTTGAAAGCGGGGCAGAATTGCAGGAAACCGATTTCAGGAGGTAGACGGGAATTGCATGTAAAGCATAGGAAAAGAGGCAGAACGTCCACAATGATGCACTTGGCCAAAAAGGGCGTATGCGTTTTTTCCTGAATATATTCAGGAAAAAACGCATACGCCCTTTTTGGCCAACCAAGCAAGCTTGCAAAGGAAATCTGCACTACAATGAAGTCTCACTGCCCCCCGGTCAAAAGGGCCATCTGAAAAAAGTGTAAAATCCAGAAAGGCAAGACAGGACATGGAGAATTGGGAGCCTTGTTATGCTGATGGGCGGGATGTAAATTGCCAACAGCCACTCTGGAGAAGTGTATGCTGTTTCCTGAAACATCTAAAAAACAAAGCAACAGAGCCTAGGGCACTTCCACTTATGGTCCTATAGCTTAGGGAAATTAAAATCAAAAAGACACAGCCACCCCAAAGTTTGGGACGGCTCTGTTTACAAGAACCTTGTTTACGGTACAAGTTCAATATCACAGAAAGCGAAAAATGGATAAAGAAGTTGTGGTACTTACGTACAATGCAATATCACTCAGCAATGAAATCTATGTCATCAGGCCCGTAGCAGCATAATGAGTGGATTAAGGTACGATGATTGTAAGTGAAATAAGTCACACAGAAAAAGAAACATCATAAGATATCACTACTACACGGAATGTAAACTTGGCTACACAGGAACTGAATTACAAAACAGAACAGGGTCTCAAATGTAGAAAACCAACTTACGCTAGCTTAAGGGGAAAGGTGAGTTGGGGTGCTGCATGAAACCAGAGATTGAAATTAGCACAGATACCGTTCCATAAGCCAAATATGTAATAGACAAGAGCTACTCCTTGCTCAACGAAGTGGACTCAACACCCCATATTAAACGCCTAAGAATATACCTGACTAGAAATAATCTTAAAACCTACGGATTTATATGTCTCCGAAAGACAATCAAGCGTGTGTACAGCGGCATAAACGCAGCAGTGATAGGATTGGTGAGGTTCGGTGAGCAAATGCAGACCCTTTGAAGTCATATTGCATGGTACCCATTCCATGGGTCTCAACTCTCCAGGTTTAAGGGATTCTTCCTTCAGCTAAAACATGCATGTGGAACCCAGAGTATGATCCACCGTGTGATCGGGAAACGTGTTCAAATGTGTCTCAGTTTTCGTCCCCTGGTACTCGGGTGCAAACTCCAGACGCTTTACTAACACTCTCCCCACTTGGAGAGTCAGTGCCTTTAACCTCCTGTTTGGCCCAGTTTGCAATTTCTGCGGAAAATGTACAGGAATAGGGAGAACCAATGAGAGACTAGCTGGGGGTGTCTGGACGGGCAAATTTAACTCTCATTTCCCACCAGGAAGAGGAATTAACCAAAGGCTCAGCGTGCCGTGCCGGAACCACACTAGGGCCTGAAGCAATCCTGCGGTGTTGCGGCCAGCTCACAAGAAAGCGAGTTGAAGAAAGGAGCTCAGGGGCACTGTAATTCACAAACCTGCAGAGTTATAAATGACAGCTATCGTCCAAAAATATATTGAAGTAAGGCTGCCAAGAGGACTTGAAAGCGGGGCAGAATTGCAGGAAACCGATTTCAGGAGGTAGACGGGAATTGCATGTAAAGCATAGGAAAAGAGGCAGAACGTCCACAATGATGCACTTGGCCAAAAAGGGCGTATGCGTTTTTTCCTGAATATATTCAGGAAAAAACGCATACGCCCTTTTTGGCCAACCAAGCAAGCTTGCAAAGGAAATCTGCACTACAATGAAGTCTCACTGCCCCCCGGTCAAAAGGGCCATCTGAAAAAAGTGTAAAATCCAGAAAGGCAAGACAGGACATGGAGAATTGGGAGCCTTGTTATGCTGATGGGCGGGATGTAAATTGCCAACAGCCACTCTGGAGAAGTGTATGCTGTTTCCTGAAACATCTAAAAAACAAAGCAACAGAGCCTAGGGCACTTCCACTTATGGTCCTATAGCTTAGGGAAATTAAAATCAAAAAGACACAGCAACCCCAAAGGTTGGGACGGCTCTGTTTACAAGAACCTCGTTTACGGTACAAGTTCAATATCACAGAAAGCGAAAAATGGATAAAGAAGTTGTGGTACTTACGTACAATGCAATATCACTCAGCAATGAAATCTATGTCATCAGGCCCGTAGCAGCATAATGAGTGGATTAAGGTACAATGATTGTAAGTGAAATAAGTCACACAGAAAAAGAAACATCATAAGATATCACTACTACACGGAATGTAAACTTGGCTACACAGGAACTGAATTACAAAACAGAACAGGGTCTCAAATGTAGAAAACCAACTTACGCTAGCTTAAGGGGAAAGGTGAGTTGGGGTGCTGCATGAAACCAGAGATTGAAATTAGCACAGATACCATTCCATAAGCCAAATATGTAATAGACAAGAGCTACTCCTTGCTCAACGAAGTGGACTCAACACCCCATATTAAACGCCTAAGAATATACCTGACTAGAAATAATCTTAAAACCTACGGATTTATATGTCTCCGAAAGACAATCAAGCGTGTGTACAGCGGCATAAACGCAGCAGTGATAGGATTGGTGAGGTTCGGTGAGCAAATGCAGACCCTTTGAAGTCATATTGCATGGTACCCATTCCATGGGTCTCAACTCTCCAGGTTTAAGGGATTCTTCCTTCAGCTAAAACATGCATGTGGAACCCAGAGTATGATCCACCGTGTGATCGGGAAACGTGTTCAAATGTGTCTCAGTTTTCGTCCCCTGGTACTCGGGTGCAAACTCCAGACGCTTTACTAACACTCTCCCCACTTGGAGAGTCAGTGCCTTTAACCTCCTGTTTGGCCCAGTTTGCAATTTCTGCGGAAAATGTACAGGAATAGGGAGAACCAATGAGAGACTAGCTGGGGGTGTCTGGACGGGCAAATTTAACTCTCATTTCCCACCAGGAAGAGGAATTAACCAAAGGCTCAGCGTGCCGTGCCGGAACCACACTAGGGCCTGAAGCAATCCTGCGGTGTTGCGGCCAGCTCACAAGAAAGCGAGTTGAAGAAAGGAGCTCAGGGGCACTGTAATTCACAAACCTGCAGAGTTATAAATGACAGCTATCGTCCAAAAATATATTGAAGTAAGGCTGCCAAGAGGACTTGAAAGCGGGGCAGAATTGCAGGAAACCGATTTCAGGAGGTAGACGGGAATTGCATGTAAAGCATAGGAAAAGAGGCAGAACGTCCACAATGATGCACTTGGCCAAAAAGGGCGTATGCGTTTTTTCCTGAATATATTCAGGAAAAAACGCATACGCCCTTTTTGGCCAACCAAGCAAGCTTGCAAAGGAAATCTGCACTACAATGAAGTCTCACTGCCCCCCGGTCAAAAGGGCCATCTGAAAAAAGTGTAAAATCCAGAAAGGCAAGACAGGACATGGAGAATTGGGAGCCTTGTTATGCTGATGGGCGGGATGTAAATTGCCAACAGCCACTCTGGAGAAGTGTATGCTGTTTCCTGAAACATCTAAAAAACAAAGCAACAGAGCCTAGGGCACTTCCACTTATGGTCCTATAGCTTAGGGAAATTAAAATCAAAAAGACACAGCCACCCCAAAGTTTGGGACGGCTCTGTTTACAAGAACCTCGTTTACGGTACAAGTTCAATATCACAGAAAGCGAAAAATGGATAAAGAAGTTGTGGTACTTACGTACAATGCAATATCACTCAGCAATGAAATCTATGTCATCAGGCCCGTAGCAGCATAATGAGTGGATTAAGGTACGATGATTGTAAGTGAAATAAGTCACACAGAAAAAGAAACATCGTAAGATATCACTACTACACGGAATGTAAACTTGGCTACACAGGAACTGAATTACAAAACAGAACAGGGTCTCAAATGTAGAAAACCAACTTACGCTAGCTTAAGGGGAAAGGTGAGCTGGGGTGCTGCATGAAACCAGAGATTGAAATTAGCACAGATACCGTTCCATAAGCCAAATATGTAATAGACAAGAGCTACTCCTTGCTCAACGAAGTGGACTCAACACCCCATATTAAACGCCTAAGAATATACCTGACTAGAAATAATCTTAAAACCTACGGATTTATATGTCTCCGAAAGACAATCAAGCGTGTGTACAGCGGCATAAACGCAGCAGTGATAGGATTGGTGAGGTTCGGTGAGCAAATGCAGACCCTTTGAAGTCATATTGCATGGTACCCATTCCATGGGTCTCAACTCTCCAGGTTTAAGGGATTCTTCCTTCAGCTAAAACATGCATGTGGAACCCAGAGTATGATCCACCGTGTGATCGGGAAACGTGTTCAAATGTGTCTCAGTTTTCGTCCCCTGGTACTCGGGTGCAAACTCCAGATGCTTTACTAACACTCTCCCCACTTGGAGAGTCAGTGCCTTTAACCTCCTGTTTGGCCCAGTTTGCAATTTCTGCGGAAAATGTACAGGAATGGGGAGAACCAATGAGAGACTAGCTGGGGGTGTCTGGACGGGCAAATTTAACTCTCATTTCCCACCAGGAAGAGGAATTAACCAAAGGCTCAGCGTGCCGTGCCGGAACCACACTAGGGCCTGAAGCAATCCTGCGGTGTTGCGGCCAGCTCACAAGAAAGCGAGTTGAAGAAAGGAGCTCAGGGGCACTGTAATTCACAAACCTGCACAGTTATAAATGACAGCTATCGTCCAAAAATATATTGAAGTAAGGCTGCCAAGAGGACTTGAAAGCGGGGCAGAATTGCAGGAAACCGATTTCAGGAGGTAGACGGGAATTGCATGTAAAGCATAGGAAAAGAGGCAGAACGTCCACAATGATGCACTTGGCCAAAAAGGGCGTATGCGTTTTTTCCTGAATATATTCAGGAAAAAACGCATACGCCCTTTTTGGCCAACCAAGCAAGCTTGCAAAGGAAATCTGCACTACAATGAAGTCTCACTGCCCCCCGGTCAAAAGGGCCATCTGAAAAAAGTGTAAAATCCAGAAAGGCAAGACAGGACATGGAGAATTGGGAGCCTTGTTATGCTGATGGGCGGGATGTAAATTGCCAACAGCCACTCTGGAGAAGTGTATGCTGTTTCCTGAAACATCTAAAAAACAAAGCAACAGAGCCTAGGGCACTTCCACTTATGGTCCTATAGCTTAGGGAAATTAAAATCAAAAAGACACAGCCACCCCAAAGTTTGGGACGGCTCTGTTTACAAGAACCTCGTTTACGGTACAAGTTCAATATCACAGAAAGCGAAAAATGCATAAAGAAATTGTGGTACTTACGTACAATGCAATATCACTCAGCAATGAAATCTATGTCATCAGGCCCGTAGCAGCATAATGAGTGGATTAAGGTACGATGATTGTAAGTGAAATAAGTCACACAGAAAAAGAAACATCGTAAGATATCACTACTACACGGAATGTAAACTTGGCTACACAGGAACTGAATTACAAAACAGAACAGGGTCTCAAATGTAGAAAACCAACTTACGCTAGCTTAAGGGGAAAGGTGAGTTGGGGTGCTGCATGAAACCAGAGATTGAAATTAGCACAGATACCGTTCCATAAGCCAAATATGTAATAGACAAGAGCTACTCCTTGCTCAACGAAGTGGACTCAACACCCCATATTAAACGCCTAAGAATATACCTGACTAGAAATAATCTTAAAACCTACGGATTTATATGTCTCCGAAAGACAATCAAGCGTGTGTACAGCGGCATAAACGCAGCAGTGATAGGATTGGTGAGGTTCGGTGAGCAAATGCAGACCCTTTGAAGTCATATTGCATGGTACCCATTCCATGGGTCTCAACTCTCCAGGTTTAAGGGATTCTTCCTTCAGCTAAAACATGCATGTGGAACCCAGAGTATGATCCACCGTGTGATCGGGAAACGTGTTCAAATGTGTCTCAGTTTTCGTCCCCTGGTACTCGGGTGCAAACTCCAGACGCTTTACTAACACTCTCCCCACTTGGAGAGTCAGTGCCTTTAACCTCCTGTTTGGCCCAGTTTGCAATTTCTGCGGAAAATGTACAGGAATAGGGAGAACCAATGAGAGACTAGCTGGGGGTGTCTGGACGGGCAAATTTAACTCTCATTTCCCACCAGGAAGAGGAATTAACCAAAGGCTCAGCGTGCCGTGCCGGAACCACACTAGGGCCTGAAGCAATCCTGCGGTGTTGCGGCCAGCTCACAAGAAAGCGAGTTGAAGAAAGGAGCTCAGGGGCACTGTAATTCACAAACCTGCAGAGTTATAAATGACAGCTATCGTCCAAAAATATATTGAAGTAAGGCTGCCAAGAGGACTTGAAAGCGGGGCAGAATTGCAGGAAACCGATTTCAGGAGGTAGACGGGAATTGCATGTAAAGCATAGGAAAAGAGGCAGAACGTCCACAATGATGCACTTGGCCAAAAAGGGCGTATGCGTTTTTTCCTGAATATATTCAGGAAAAAACGCATACGCCCTTTTTGGCCAACCAAGCAAGCTTGCAAAGGAAATCTGCACTACAATGAAGTCTCACTGCCCCCCGGTCAAAAGGGCCATCTGAAAAAAGTGTAAAATCCAGAAAGGCAAGACAGGACATGGAGAATTGGGAGCCTTGTTATGCTGATGGGCGGGATGTAAATTGCCAACAGCCACTCTGGAGAAGTGTATGCTGTTTCCTGAAACATCTAAAAAACAAAGCAACAGAGCCTAGGGCACTTCCACTTATGGTCCTATAGCTTAGGGAAATTAAAATCAAAAAGACACAGCCACCCCAAAGTTTGGGACGGCTCTGTTTACAAGAACCTCGTTTACGGTACAAGTTCAATATCACAGAAAGCGAAAAATGCATAAAGAAATTGTGGTACTTACGTACAATGCAATATCACTCAGCAATGAAATCTATGTCATCAGGCCCGTAGCAGCATAATGAGTGGATTAAGGTACGATGATTGTAAGTGAAATAAGTCACACAGAAAAAGAAACATCGTAAGATATCACTACTACACGGAATGTAAACTTGGCTACACAGGAACTGAATTACAAAACAGAACAGGGTCTCAAATGTAGAAAACCAACTTACGCTAGCTTAAGGGGAAAGGTGAGTTGGGGTGCTGCATGAAACCAGAGATTGAAATTAGCACAGATACCGTTCCATAAGCCAAATATGTAATAGACAAGAGCTACTCCTTGCTCAACGAAGTGGACTCAACACCCCATATTAAACGCCTAAGAATATACCTGACTAGAAATAATCTTAAAACCTACGGATTTATATGTCTCCGAAAGACAATCAAGCGTGTGTACAGCGGCATAAACGCAGCAGTGATAGGATTGGTGAGGTTCGGTGAGCAAATGCAGACCCTTTGAAGTCATATTGCATGGTACCCATTCCATGGGTCTCAACTCTCCAGGTTTAAGGGATTCTTCCTTCAGCTAAAACATGCATGTGGAACCCAGAGTATGATCCACCGTGTGATCGGGAAACGTGTTCAAATGTGTCTCAGTTTTCGTCCCCTGGTACTCGGGTGCAAACTCCAGACGCTTTACTAACACTCTCCCCACTTGGAGAGTCAGTGCCTTTAACCTCCTGTTTGGCCCAGTTTGCAATTTCTGCGGAAAATGTACAGGAATAGGGAGAACCAATGAGAGACTAGCTGGGGGTGTCTGGACGGGCAAATTTAACTCTCATTTCCCACCAGGAAGAGGAATTAACCAAAGGCTCAGCGTGCCGTGCCGGAACCACACTAGGGCCTGAAGCAATCCTGCGGTGTTGCGGCCAGCTCACAAGAAAGCGAGTTGAAGAAAGGAGCTCAGGGGCACTGTAATTCACAAACCTGCAGAGTTATAAATGACAGCTATCGTCCAAAAATATATTGAAGTAAGGCTGCCAAGAGGACTTGAAAGCGGGGCAGAATTGCAGGAAACCGATTTCAGGAGGTAGACGGGAATTGCATGTAAAGCATAGGAAAAGAGGCAGAACGTCCACAATGATGCACTTGGCCAAAAAGGGCGTATGCGTTTTTTCCTGAATATATTCAGGAAAAAACGCATACGCCCTTTTTGGCCAACCAAGCAAGCTTGCAAAGGAAATCTGCACTACAATGAAGTCTCACTGCCCCCCGGTCAAAAGGGCCATCTGAAAAAAGTGTAAAATCCAGAAAGGCAAGACAGGACATGGAGAATTGGGAGCCTTGTTATGCTGATGGGCGGGATGTAAATTGCCAACAGCCACTCTGGAGAAGTGTATGCTGTTTCCTGAAACATCTAAAAAACAAAGCAACAGAGCCTAGGGCACTTCCACTTATGGTCCTATAGCTTAGGGAAATTAAAATCAAAAAGACACAGCCACCCCAAAGGTTGGGACGGCTCTGTTTACAAGAACCTCGTTTACGGTACAAGTTCAATATCACAGAAAGCGAAAAATGGATAAAGAAGTTGTGGTACTTACGTACAATGCAATATCACTCAGCAATGAAATCTATGTCATCAGGCCCGTAGCAGCATAATGAGTGGATTAAGGTACGATGATTGTAAGTGAAATAAGTCACACAGAAAAAGAAACATCGTAAGATATCACTACTACACGGAATGGAAACTTGGCTACACAGGAACTGAATTACAAAACAGAACAGGGTCTCAAATGTAGAAAACCAACTTACGCTAGCTTAAGGGGAAAGGTGAGTTGGGGTGCTGCATGAAACCAGAGATTGAAATTAGCACAGATACCGTTCCATAAGCCAAATATGTAATAGACAAGAGCTACTCCTTGCTCAACGAAGTGGACTCAACACTCCATATTAAACGCCTAAGAATATACCTGACTAGAAATAATCTTAAAACCTACGGATTTATATGTCTCCGAAAGACAATCAAGCGTGTGTACAGCGGCATAAACGCAGCAGTGATAGGATTGGTGAGGTTCGGTGAGCAAATGCAGACCCTTTGAAGTCATATTGCATGGTACCCATTCCATGGGTCTCAACTCTCCAGGTTTAAGGGATTCTTCCTTCAGCTAAAACATGCATGTGGAACCCAGAGTATGATCCACCGTGTGATCGGGAAACGTGTTCAAATGTGTCTCAGTTTTCGTCCCCTGGTACTCGGGTGCAAACTCCAGACGCTTTACTAACACTCTCCCCACTTGGAGAGTCAGTGCCTTTAACCTCCTGTTTGGCCCAGTTTGCAATTTCTGCGGAAAATGTACAGGAATGGGGAGAACCAATGAGAGACTAGCTGGGGGTGTCTGGACGGGCAAATTTAACTCTCATTTCCCACCAGGAAGAGGAATTAACCAAAGGCTCAGCGTGCCGTGCCGGAACCACACTAGGGCCTGAAGCAATCCTGCGGTGTTGCGGCCAGCTCACAAGAAAGCGAGTTGAAGAAAGGAGCTCAGGGGCACTGTAATTCACAAACCTGCAGAGTTATAAATGACAGCTATCGTCCAAAAATATATTGAAGTAAGGCTGCCAAGAGGACTTGAAAGCGGGGCAGAATTGCAGGAAACCGATTTCAGGAGGTAGACGGGAATTGCATGTAAAGCATAGGAAAAGAGGCAGAACGTCCACAATGATGCACTTGGCCAAAAAGGGCGTATGCGTTTTTTCCTGAATATATTCAGGAAAAAACGCATACGCCCTTTTTGGCCAACCAAGCAAGCTTGCAAAGGAAATCTGCACTACAATGAAGTCTCACTGCCCCCCGGTCAAAAGGGCCATCTGAAAAAAGTGTAAAATCCAGAAAGGCAAGACAGGACATGGAGAATTGGGAGCCTTGTTATGCTGATGGGCGGGATGTAAATTGCCAACAGCCACTCTGGAGAAGTGTATGCTGTTTCCTGAAACATCTAAAAAACAAAGCAACAGAGCCTAGGGCACTTCCACTTATGGTCCTATAGCTTAGGGAAATTAAAATCAAAAAGACACAGCCACCCCAAAGTTTGGGACGGCTCTGTTTACAAGAACCTTGTTTACGGTACAAGTTCAATATCACAGAAAGCGAAAAATGGATAAAGAAGTTGTGGTACTTACGTACAATGCAATATCACTCAGCAATGAAATCTATGTCATCAGGCCCGTAGCAGCATAATGAGTGGATTAAGGTACGATGATTGTAAGTGAAATAAGTCACACAGAAAAAGAAACATCATAAGATATCACTACTACACGGAATGTAAACTTGGCTACACAGGAACTGAATTACAAAACAGAACAGGGTCTCAAATGTAGAAAACCAACTTACGCTAGCTTAAGGGGAAAGGTGAGTTGGGGTGCTGCATGAAACCAGAGATTGAAATTAGCACAGATACCGTTCCATAAGCCAAATATGTAATAGACAAGAGCTACTCCTTGCTCAACGAAGTGGACTCAACACCCCATATTAAACGCCTAAGAATATACCTGACTAGAAATAATCTTAAAACCTACGGATTTATATGTCTCCGAAAGACAATCAAGCGTGTGTACAGCGGCATAAACGCAGCAGTGATAGGATTGGTGAGGTTCGGTGAGCAAATGCAGACCCTTTGAAGTCATATTGCATGGTACCCATTCCATGGGTCTCAACTCTCCAGGTTTAAGGGATTCTTCCTTCAGCTAAAACATGCATGTGGAACCCAGAGTATGATCCACCGTGTGATCGGGAAACGTGTTCAAATGTGTCTCAGTTTTCGTCCCCTGGTACTCGGGTGCAAACTCCAGACGCTTTACTAACACTCTCCCCACTTGGAGAGTCAGTGCCTTTAACCTCCTGTTTGGCCCAGTTTGCAATTTCTGCGGAAAATGTACAGGAATAGGGAGAACCAATGAGAGACTAGCTGGGGGTGTCTGGACGGGCAAATTTAACTCTCATTTCCCACCAGGAAGAGGAATTAACCAAAGGCTCAGCGTGCCGTGCCGGAACCACACTAGGGCCTGAAGCAATCCTGCGGTGTTGCGGCCAGCTCACAAGAAAGCGAGTTGAAGAAAGGAGCTCAGGGGCACTGTAATTCACAAACCTGCAGAGTTATAAATGACAGCTATCGTCCAAAAATATATTGAAGTAAGGCTGCCAAGAGGACTTGAAAGCGGGGCAGAATTGCAGGAAACCGATTTCAGGAGGTAGACGGGAATTGCATGTAAAGCATAGGAAAAGAGGCAGAACGTCCACAATGATGCACTTGGCCAAAAAGGGCGTATGCGTTTTTTCCTGAATATATTCAGGAAAAAACGCATACGCCCTTTTTGGCCAACCAAGCAAGCTTGCAAAGGAAATCTGCACTACAATGAAGTCTCACTGCCCCCCGGTCAAAAGGGCCATCTGAAAAAAGTGTAAAATCCAGAAAGGCAAGACAGGACATGGAGAATTGGGAGCCTTGTTATGCTGATGGGCGGGATGTAAATTGCCAACAGCCACTCTGGAGAAGTGTATGCTGTTTCCTGAAACATCTAAAAAACAAAGCAACAGAGCCTAGGGCACTTCCACTTATGGTCCTATAGCTTAGGGAAATTAAAATCAAAAAGACACAGCAACCCCAAAGGTTGGGACGGCTCTGTTTACAAGAACCTCGTTTACGGTACAAGTTCAATATCACAGAAAGCGAAAAATGGATAAAGAAGTTGTGGTACTTACGTACAATGCAATATCACTCAGCAATGAAATCTATGTCATCAGGCCCGTAGCAGCATAATGAGTGGATTAAGGTACAATGATTGTAAGTGAAATAAGTCACACAGAAAAAGAAACATCATAAGATATCACTACTACACGGAATGTAAACTTGGCTACACAGGAACTGAATTACAAAACAGAACAGGGTCTCAAATGTAGAAAACCAACTTACGCTAGCTTAAGGGGAAAGGTGAGTTGGGGTGCTGCATGAAACCAGAGATTGAAATTAGCACAGATACCATTCCATAAGCCAAATATGTAATAGACAAGAGCTACTCCTTGCTCAACGAAGTGGACTCAACACCCCATATTAAACGCCTAAGAATATACCTGACTAGAAATAATCTTAAAACCTACGGATTTATATGTCTCCGAAAGACAATCAAGCGTGTGTACAGCGGCATAAACGCAGCAGTGATAGGATTGGTGAGGTTCGGTGAGCAAATGCAGACCCTTTGAAGTCATATTGCATGGTACCCATTCCATGGGTCTCAACTCTCCAGGTTTAAGGGATTCTTCCTTCAGCTAAAACATGCATGTGGAACCCAGAGTATGATCCACCGTGTGATCGGGAAACGTGTTCAAATGTGTCTCAGTTTTCGTCCCCTGGTACTCGGGTGCAAACTCCAGACGCTTTACTAACACTCTCCCCACTTGGAGAGTCAGTGCCTTTAACCTCCTGTTTGGCCCAGTTTGCAATTTCTGCGGAAAATGTACAGGAATAGGGAGAACCAATGAGAGACTAGCTGGGGGTGTCTGGACGGGCAAATTTAACTCTCATTTCCCACCAGGAAGAGGAATTAACCAAAGGCTCAGCGTGCCGTGCCGGAACCACACTAGGGCCTGAAGCAATCCTGCGGTGTTGCGGCCAGCTCACAAGAAAGCGAGTTGAAGAAAGGAGCTCAGGGGCACTGTAATTCACAAACCTGCAGAGTTATAAATGACAGCTATCGTCCAAAAATATATTGAAGTAAGGCTGCCAAGAGGACTTGAAAGCGGGGCAGAATTGCAGGAAACCGATTTCAGGAGGTAGACGGGAATTGCATGTAAAGCATAGGAAAAGAGGCAGAACGTCCACAATGATGCACTTGGCCAAAAAGGGCGTATGCGTTTTTTCCCAGGAAAAAACGCATACGCCCTTTTTGGCCAACCAAGCAAGCTTGCAAAGGAAATCTGCACTACAATGAAGTCTCACTGCCCCCCGGTCAAAAGGGCCATCTGAAAAAAGTGTAAAATCCAGAAAGGCAAGACAGGACATGGAGAATTGGGAGCCTTGTTATGCTGATGGGCGGGATGTAAATTGCCAACAGCCACTCTGGAGAAGTGTATGCTGTTTCCTGAAACATCTAAAAAACAAAGCAACAGAGCCTAGGGCACTTCCACTTATGGTCCTATAGCTTAGGGAAATTAAAATCAAAAAGACACAGCCACCCCAAAGTTTGGGACGGCTCTGTTTACAAGAACCTCGTTTACGGTACAAGTTCAATATCACAGAAAGCGAAAAATGGATAAAGAAGTTGTGGTACTTACGTACAATGCAATATCACTCAGCAATGAAATCTATGTCATCAGGCCCGTAGCAGCATAATGAGTGGATTAAGGTACGATGATTGTAAGTGAAATAAGTCACACAGAAAAAGAAACATCGTAAGATATCACTACTACACGGAATGTAAACTTGGCTACACAGGAACTGAATTACAAAACAGAACAGGGTCTCAAATGTAGAAAACCAACTTACGCTAGCTTAAGGGGAAAGGTGAGCTGGGGTGCTGCATGAAACCAGAGATTGAAATTAGCACAGATACCGTTCCATAAGCCAAATATGTAATAGACAAGAGCTACTCCTTGCTCAACGAAGTGGACTCAACACCCCATATTAAACGCCTAAGAATATACCTGACTAGAAATAATCTTAAAACCTACGGATTTATATGTCTCCGAAAGACAATCAAGCGTGTGTACAGCGGCATAAACGCAGCAGTGATAGGATTGGTGAGGTTCGGTGAGCAAATGCAGACCCTTTGAAGTCATATTGCATGGTACCCATTCCATGGGTCTCAACTCTCCAGGTTTAAGGGATTCTTCCTTCAGCTAAAACATGCATGTGGAACCCAGAGTATGATCCACCGTGTGATCGGGAAACGTGTTCAAATGTGTCTCAGTTTTCGTCCCCTGGTACTCGGGTGCAAACTCCAGACGCTTTACTAACACTCTCCCCACTTGGAGAGTCAGTGCCTTTAACCTCCTGTTTGGCCCAGTTTGCAATTTCTGCGGAAAATGTACAGGAATGGGGAGAACCAATGAGAGACTAGCTGGGGGTGTCTGGACGGGCAAATTTAACTCTCATTTCCCACCAGGAAGAGGAATTAACCAAAGGCTCAGCGTGCCGTGCCGGAACCACACTAGGGCCTGAAGCAATCCTGCGGTGTTGCGGCCAGCTCACAAGAAAGCGAGTTGAAGAAAGGAGCTCAGGGGCACTGTAATTCACAAACCTGCACAGTTATAAATGACAGCTATCGTCCAAAAATATATTGAAGTAAGGCTGCCAAGAGGACTTGAAAGCGGGGCAGAATTGCAGGAAACCGATTTCAGGAGGTAGACGGGAATTGCATGTAAAGCATAGGAAAAGAGGCAGAACGTCCACAATGATGCACTTGGCCAAAAAGGGCGTATGCGTTTTTTCCTGAATATATTCAGGAAAAAACGCATACGCCCTTTTTGGCCAACCAAGCAAGCTTGCAAAGGAAATCTGCACTACAATGAAGTCTCACTGCCCCCCGGTCAAAAGGGCCATCTGAAAAAAGTGTAAAATCCAGAAAGGCAAGACAGGACATGGAGAATTGGGAGCCTTGTTATGCTGATGGGCGGGATGTAAATTGCCAACAGCCACTCTGGAGAAGTGTATGCTGTTTCCTGAAACATCTAAAAAACAAAGCAACAGAGCCTAGGGCACTTCCACTTATGGTCCTATAGCTTAGGGAAATTAAAATCAAAAAGACACAGCCACCCCAAAGTTTGGGACGGCTCTGTTTACAAGAACCTCGTTTACGGTACAAGTTCAATATCACAGAAAGCGAAAAATGCATAAAGAAATTGTGGTACTTACGTACAATGCAATATCACTCAGCAATGAAATCTATGTCATCAGGCCCGTAGCAGCATAATGAGTGGATTAAGGTACGATGATTGTAAGTGAAATAAGTCACACAGAAAAAGAAACATCGTAAGATATCACTACTACACGGAATGTAAACTTGGCTACACAGGAACTGAATTACAAAACAGAACAGGGTCTCAAATGTAGAAAACCAACTTACGCTAGCTTAAGGGGAAAGGTGAGTTGGGGTGCTGCATGAAACCAGAGATTGAAATTAGCACAGATACCGTTCCATAAGCCAAATATGTAATAGACAAGAGCTACTCCTTGCTCAACGAAGTGGACTCAACACCCCATATTAAACGCCTAAGAATATACCTGACTAGAAATAATCTTAAAACCTACGGATTTATATGTCTCCGAAAGACAATCAAGCGTGTGTACAGCGGCATAAACGCAGCAGTGATAGGATTGGTGAGGTTCGGTGAGCAAATGCAGACCCTTTGAAGTCATATTGCATGGTACCCATTCCATGGGTCTCAACTCTCCAGGTTTAAGGGATTCTTCCTTCAGCTAAAACATGCATGTGGAACCCAGAGTATGATCCACCGTGTGATCGGGAAACGTGTTCAAATGTGTCTCAGTTTTCGTCCCCTGGTACTCGGGTGCAAACTCCAGACGCTTTACTAACACTCTCCCCACTTGGAGAGTCAGTGCCTTTAACCTCCTGTTTGGCCCAGTTTGCAATTTCTGCGGAAAATGTACAGGAATAGGGAGAACCAATGAGAGACTAGCTGGGGGTGTCTGGACGGGCAAATTTAACTCTCATTTCCCACCAGGAAGAGGAATTAACCAAAGGCTCAGCGTGCCGTGCCGGAACCACACTAGGGCCTGAAGCAATCCTGCGGTGTTGCGGCCAGCTCACAAGAAAGCGAGTTGAAGAAAGGAGCTCAGGGGCACTGTAATTCACAAACCTGCAGAGTTATAAATGACAGCTATCGTCCAAAAATATATTGAAGTAAGGCTGCCAAGAGGACTTGAAAGCGGGGCAGAATTGCAGGAAACCGATTTCAGGAGGTAGACGGGAATTGCATGTAAAGCATAGGAAAAGAGGCAGAACGTCCACAATGATGCACTTGGCCAAAAAGGGCGTATGCGTTTTTTCCTGAATATATTCAGGAAAAAACGCATACGCCCTTTTTGGCCAACCAAGCAAGCTTGCAAAGGAAATCTGCACTACAATGAAGTCTCACTGCCCCCCGGTCAAAAGGGCCATCTGAAAAAAGTGTAAAATCCAGAAAGGCAAGACAGGACATGGAGAATTGGGAGCCTTGTTATGCTGATGGGCGGGATGTAAATTGCCAACAGCCACTCTGGAGAAGTGTATGCTGTTTCCTGAAACATCTAAAAAACAAAGCAACAGAGCCTAGGGCACTTCCACTTATGGTCCTATAGCTTAGGGAAATTAAAATCAAAAAGACACAGCCACCCCAAAGTTTGGGACGGCTCTGTTTACAAGAACCTCGTTTACGGTACAAGTTCAATATCACAGAAAGCGAAAAATGCATAAAGAAATTGTGGTACTTACGTACAATGCAATATCACTCAGCAATGAAATCTATGTCATCAGGCCCGTAGCAGCATAATGAGTGGATTAAGGTACGATGATTGTAAGTGAAATAAGTCACACAGAAAAAGAAACATCGTAAGATATCACTACTACACGGAATGTAAACTTGGCTACACAGGAACTGAATTACAAAACAGAACAGGGTCTCAAATGTAGAAAACCAACTTACGCTAGCTTAAGGGGAAAGGTGAGTTGGGGTGCTGCATGAAACCAGAGATTGAAATTAGCACAGATACCGTTCCATAAGCCAAATATGTAATAGACAAGAGCTACTCCTTGCTCAACGAAGTGGACTCAACACCCCATATTAAACGCCTAAGAATATACCTGACTAGAAATAATCTTAAAACCTACGGATTTATATGTCTCCGAAAGACAATCAAGCGTGTGTACAGCGACATAAACGCAGCAGTGATAGGATTGGTGAGGTTCGGTGAGCAAATGCAGACCCTTTGAAGTCATATTGCATGGTACCCATTCCATGGGTCTCAACTCTCCAGGTTTAAGGGATTCTTCCTTCAGCTAAAACATGCATGTGGAACCCAGAGTATGATCCACCGTGTGATCGGGAAACGTGTTCAAATGTGTCTCAGTTTTCGTCCCCTGGTACTCGGGTGCAAACTCCAGACGCTTTACTAACACTCTCCCCACTTGGAGAGTCAGTGCCTTTAACCTCCTGTTTGGCCCAGTTTGCAATTTCTGCGGAAAATGTACAGGAATAGGGAGAACCAATGAGAGACTAGCTGGGGGTGTCTGGACGGGCAAATTTAACTCTCATTTCCCACCAGGAAGAGGAATTAACCAAAGGCTCAGCGTGCCGTGCCGGAACCACACTAGGGCCTGAAGCAATCCTGCGGTGTTGCGGCCAGCTCACAAGAAAGCGAGTTGAAGAAAGGAGCTCAGGGGCACTGTAATTCACAAACCTGCAGAGTTATAAATGACAGCTATCGTCCAAAAATATATTGAAGTAAGGCTGCCAAGAGGACTTGAAAGCGGGGCAGAATTGCAGGAAACCGATTTCAGGAGGTAGACGGGAATTGCATGTAAAGCATAGGAAAAGAGGCAGAACGTCCACAATGATGCACTTGGCCAAAAAGGGCGTATGCGTTTTTTCCTGAATATATTCAGGAAAAAACGCATACGCCCTTTTTGGCCAACCAAGCAAGCTTGCAAAGGAAATCTGCACTACAATGAAGTCTCACTGCCCCCCGGTCAAAAGGGCCATCTGAAAAAAGTGTAAAATCCAGAAAGGCAAGACAGGACATGGAGAATTGGGAGCCTTGTTATGCTGATGGGCGGGATGTAAATTGCCAACAGCCACTCTGGAGAAGTGTATGCTGTTTCCTGAAACATCTAAAAAACAAAGCAACAGAGCCTAGGGCACTTCCACTTATGGTCCTATAGCTTAGGGAAATTAAAATCAAAAAGACACAGCCACCCCAAAGGTTGGGACGGCTCTGTTTACAAGAACCTCGTTTACGGTACAAGTTCAATATCACAGAAAGCGAAAAATGGATAAAGAAGTTGTGGTACTTACGTACAATGCAATATCACTCAGCAATGAAATCTATGTCATCAGGCCCGTAGCAGCATAATGAGTGGATTAAGGTACGATGATTGTAAGTGAAATAAGTCACACAGAAAAAGAAACATCGTAAGATATCACTACTACACGGAATGGAAACTTGGCTACACAGGAACTGAATTACAAAACAGAACAGGGTCTCAAATGTAGAAAACCAACTTACGCTAGCTTAAGGGGAAAGGTGAGTTGGGGTGCTGCATGAAACCAGAGATTGAAATTAGCACAGATACCGTTCCATAAGCCAAATATGTAATAGACAAGAGCTACTCCTTGCTCAACGAAGTGGACTCAACACCCCATATTAAACGCCTAAGAATATACCTGACTAGAAATAATCTTAAAACCTACGGATTTATATGTCTCCGAAAGACAATCAAGCGTGTGTACAGCGGCATAAACGCAGCAGTGATAGGATTGGTGAGGTTCGGTGAGCAAATGCAGACCCTTTGAAGTCATATTGCATGGTACCCATTCCATGGGTCTCAACTCTCCAGGTTTAAGGGATTCTTCCTTCAGCTAAAACATGCATGTGGAACCCAGAGTATGATCCACCGTGTGATCGGGAAACGTGTTCAAATGTGTCTCAGTTTTCGTCCCCTGGTACTCGGGTGCAAACTCCAGACGCTTTACTAACACTCTCCCCACTTGGAGAGTCAGTGCCTTTAACCTCCTGTTTGGCCCAGTTTGCAATTTCTGCGGAAAATGTACAGGAATGGGGAGAACCAATGAGAGACTAGCTGGGGGTGTCTGGACGGGCAAATTTAACTCTCATTTCCCACCAGGAAGAGGAATTAACCAAAGGCTCAGCGTGCCGTGCCGGAACCACACTAGGGCCTGAAGCAATCCTGCGGTGTTGCGGCCAGCTCACAAGAAAGCGAGTTGAAGAAAGGAGCTCAGGGGCACTGTAATTCACAAACCTGCAGAGTTATAAATGACAGCTATCGTCCAAAAATATATTGAAGTAAGGCTGCCAAGAGGACTTGAAAGCGGGGCAGAATTGCAGGAAACCGATTTCAGGAGGTAGACGGGAATTGCATGTAAAGCATAGGAAAAGAGGCAGAACGTCCACAATGATGCACTTGGCCAAAAAGGGCGTATGCGTTTTTTCCTGAATATATTCAGGAAAAAACGCATACGCCCTTTTTGGCCAACCAAGCAAGCTTGCAAAGGAAATCTGCACTACAATGAAGTCTCACTGCCCCCCGGTCAAAAGGGCCATCTGAAAAAAGTGTAAAATCCAGAAAGGCAAGACAGGACATGGAGAATTGGGAGCCTTGTTATGCTGATGGGCGGGATGTAAATTGCCAACAGCCACTCTGGAGAAGTGTATGCTGTTTCCTGAAACATCTAAAAAACAAAGCAACAGAGCCTAGGGCACTTCCACTTATGGTCCTATAGCTTAGGGAAATTAAAATCAAAAAGACACAGCCACCCCAAAGGTTGGGACGGCTCTGTTTACAAGAACCTCGTTTACGGTACAAGTTCAATATCACAGAAAGCGAAAAATGGATAAAGAAGTTGTGGTACTTACGTACAATGCAATATCACTCAGCAATGAAATCTATGTCATCAGGCCCGTAGCAGCATAATGAGTGGATTAAGGTACGATGATTGTAAGTGAAATAAGTCACACAGAAAAAGAAACATCGTAAGATATCACTACTACACGGAATGTAAACTTGGCTACACAGGAACTGAATTACAAAACAGAACAGGGTCTCAAATGTAGAAAACCAACTTACGCTAGCTTAAGGGGAAAGGTGAGTTGGGGTGCTGCATGAAACCAGAGATTGAAATTAGCACAGATACCGTTCCATAAGCCAAATATGTAATAGACAAGAGCTACTCCTTGCTCAACGAAGTGGACTCAACACCCCATATTAAACGCCTAAGAATATACCTGACTAGAAATAATCTTAAAACCTACGGATTTATATGTCTCCGAAAGACAATCAAGCGTGTGTACAGCGGCATAAACGCAGCAGTGATAGGATTGGTGAGGTTCGGTGAGCAAATGCAGACCCTTTGAAGTCATATTGCATGGTACCCATTCCATGGGTCTCAACTCTCCAGGTTTAAGGGATTCTTCCTTCAGCTAAAACATGCATGTGGAACCCAGAGTATGATCCACCGTGTGATCGGGAAACGTGTTCAAATGTGTCTCAGTTTTCGTCCCCTGGTACTCGGGTGCAAACTCCAGACGCTTTACTAACACTCTCCCCACTTGGAGAGTCAGTGCCTTTAACCTCCTGTTTGGCCCAGTTTGCAATTTCTGCGGAAAATGTACAGGAATGGGGAGAACCAATGAGAGACTAGCTGGGGGTGTCTGGACGGGCAAATTTAACTCTCATTTCCCACCAGGAAGAGGAATTAACCAAAGGCTCAGCGTGCCGTGCCGGAACCACACTAGGGCCTGAAGCAATCCTGCGGTGTTGCGGCCAGCTCACAAGAAAGCGAGTTGAAGAAAGGAGCTCAGGGGCACTGTAATTCACAAACCTGCAGAGTTATAAATGACAGCTATCGTCCAAAAATATATTGAAGTAAGGCTGCCAAGAGGACTTGAAAGCGGGGCAGAATTGCAGGAAACCGATTTCAGGAGGTAGACGGGAATTGCATGTAAAGCATAGGAAAAGAGGCAGAACGTCCACAATGATGCACTTGGCCAAAAAGGGCGTATGCGTTTTTTCCTGAATATATTCAGGAAAAAACGCATACGCCCTTTTTGGCCAACCAAGCAAGCTTGCAAAGGAAATCTGCACTACAATGAAGTCTCACTGCCCCCCGGTCAAAAGGGCCATCTGAAAAAAGTGTAAAATCCAGAAAGGCAAGACAGGACATGGAGAATTGGGAGCCTTGTTATGCTGATGGGCGGGATGTAAATTGCCAACAGCCACTCTGGAGAAGTGTATGCTGTTTCCTGAAACATCTAAAAAACAAAGCAACAGAGCCTAGGGCACTTCCACTTATGGTCCTATAGCTTAGGGAAATTAAAATCAAAAAGACACAGCCACCCCAAAGGTTGGGACGGCTCTGTTTACAAGAACCTCGTTTACGGTACAAGTTCAATATCACAGAAAGCGAAAAATGGATAAAGAAGTTGTGGTACTTACGTACAATGCAATATCACTCAGCAATGAAATCTATGTCATCAGGCCCGTAGCAGCATAATGAGTGGATTAAGGTACGATGATTGTAAGTGAAATAAGTCACACAGAAAAAGAAACATCATAAGATATCACTACTACACGGAATGTAAACTTGGCTACACAGGAACTGAATTACAAAACAGAACAGGGTCTCAAATGTAGAAAACCAACTTACGCTAGCTTAAGGGGAAAGGTGAGTTGGGGTGCTGCATGAAACCAGAGATTGAAATTAGCACAGATACCGTTCCATAAGCCAAATATGTAATAGACAAGAGCTACTCCTTGCTCAACGAAGTGGACTCAACACCCCATATTAAACGCCTAAGAATATACCTGACTAGAAATAATCTTAAAACCTACGGATTTATATGTCTCCGAAAGACAATCAAGCGTGTGTACAGCGGCATAAATGCAGCAGTGATAGGATTGGTGAGGTTCGGTGAGCAAATGCAGACCCTTTGAAGTCATATTGCATGGTACCCATTCCATGGGTCTCAACTCTCCAGGTTTAAGGGATTCTTCCTTCAGCTAAAACATGCATGTGGAACCCAGAGTATGATCCACCGTGTGATCGGGAAACGTGTTCAAATGTGTCTCAGTTTTCGTCCCCTGGTACTCGGGTGCAAACTCCAGACGCTTTACTAACACTCTCCCCACTTGGAGAGTCAGTGCCTTTAACCTCCTGTTTGGCCCAGTTTGCAATTTCTGCGGAAAATGTACAGGAATAGGGAGAACCAATGAGAGACTAGCTGGGGGTGTCTGGACGGGCAAATTTAACTCTCATTTCCCACCAGGAAGAGGAATTAACCAAAGGCTCAGCGTGCCGTGCCGGAACCACACTAGGGCCTGAAGCAATCCTGCGGTGTTGCGGCCAGCTCACAAGAAAGCGAGTTGAAGAAAGGAGCTCAGGGGCACTGTAATTCACAAACCTGCAGAGTTATAAATGACAGCTATCGTCCAAAAATATATTGAAGTAAGGCTGCCAAGAGGACTTGAAAGCGGGGCAGAATTGCAGGAAACCGATTTCAGGAGGTAGACGGGAATTGCATGTAAAGCATAGGAAAAGAGGCAGAACGTCCACAATGATGCACTTGGCCAAAAAGGGCGTATGCGTTTTTTCCTGAATATATTCAGGAAAAAACGCATACGCCCTTTTTGGCCAACCAAGCAAGCTTGCAAAGGAAATCTGCACTACAATGAAGTCTCACTGCCCCCCGGTCAAAAGGGCCATCTGAAAAAAGTGTAAAATCCAGAAAGGCAAGACAGGACATGGAGAATTGGGAGCCTTGTTATGCTGATGGGCGGGATGTAAATTGCCAACAGCCACTCTGGAGAAGTGTATGCTGTTTCCTGAAACATCTAAAAAACAAAGCAACAGAGCCTAGGGCACTTCCACTTATGGTCCTATAGCTTAGGGAAATTAAAATCAAAAAGACACAGCCACCCCAAAGGTTGGGACGGCTCTGTTTACAAGAACCTCGTTTACGGTACAAGTTCAATATCACAGAAAGCGAAAAATGGATAAAGAAGTTGTGGTACTTACGTACAATGCAATATCACTCAGCAATGAAATCTATGTCATCAGGCCCGTAGCAGCATAATGAGTGGATTAAGGTACGATGATTGTAAGTGAAATAAGTCACACAGAAAAAGAAACATCGTAAGATATCACTACTACACGGAATGTAAACTTGGCTACACAGGAACTGAATTACAAAACAGAACAGGGTCTCAAATGTAGAAAACCAACTTACGCTAGCTTAAGGGGAAAGGTGAGTTGGGGTGCTGCATGAAACCAGAGATTGAAATTAGCACAGATACCGTTCCATAAGCCAAATATGTAATAGACAAGAGCTACTCCTTGCTCAACGAAGTGGACTCAACACCCCATATTAAACGCCTAAGAATATACCTGACTAGAAATAATCTTAAAACCTACGGATTTATATGTCTCCGAAAGACAATCAAGCGTGTGTACAGCGGCATAAACGCAGCAGTGATAGGATTGGTGAGGTTCGGTGAGCAAATGCAGACCCTTTGAAGTCATATTGCATGGTACCCATTCCATGGGTCTCAACTCTCCAGGTTTAAGGGATTCTTCCTTCAGCTAAAACATGCATGTGGAACCCAGAGTATGATCCACCGTGTGATCGGGAAACGTGTTCAAATGTGTCTCAGTTTTCGTCCCCTGGTACTCGGGTGCAAACTCCAGACGCTTTACTAACACTCTCCCCACTTGGAGAGTCAGTGCCTTTAACCTCCTGTTTGGCCCAGTTTGCAATTTCTGCGGAAAATGTACAGGAATGGGGAGAACCAATGAGAGACTAGCTGGGGGTGTCTGGACGGGCAAATTTAACTCTCATTTCCCACCAGGAAGAGGAATTAACCAAAGGCTCAGCGTGCCGTGCCGGAACCACACTAGGGCCTGAAGCAATCCTGCGGTGTTGCGGCCAGCTCACAAGAAAGCGAGTTGAAGAAAGGAGCTCAGGGGCACTGTAATTCACAAACCTGCAGAGTTATAAATGACAGCTATCGTCCAAAAATATATTGAAGTAAGGCTGCCAAGAGGACTTGAAAGCGGGGCAGAATTGCAGGAAACCGATTTCAGGAGGTAGACGGGAATTGCATGTAAAGCATAGGAAAAGAGGCAGAACGTCCACAATGATGCACTTGGCCAAAAAGGGCGTATGCGTTTTTTCCTGAATATATTCAGGAAAAAACGCATACGCCCTTTTTGGCCAACCAAGCAAGCTTGCAAAGGAAATCTGCACTACAATGAAGTCTCACTGCCCCCCGGTCAAAAGGGCCATCTGAAAAAAGTGTAAAATCCAGAAAGGCAAGACAGGACATGGAGAATTGGGAGCCTTGTTATGCTGATGGGCGGGATGTAAATTGCCAACAGCCACTCTGGAGAAGTGTATGCTGTTTCCTGAAACATCTAAAAAACAAAGCAACAGAGCCTAGGGCACTTCCACTTATGGTCCTATAGCTTAGGGAAATTAAAATCAAAAAGACACAGCCACCCCAAAGTTTGGGACGGCTCTGTTTACAAGAACCTCGTTTACGGTACAAGTTCAATATCACAGAAAGCGAAAAATGGATAAAGAAGTTGTGGTACTTACGTACAATGCAATATCACTCAGCAATGAAATCTATGTCATCAGGCCCGTAGCAGCATAATGAGTGGATTAAGGTACGATGATTGTAAGTGAAATAAGTCACACAGAAAAAGAAACATCATAAGATATCACTACTACACGGAATGTAAACTTGGCTACACAGGAACTGAATTACAAAACAGAACAGGGTCTCAAATGTAGAAAACCAACTTACGCTAGCTTAAGGGGAAAGGTGAGTTGGGGTGCTGCATGAAACCAGAGATTGAAATTAGCACAGATACCGTTCCATAAGCCAAATATGTAATAGACAAGAGCTACTCCTTGCTCAACGAAGTGGACTCAACACCCCATATTAAACGCCTAAGAATATACCTGACTAGAAATAATCTTAAAACCTACGGATTTATATGTCTCCGAAAGACAATCAAGCGTGTGTACAGCGGCATAAACGCAGCAGTGATAGGATTGGTGAGGTTCGGTGAGCAAATGCAGACCCTTTGAAGTCATATTGCATGGTACCCATTCCATGGGTCTCAACTCTCCAGGTTTAAGGGATTCTTCCTTCAGCTAAAACATGCATGTGGAACCCAGAGTATGATCCACCGTGTGATCGGGAAACGTGTTCAAATGTGTCTCAGTTTTCGTCCCCTGGTACTCGGGTGCAAACTCCAGACGCTTTACTAACACTCTCCCCACTTGGAGAGTCAGTGCCTTTAACCTCCTGTTTGGCCCAGTTTGCAATTTCTGCGGAAAATGTACAGGAATAGGGAGAACCAATGAGAGACTAGCTGGGGGTGTCTGGACGGGCAAATTTAACTCTCATTTCCCACCAGGAAGAGGAATTAACCAAAGGCTCAGCGTGCCGTGCCAGAACCACACTAGGGCCTGAAGCAATCCTGCGGTGTTGCGGCCAGCTCACAAGAAAGCGAGTTGAAGAAAGGAGCTCAGGGGCACTGTAATTCACAAACCTGCAGAGTTATAAATGACAGCTATCGTCCAAAAATATATTGAAGTAAGGCTGCCAAGAGGACTTGAAAGCGGGGCAGAATTGCAGGAAACCGATTTCAGGAGGTAGACGGGAATTGCATGTAAAGCATAGGAAAAGAGGCAGAACGTCCACAATGATGCACTTGGCCAAAAAGGGCGTATGCGTTTTTTCCTGAATATATTCAGGAAAAAACGCATACGCCCTTTTTGGCCAACCAAGCAAGCTTGCAAAGGAAATCTGCACTACAATGAAGTCTCACTGCCCCCCGGTCAAAAGGGCCATCTGAAAAAAGTGTAAAATCCAGAAAGGCAAGACAGGACATGGAGAATTGGGAGCCTTGTTATGCTGATGGGCGGGATGTAAATTGCCAACAGCCACTCTGGAGAAGTGTATGCTGTTTCCTGAAACATCTAAAAAACAAAGCAACAGAGCCTAGGGCACTTCCACTTATGGTCCTATAGCTTAGGGAAATTAAAATCAAAAAGACACAGCCACCCCAAAGGTTGGGACGGCTCTGTTTACAAGAACCTCGTTTACGGTACAAGTTCAATATCACAGAAAGTGAAAAATGGATAAAGAAGTTGTGGTACTTACGTACAATGCAATATCACTCAGCAATGAAATCTATGTCATCAGGCCCGTAGCAGCATAATGAGTGGATTAAGGTACGATGATTGTAAGTGAAATAAGTCACACAGAAAAAGAAACATCGTAAGATATCACTACTACACGGAATGTAAACTTGGCTACACAGGAACTGAATTACAAAACAGAACAGGGTCTCAAATGTAGAAAACCAACTTACGCTAGCTTAAGGGGAAAGGTGAGTTGGGGTGCTGCATGAAACCAGAGATTGAAATTAGCACAGATACCGTTCCATAAGCCAAATATGTAATAGACAAGAGCTACTCCTTGCTCAACGAAGTGGACTCAACACCCCATATTAAACGCCTAAGAATATACCTGACTAGAAATAATCTTAAAACCTACGGATTTATATGTCTCCGAAAGACAATCAAGCGTGTGTACAGCGGCATAAACGCAGCAGTGATAGGATTGGTGAGGTTCGGTGAGCAAATGCAGACCCTTTGAAGTCATATTGCATGGTACCCATTCCATGGGTCTCAACTCTCCAGGTTTAAGGGATTCTTCCTTCAGCTAAAACATGCATGTGGAACCCAGAGTATGATCCACCGTGTGATCGGGAAACGTGTTCAAATGTGTCTCAGTTTTCGTCCCCTGGTACTCGGGTGCAAACTCCAGACGCTTTACTAACACTCTCCCCACTTGGAGAGTCAGTGCCTTTAACCTCCTGTTTGGCCCAGTTTGCAATTTCTGCGGAAAATGTACAGGAATGGGGAGAACCAATGAGAGACTAGCTGGGGGTGTCTGGACGGGCAAATTTAACTCTCATTTCCCACCAGGAAGAGGAATTAACCAAAGGCTCAGCGTGCCGTGCCGGAACCACACTAGGGCCTGAAGCAATCCTGCGGTGTTGCGGCCAGCTCACAAGAAAGCGAGTTGAAGAAAGGAGCTCAGGGGCACTGTAATTCACAAACCTGCAGAGTTATAAATGACAGCTATCGTCCAAAAATATATTGAAGTAAGGCTGCCAAGAGGACTTGAAAGCGGGGCAGAATTGCAGGAAACCGATTTCAGGAGGTAGACGGGAATTGCATGTAAAGCATAGGAAAAGAGGCAGAACGTCCACAATGATGCACTTGGCCAAAAAGGGCGTATGCGTTTTTTCCTGAATATATTCAGGAAAAAACGCATACGCCCTTTTTGGCCAACCAAGCAAGCTTGCAAAGGAAATCTGCACTACAATGAAGTCTCACTGCCCCCCGGTCAAAAGGGCCATCTGAAAAAAGTGTAAAATCCAGAAAGGCAAGACAGGACATGGAGAATTGGGAGCCTTGTTATGCTGATGGGCGGGATGTAAATTGCCAACAGCCACTCTGGAGAAGTGTATGCTGTTTCCTGAAACATCTAAAAAACAAAGCAACAGAGCCTAGGGCACTTCCACTTATGGTCCTATAGCTTAGGGAAATTAAAATCAAAAAGACACAGCCACCCCAAAGTTTGGGACGGCTCTGTTTACAAGAACCTCGTTTACGGTACAAGTTCAATATCACAGAAAGCGAAAAATGGATAAAGAAGTTGTGGTACTTACGTACAATGCAATATCACTCAGCAATGAAATCTATGTCATCAGGCCCGTAGCAGCATAATGAGTGGATTAAGGTACGATGATTGTAAGTGAAATAAGTCACACAGAAAAAGAAACATCATAAGATATCACTACTACACGGAATGTAAACTTGGCTACACAGGAACTGAATTACAAAACAGAACAGGGTCTCAAATGTAGAAAACCAACTTACGCTAGCTTAAGGGGAAAGGTGAGTTGGGGTGCTGCATGAAACCAGAGATTGAAATTAGCACAGATACCGTTCCATAAGCCAAATATGTAATAGACAAGAGCTACTCCTTGCTCAACGAAGTGGACTCAACACCCCATATTAAACGCCTAAGAATATACCTGACTAGAAATAATCTTAAAACCTACGGATTTATATGTCTCCGAAAGACAATCAAGCGTGTGTACAGCGGCATAAACGCAGCAGTGATAGGATTGGTGAGGTTCGGTGAGCAAATGCAGACCCTTTGAAGTCATATTGCATGGTACCCATTCCATGGGTCTCAACTCTCCAGGTTTAAGGGATTCTTCCTTCAGCTAAAACATGCATGTGGAACCCAGAGTATGATCCACCGTGTGATCGGGAAACGTGTTCAAATGTGTCTCAGTTTTCGTCCCCTGGTACTCGGGTGCAAACTCCAGACGCTTTACTAACACTCTCCCCACTTGGAGAGTCAGTGCCTTTAACCTCCTGTTTGGCCCAGTTTGCAATTCTGCGGAAAATGTACAGGAATAGGGAGAACCAATGAGAGACTAGCTGGGGGTGTCTGGACGGGCAAATTTAACTCTCATTTCCCACCAGGAAGAGGAATTAACCAAAGGCTCAGCGTGCCGTGCCGGAACCACACTAGGGCCTGAAGCAATCCTGCGGTGTTGCGGCCAGCTCACAAGAAAGCGAGTTGAAGAAAGGAGCTCAGGGGCACTGTAATTCACAAACCTGCAGAGTTATAAATGACAGCTATCGTCCAAAAATATATTGAAGTAAGGCTGCCAAGAGGACTTGAAAGCGGGGCAGAATTGCAGGAAACCGATTTCAGGAGGTAGACGGGAATTGCATGTAAAGCATAGGAAAAGAGGCAGAACGTCCACAATGATGCACTTGGCCAAAAAGGGCGTATGCGTTTTTTCCTGAATATATTCAGGAAAAACGCATACGCCCTTTTTGGCCAACCAAGCAAGCTTGCAAAGGAAATCTGCACTACAATGAAGTCTCACTGCCCCCCGGTCAAAAGGGCCATCTGAAAAAAGTGTAAAATCCAGAAAGGCAAGACAGGACATGGAGAATTGGGAGCCTTGTTATGCTGATGGGCGGGATGTAAATTGCCAACAGCCACTCTGGAGAAGTGTATGCTGTTTCCTGAAACATCTAAAAAACAAAGCAACAGAGCCTAGGGCACTTCCACTTATGGTCCTATAGCTTAGGGAAATTAAAATCAAAAAGACACAGCCACCCCAAAGTTTGGGACGGCTCTGTTTACAAGAACCTCGTTTACGGTACAAGTTCAATATCACAGAAAGCGAAAAATGGATAAAGAAGTTGTGGTACTTACGTACAATGCAATATCACTCAGCAATGAAATCTATGTCATCAGGCCCGTAGCAGCATAATGAGTGGATTAAGGTACGATGATTGTAAGTGAAATAAGTCACACAGAAAAAGAAACATCATAAGATATCACTACTACACGGAATGTAAACTTGGCTACACAGGAACTGAATTACAAAACAGAACAGGGTCTCAAATGTAGAAAACCAACTTACGCTAGCTTAAGGGGAAAGGTGAGTTGGGGTGCTGCATGAAACCAGAGATTGAAATTAGCACAGATACCGTTCCATAAGCCAAATATGTAATAGACAAGAGCTACTCCTTGCTCAACGAAGTGGACTCAACACCCCATATTAAACGCCTAAGAATATACCTGACTAGAAATAATCTTAAAACCTACGGATTTATATGTCTCCGAAAGACAATCAAGCGTGTGTACAGCGGCATAAACGCAGCAGTGATAGGATTGGTGAGGTTCGGTGAGCAAATGCAGACCCTTTGAAGTCATATTGCATGGTACCCATTCCATGGGTCTCAACTCTCCAGGTTTAAGGGATTCTTCCTTCAGCTAAAACATGCATGTGGAACCCAGAGTATGATCCACCGTGTGATCGGGAAACGTGTTCAAATGTGTCTCAGTTTTCGTCCCCTGGTACTCGGGTGCAAACTCCAGACGCTTTACTAACACTCTCCCCACTTGGAGAGTCAGTGCCTTTAACCTCCTGTTTGGCCCAGTTTGCAATTTCTGCGGAAATGTACAGGAATAGGGAGAACCAATGAGAGACTAGCTGGGGGTGTCTGGACGGGCAAATTTAACTCTCATTTCCCACCAGGAAGAGGAATTAACCAAAGGCTCAGCGTGCCGTGCCGGAACCACACTAGGGCCTGAAGCAATCCTGCGGTGTTGCGGCCAGCTCACAAGAAAGCGAGTTGAAGAAAGGAGCTCAGGGGCACTGTAATTCACAAACCTGCAGAGTTATAAATGACAGCTATCGTCCAAAAATATATTGAAGTAAGGCTGCCAAGAGGACTTGAAAGCGGGGCAGAATTGCAGGAAACCGATTTCAGGAGGTAGACGGGAATTGCATGTAAAGCATAGGAAAAGAGGCAGAACGTCCACAATGATGCACTTGGCCAAAAAGGGCGTATGCGTTTTTTCCTGAATATATTCAGGAAAAAACGCATACGCCCTTTTTGGCCAACCAAGCAAGCTTGCAAAGGAAATCTGCACTACAATGAAGTCTCACTGCCCCCCGGTCAAAAGGGCCATCTGAAAAAAGTGTAAAATCCAGAAAGGCAAGACAGGACATGGAGAATTGGGAGCCTTGTTATGCTGATGGGCGGGATGTAAATTGCCAACAGCCACTCTGGAGAAGTGTATGCTGTTTCCTGAAACATCTAAAAAACAAAGCAACAGAGCCTAGGGCACTTCCACTTATGGTCCTATAGCTTAGGGAAATTAAAATCAAAAAGACACAGCCACCCCAAAGGTTGGGACGGCTCTGTTTACAAGAACCTCGTTTACGGTACAAGTTCAATATCACAGAAAGCGAAAAATGGATAAAGAAGTTGTGGTACTTACGTACAATGCAATATCACTCAGCAATGAAATCTATGTCATCAGGCCGTAGCAGCATAATGAGTGGATTAAGGTACGATGATTGTAAGTGAAATAAGTCACACAGAAAAAGAAACATCATAAGATATCACTACTACACGGAATGTAAACTTGGCTACACAGGAACTGAATTACAAAACAGAACAGGGTCTCAAATGTAGAAAACCAACTTACGCTAGCTTAAGGGGAAAGGTGAGTTGGGGTGCTGCATGAAACCAGAGATTGAAATTAGCACAGATACCGTTCCATAAGCCAAATATGTAATAGACAAGAGCTACTCCTTGCTCAACGAAGTGGACTCAACACCCCATATTAAACGCCTAAGAATATACCTGACTAGAAATAATCTTAAAACCTACGGATTTATATGTCTCCGAAAGACAATCAAGCGTGTGTACAGCGGCATAAACGCAGCAGTGATAGGATTGGTGAGGTTCGGTGAGCAAATGCAGACCCTTTGAAGTCATATTGCATGGTACCCATTCCATGGGTCTCAACTCTCCAGGTTTAAGGGATTCTTCCTTCAGCTAAAACATGCATGTGGAACCCAGAGTATGATCCACCGTGTGATCGGGAAACGTGTTCAAATGTGTCTCAGTTTTCGTCCCCTGGTACTCGGGTGCAAACTCCAGACGCTTTACTAACACTCTCCCCACTTGGAGAGTCAGTGCCTTTAACCTCCTGTTTGGCCCAGTTTGCAATTTCTGCGGAAAATGTACAGGAATAGGGAGAACCAATGAGAGACTAGCTGGGGGTGTCTGGACGGGCAAATTTAACTCTCATTTCCCACCAGGAAGAGGAATTAACCAAAGGCTCAGCGTGCCGTGCCGGAACCACACTAGGGCCTGAAGCAATCCTGCGGTGTTGCGGCCAGCTCACAAGAAAGCGAGTTGAAGAAAGGAGCTCAGGGGCACTGTAATTCACAAACCTGCAGAGTTATAAATGACAGCTATCGTCCAAAAATATATTGAAGTAAGGCTGCCAAGAGGACTTGAAAGCGGGGCAGAATTGCAGGAAACCGATTTCAGGAGGTAGACGGGAATTGCATGTAAAGCATAGGAAAAGAGGCAGAACGTCCACAATGATGCACTTGGCCAAAAAGGGCGTATGCGTTTTTTCCTGAATATATTCAGGAAAAACGCATACGCCCTTTTTGGCCAACCAAGCAAGCTTGCAAAGGAAATCTGCACTACAATGAAGTCTCACTGCCCCCCGGTCAAAAGGGCCATCTGAAAAAAGTGTAAAATCCAGAAAGGCAAGACAGGACATGGAGAATTGGGAGCCTTGTTATGCTGATGGGCGGGATGTAAATTGCCAACAGCCACTCTGGAGAAGTGTATGCTGTTTCCTGAAACATCTAAAAAACAAAGCAACAGAGCCTAGG